>NC_056739.1:1722115701-1722458201 GCF_019279795.1 Protopterus annectens | reverse complement strand
TTCTGGATTTATCAGGTGCAAAATAATATTGTATGCAAATAAAGCCAACTTTTTTTGATTACTAAGTTGTTCTGCTAAAAGTTTTTGTGCCTCTTGAGTTATAATAAAAAAACTGTTGCTTAACAGCAATCTTTCTAAACTCACACTTATTGTCCAGATTCTCCCTTATTTTCATTTTAGCACCCTGTAGTTGTGCCTCCTCTTGCTCTGTGAGATTCCTCTTATTCTGCAGTACTTTAACCTTTGGTAGTCCCTCAAAAAAATTCTGTTACTTCTTAACCATGTCTGTTTTTCTTTTATTTCTCCTATATTTCCTAAACTCTGCTTTCATTTTATCCCCAATCATTAGCTATATCTTCTGAAGAAATTTTTATTTTCCTTAATAACAGTCAAATAATTTCCACTACATATGCCTTAAATTCTTTTTATTTTTAACAGGTAGGTGGGAAAGCGCCAGTGTCTCATTTTTACCTCATTACCGCGCACTTTTATCTTAGTTCTTATTGGCACATGATCTGAAATTGTTATTGGATGTGTGTGGAAGCATTCAATTAAATGCACATGTTCCCGTGAAATATAATTTCTGTCTTGTCTTGCCCAAGTATTGTACCTTGGGGAATAATATGTAAATTCTTCCCAAGTTCCTACTTCTAAATTTACTTCTTTCATATCAAATGTTTTCATAAATTTCTTCAAAAGTCTACCCTCTTTTGTTATATTTTCCCTTCCATGTCCCCAAAATATGGACTCACTGTTGCAAATCAAGTTCCAGTCCCCACCTATAAGTAATATTCCCTGCTGAAAGTTGATTTTTTTTCTTCCAAAATTTTCTTTAAAATCCATAATAGCAATTTTAGATGGAATATAAATACATGCCAGCATAATCCTCTGCACTTGCCAGAGCCCCTTACTACCACAAATCTACAATTATTTTGTTTTCCTCTTCTGTCATTATCAGAGCTCCTGTAGCAATTTAAGTACTTCCTTTTCCTTTGTTCATGATATTCTGCTGGATATCCATCCTGAAATTCTTTCTTTATCGAATTCACATGCTCATGTCTCTCCAAATGTGTTTCTTGTAGCATTGCTGTTTGCACCCTGCATTTCTTAATATAATTTAATACTCTTAACCTTTAATGTATACATGTGAGGCCATTCACATTCCAAAATAATAAAGATAATGTAGCCATTATGATAACAAGTTATTATTCCCACCCGTTATTTATATGGCAGTTTTTAAATGTCTGTTCCAACATTTGTGTTACATCCACCCACTAATGTTTGGCTGGTTGATCTTTTATGCAATTGTTTTTTGTCATCCCCATTTAAACCTATATCATACTTTTACAAGACTTTTTCTTTTACTGAATATCCTTAAACAAAGGAAAACAAACACACTCCCAGAATACCACCATAAACTTTTAAATTAAAGCAAGCACTCAAAACTATGTACATTTTCAAATAATGAAGTTTAACCCTCCTGATAAGAACAGTTGTCTCACATTGACAGCTGCCCCATAGACATTACCTAACCTAAAATTAAGGTTATCCATCCTAAGGAACATGTTACAGCCTGTATTCTTACTTATACCACTTGCTGTCTGTTCTTGTCTTATCTTTATTACACTCCCAGATGTGAAAAACAGTTTGTGTGCTTTCTGAAAACATTGACTTTTAGCCTTAAGAAAAAGTGCACAGGCTCAAGTAAATCTAAATCATATGCTGTTCTAATAAATGCATTGAAGCATTTAGGTACCAGGAAAGCTGCTATCTCTTATTCACTTCCAGTAATTTAAAACTTTATTCCTTACTAAGCTGTTTGCCCATATACCTTTTAATTTAACAGTTCCCTCAGCAAACAATGCCCATAACTCTAGAGATTTATTGCCTGCACCTTTTGACAGTTTATCTCCATGGAAACATAACAGAATGTACAACTGCCCGACACAGCAGAGTTCTAATTCACACCGAAAGTATGTTTGCTAAAAGAAAACTTTTCATTACATTTACAAGGTTCTCTTATTTATAAAGCCCACATGCTTATACATACAAAAAATGTTATTAGATTAAGCCAAAGGCATTAATCCAAACATTCACCTATGCAAAAGTAAGAGAATACATCTCAACTTTGCATATATTCTAATCAGTGTACTTTTCTACCCCATCCCCAACTCCAGCAGCCCAAGATAGTAGCATACTAACTTAAACATGCTTTTGTCCAGCCTTTCTTCACTTTTTACATTGTAATGTCTATGTTTCTTAAAACGAAAAGAAAAAAGTACTTGTTTGTTTTAGTATTTTTGTTGCATACAACAGTCACTGAACATGCTTTACTATATAACATGCAATTTAAGTCATGAAATATTTTATACAAATATAGTTGAAAACAAAAATTATTTTATGTACAGTTATTTTTTTTCCTTTTAGTGACCTTCCAAACATTAATGACATGAAGTGGGGTGTATGCCTGATACTCCCTCACAAGTTTAACAAAGTTACAAATGTCCAGTCTTTCTCGGCCACTTTTTCTTGTAAAGCCATACTTCATAAATTTGACTGATGCTTAATAGTCTCACATGTACTCAGTAATGTTATTGTTGCTGGTATTCTTCCTATTCATCTCCCATCCCCATACTCTTGTTCAAGTCCAAGGTACTTCCAGTTTCTCTAGTCAACTCCTGTTTTTTTTTGTCTCTGAAGCATTTCCTTTGGAACATTGGAAAAGGTTTCACTGGAAAAGTTTCTCTATGACCTTTATTATCATAAAATAATGAGAAGCAAAGTCTCCTTCTGTTTTATGGCTCACTTTTTGTTCGACAGACTTTTGTATTTCCTCCTTAGCCTGTTCTGCATCAAAAAATTACATTGCTTTTCCACTGATAAAAATATTCTGAAGACAACTGGATACAGCAGCTTGAATCTCACACCTGCTTCTCATTATTCCCTGATTGTTGGGAAAAGTGCTTCTCTTCTGCCTGGTGTACAATGAATAATAATTTTCCACACACTACTTTCTCCAAGTCTTAATACTTTGCCCTTCTGCCACAGTTTTGTCAGAATTAACTCTTTCTGTTGGTATGAATGAATCTTTACTAATACACGTCTTGGCTGCTTTCTCATGGCCAAGTCTGGAGAATACACATGATGTAGTCTTTCATTTAAAAAATCCTGCTGTGGAATACCAGTCCAGTTGCTTATTAGTGCTTTCATTAAATTAATGTAGTCTGTTCCTTCCAGTTTCTCTGGTACTGCAGAAAATCTCAGGTTTTATTAGTGTGGTCTGTCCTCTATCTCCACCATTTTTTGAAATAACCCTTCTTGAGCAGTTTCATACTCAGACAGCCTTTTCTTCATTTCAACGTCTAATTTTTACAGTTTTATCAATTCATCTGTATAGCTATTTAAAGCTTCTTCCATTTTTCCAACCTTTTTATTGAGTTGATATACTTTTTCATTGTTTGATTTATTTTAACCAGCTCTGATGTTTTTCTCCTCTTAATTATTGGAAGCCATGTGTTGTACCAAAGCTGGAGTGTGAACTGCTTTTTCCTGAACAGTTGCATGATTCTTCCCAGTCACTGTTTTCTTTTTACCTTATCAAGTTGATTTTCTTTCAGGCTTTCTACATTTCTTCATTGCTGGCATGCAGGCAGTGAACATAGTAGCCAGTAACTGAATTTTACTAAAACTGACAGAATTACTGCCTCTTATCGCTCAGTTTCTTTTTTCACACTGGGAGAGCTGAAATTAAGCTGTTGATCAGTGTGCAGCAACATTGGAAGTTGCAAGGAAATTTTCAGGGTATGATTCTTATCAGTACAAAAGCCAGCTAAGAGTTTCTGATGGCCACTATACCCCGTAGCTGGCCTATAGGTAGGCTGTTTTCTTTGGCCAGGTCTGGAAATCCATGTGTTCAATTTCTATCCATGTTTTTCGCATTCAAGGTTTGCTGAGTGATCTAGCCAAGGGTTTTACTCTATGGATGAGTTACACTTAGTCCTCTCTCTTACTTTTTCTCTGGCATTTTTGCATCATGGACTGAACACTCTCAGTGGTTATTCCTACTTAACCCTTACTCAGTCTTTATATAGGATGTAACACTGTACTCCTGGGTTATCATGAGCCATGGTCCCTATTTTCTTCATCCTTCTCTGTCTGCAAACACACACACCTGTCTGATTGAAATGTGTCTTCCATAGGTCATAGTTTAGTACTAAGGTAATTGCTCTTGCAGGCCACTTTAAGCCTAACCAACTGTCCCATTTTGGTGCTTCACTTAACCCTTTCCAAGATCTCTGTTTGCATAGTACTGTAGTGATAATTATGATGTCATAACATATGTATTTGCATGGGACCCATGCATTAGAGTAAAGCATTTAGGAGATGTCTCTGTCCATTAATAGTGGGGAGGGGGGTGCTGGGGAAAATGTCTTATTTCCAATCCATTGATCCAAGTTACACATGAATGTGGTCAGGGATGGGCTTTCTGTTACATGGCTTGGGAGTTTGTCCCAGGGTAGTAGTATCCTCTGCAAGATATACCTGTCCTCCAAATCATTCTCTTAATGTTGCAGAAGAGGTTTATTCACTGGATTGTATATTTCTGATACCATTTGACTTGTGGATGTGAAGTAAGCCTATCAGAAATGTGTTGGAGGATGCATTGTGTGCTAGACACAGGTCACCTCTTATCAGTCTGTATGAGACTGAATACAGCGATGGGCTTTGATGCAGTCTGTGTAGGACATATTGTTTAAGCCTTGTATCCTTTTTGTAATGTGTCTCTGCAGGCATTCCAGTTGTTACATGTGCCTAAACAGATACATGCTAAAAAGGACAGTATGATTGGCCTAATTAGAGCTGAGTAAAGTGGGGCAACAACATCCCTGGATCTAGAAGCAATCCCCTTGTTTATGAGCTGTGCATTATAGAAGGACTTACTTACCACAGTGGACACATGCTAGTCAAAAGTCAGGTCCCTGTTCACATAGGTTTCCATATCCCAAATTACTGGATCAACTCGTAGGGATGGGTTGTCCGTGAGATAGCTTCCTTGGAGGAGTCAACTTTGCAAAGGAAATAGTAGTGCATTTTTTGACATTTAGCTTCAGTCAATGGGTGTGATACCAGTTATTGTTTGGGACAAGCCTTCCTTTAGAGTGGCTGAGTCATATGGGAATTTGATCTCTTCTCCTAGCTTGCAGTTATCTGCAAACTTAGTTAACCAGAGCTTTGATGTTCACTTTTACTTCTGAGAAGTAGATGCTGAAGAGGGCAGATTCCAGTACTGAACCTTTGTTCAAATGGTGACTGGTCATTCTGTGGAGGTATCTTCCTCTATTTTACTCTTCTGTGTCCTGTTTGTGAGTCATTTGGCAGTCCAGCAGGTGATGAAGGGGTTTATTCCTGAGTGTGTATGGTGGGGGGGGGGGTATATCAAAAGCCTTGGTAGCTTGAGTTAGGCAGTGTGTACCATTTTACTTGTGTCCATTGCTTTGGTGACCTTTTTCAAAAAAGGCCACCAGGTTGAGAAAGCATGAACTGCCTTTGATGAATCCAGACTGACAAGGGTTCAGTGTTAGGAGTTTCCCTGTATCCTTACTGATTAATTCTGTAATAATTCTTTCTATGACTTTGCATTTAAGGTTATTCAGACTTATGGGTCTATAATCGCTTGGTTCTATGGAGGGTCCTTCCTTATGGCGGAATAACTGCTGATCTGAAGTAGTTAACTTCATTTGTGCATCAACCTATGGGTCTTCGGATCCATATCGGATCCGAACCGGCAGTTTCCAGCAGCTAAGATCCGAGCTCCAAGCTCCTCCCCCTTACCCATAACTCCCTGCCATCCCTTCCTGACCTCAGATTTAGTTTGCCACGGTTTGAACAGCAGCTTGATCTTGAATGTTCGAGTTTCCAGTGTTTTTTCTGTGAGAAAAACTCCTTTCTTTTTTCTTAAATTGGGTGTTTTTTTTGAGTGTGGAACTAGTTTAGTTTTAGTTTAGAGTGTTCCCTCGGGTTTTGAGTTCCATCCCCCTTGTGTTTTTTCTAGAGTGTTAGGGTGTGTTGTGTGAGTGGTCTTGGGGCCTAGTGCTTGTGTTTAGTTAAAATGTCTGAGGCCTCCAAGACATTCTTTTCTAAATGTACTGAGTGTGGCCATAAGCTTTCCCCGGCTGATGGCCACACTCGGTGCGTTTTATGCCTTGGGGTTGAACACCTTTCTTCTGGCTGTACTATTTGTACAGCGTTCAACCCCAAGACTGTCAGGGACCGGAGGTCGAAGCTGATCCTGGCAGGATTCCTGCCCCCGGATTCGGCTCCGTCCTCTGGCCCTTCCATGGTCCCTGCCACGGCTGCAGCAGCATCCACGGACCCTTCCCTTCCCCTGGCCGGGACTCAACCTCCCTCTTCAGGCCAGGAGGATAGGGAAGCTAGGAGGGCAAAGCGCCGTGAGAAGCACAAGCGGCGGGCCGAGACCTCTGCGTTGGCCCTGCCTGCCAAGCGGGTCTCTCCCCCCGGGACGGCTGGGCCTTCTCCTTCTCGGATCCGTTCTCCCTGCTTTTTGCCGGGACCGGAGGAGGAGGAGACCTGATCTCCCTCGAGGTCATCGAGGCGGCACTCCCGTCCCGCCTCGGTGGCCTCTTCCAGGTCAGGGCAGCACTCCCGTCCCACTTCGGTGGCCTCTTCCAGGTCAACCAGAAGCCTGACGGATGCAGACTTGGACCGGATGATGAGAAGGTTCCTCCAGGCCCAGCTGCAGATGGGAGTGCTCCTGCCTCCCCCCCCCCCTCTGGGGAGCTCGACCCCCTTTTCACCCCAATAGCTCCTTCCCCGACCCGCTTTCCGGGTTCGGGGTCTTCAGAGCCGAGTAGTGTCAGAGCCGGGGGGGTGTCGGCGCTGGTAGTCTTGGTACTTCGGCGCCGACAGTACCCTCGAGTCTGTCGGGTCCTTTTTCTACAGATCCTAGCTCTGAGAGCCGAGAGCTGAGCTTCGGATCTGAGGTGGTCAGTGTGCCTTCGGTTCCGACTAGGTCGAAGCATACTGGTCCTTCGGATCCGATGGCTTTGGCTCTGGCCCCGATCTGCCCATCTGATCCAAGGGAGAATCGGCTCTCGGATCCTAGGGGGAGTGCCTCTCCTTCTGCATTCGACGTGGTAGAGAGGGTTCTGTCAATGGAATCCAGGCCCCTGGCTTTAGCTACGGTTCCACCCTGCACTCCCTCGCAGATGGGTCCGACTTCCATCACCTGGCCCCAGGGACAGCCTGCTCAGACGTCCCAGATAGTTCCCTTGTTGGAACAAGATGTGGCTGGTGAGGCCTCCTCAGACAGCCCCCCTGAGGAGGTCCCTCACAAGCATAAGTGCAAGAGGAGGCACTTGGACTCCCCCGAGTCCTTGACTGAGGACATGGACTTGGAGGAAGCGGAAGGCTCCCCAAGATCACTCCCCGAAGACGTCTCATTTGGAGACATCATGGAGATGCTCAGGATCGGGGGGGGGTCTGCCCCAAAGCCTACCTTGGACGAGTCCGTGTTCCTGGAGGCATTTGAAGCAGGCCCATCTACCTCTTGGGTGTCCCCTCCAGCTGACCCCCTGGTAGATATGATCACTACCAGGGCCTGGAAGGAGCCGGACACTGTGGAGCCCATCCCTAAGAGGCCTGACAGTATTCTCAGCCTGCCTTCGGACAGGTCTCATTGGAGCAAGGGAACCCCTGTAGATGACATGTTGGTGGCGGCGGCCACCAAGAGGGAACTGGCCCAAGAGTCCCTCAGTCCATCCCCCTGACAAGGAGTCCCAGGCGATGGACCATTTGGGGAAGCGGATGTTTGCGTCAGCGACCTTCTCCATAAGGTCACTGAACTACATGGCACATGTCATACGGCTCCAGCGGGATTTTATCAAAGGATACGCTGGGTCGCCCCCAGAGTCCATGTCGGCAGAGGACAAACAGGTGTACTCTACCCGAATGGCCACTCTCAGATCGATTTCCAATACCTCTATACGGCTGCTGTCCCATGCTATGGAAGGGACCACTAGAGCTAGCGGAACGGGCATCATACTAAGGCGACAGGCCTGGCTCCGCCACTGTGATTTCGAGGAACCCTTCAAGGCATCATTCGCTAATGCCCTGTTTGATGGTTCTGCCCTTTTTGGCAAGACCGTACGTGATACCTTGGTCCAGAGCGAGAAAGACAGGAAGACGTTTTCTGCCGTCGGAGTCCACTTCTCTGCTCCCCAGAGGTCCTTCCCGAAGAACCAAAAGGGACAGAAGAAGATGTGGTTCCGAAAGTCTCAGCAATCCCGTTTTGCTCCGGGCTCCCCATCCTTCAGAGGCAGAGGAGGACAGGGTGGATGCCGCCCTAGAAGCAGAGGGGGCCCGAAGAACTTTGGGTCCAGCGAACCTTTCTCTGATCGGCCCACGCAGCAACCCTGAGGGGTTACCCTACTGCTCCACTCTGGAGGCAGTCAAGGGGCGTTTCTCGAAGCACCTAGCAGCTTGGGAGTCCATCACAACAGACCGCTGGGTGCTTCGGATTATATCCAGAGGCTACGAGATTCCGTTTCTCCATCCCCCTCTCAGACCCAGATTCCTCCCCGATGTCCCACCCGATCAGTGGGAGGCCGCAGCTACAGAAATTTGGCAGCTGCTAGAAAAAGGAGCGATCCAGCACGTCCCCCAGACCAGTACGGATCGGGCTTTTACTCCAGGTTCTTCTTGGTGCTAAAAAAGATGGGGGACTTAAGGCCTATCCTCGACTTGTCCCTACTGAACCTGGCAATAGCCAAAGAAAAGTTCCGGATGGTCACTCTTCAATCCATTCTCCCCCTCTTGCAGGACAACGACTGGATGTGCTCCATAGACCTCAAGGATGCGTACTACCACATCTTAATGGACAGACGATCCAGGAGGTTCCTCCGCTTATGGCTAGGAGCCAGTCACTATCAGTTCAGGGTCCTCCCCTTTGGTCTCACCACAGCCCCCAGGGTGTTCACCAAGGTGTTAGCGGTAGTAGCGGCCCACCTGAGACTCCAGGGAATTCAGGTCTTTCCGTACCTGGACTGGCTCCTGACCGCCCCCACAGGGCATCTACTCTGTACAGCCAGGAATTTCTTCCTTTGCTTAGCTCCCCGGCTGGGGATCACAATTCACGCTGGGAAGTCCTTCCTGCTCCTGACTCAGGTCATAGATTTTATCGGAGCCAGGGTAGACACAAACCAGCTCTTAGTTTTCTTAACTCCGGACCAGTTGCGATCCCTAAAACTACATGTGCAGGCCATTCTTCATTGTCCGAACCCTCCAGCGGGACTGGTCCTGAGGGCCCTAGACTCGATGGCTACCATCAATCTCCTCCCCATGGCACGCCTGAATATGATAATTCTGCAGTGGACTCTCCAAGTACAATGGTCCTTCCTACACTTTCCCCTAAGCCATCCTGTCCCTCTCAGCAGGGTTTGCAGGAGTGCCCTCTTGTGGTGGCTCCAGTCTCCGGACCTCCAAAAGGGGCGCCCCTTCTCTATGTCCCCTCCCCTAGCCACTGTGACCACGGACGCCTCTCGCCTTGGGTGGGGGGGGCATTGTGGCGGCAGGACCGTCCAAGGCACGTGGAACCAAACGAAGACCTCACTGCATATCAATATCCTGGAGATGAGGTCTGTGCTGTTTGCGTTGCAAGCACTTCAGAGCCTTCTTCCCGTCGGGATGATTGCGATCCAGACGGACAACATGTCCGTCATTTGGTACATCAACAAACAGGGGGGAACCAGGTCCTATCCACTTTGTCGAGAGGCTATGAGAGTTTGGGAATGGGCGATTTCCACCAACCGCTTTCTCGTAGCGATGCACATTCCGGGTCGGTCCAACATCCTAGCGGACAAACTGAGTCGCACCATCCTTTCTCCGTACGAGTGGTCTCTGAATCCCAAAGTAACGAAGCAGATCTTCTCCAAATAGGGTCAACCTTGTTGCGATCTTTTCTCCTCTCCTTCAAACACGAAGTGCGACACCTACTTCGCTCTACTTCCTCCTCCTGGGGAATCCCCAAGAGATGCTCTGGTGCATGCTTGGCCTCCCGGTCTCCTTTATGCTTATCCGCCCCTTCCCCTGATGCTCAAATTTCTGTAGAAAGCCAGGCGGTTGAGGTGCACTATAATCCTCATTGCCCCATTCTGGCCTCGTCAAGCATGGTTCCCTTATCTGTGGTCTCATCTAGTGAATCCTCCTTGGATTCTAGATCCCCTTCCAGATCTGATATCTCACCCCCTGGGCCTACCAACCCCGAACCTGGACAACCTCAAGCTCGCAGCTTGGTTGATCCAGTTCCACTGCTAATTCGGACTCCCGGTTTCTCTTCCCAGGTCAAAGCGATCCTAGTGGCTGCCCATAAGCCGTCCACTAGGAAGGTTTATAGTAGCAAATGAAAACGTTTTTCTATTTGGGCTGAACATCAGAACCTGGATCCTTTTACAGCTCCGTTACCAGCTGTGCTGGATTTTCTGTCGGGGCTGTTTGATAAAGGTGCTAGCTCTTCCACAGTCAAGGTACAGTTGGTGGCTATCGCTCATTACCACGTTGGATGTGATCTTGGCCCTCTAACTTCATCCAGATTATGTAAGCCCTTCTTAAAAGGTACCTTCCTACTAAGACCTCCGGTGAAAGATGTGATCCCTCCTTGGGACTTATCGCTGGTGCTGCAGGCCTTAACAGCTTCTCCCTTTGAGCCTGCTGCCTCGGTAGATCTTAAGTTCTTATCCTGGAAAACAGCCTTCCTTGTCGCTATCACGTCGGCAAAAAGAGTTTCGGAGCTTCAAGCCCTTTGCTCCAAACCTCTGTACTTGATTTTCCATAAGGATAGGGTTTTCCTCAGGACCAATCCCTCTTTTCTCCCCAGAATTGCTTCTGAAGCTAATAATCAGTCTATTAATTTGTCGGTCTTCTTTCCAAACTACCAAAATAAGGGCGAATACAAATTACACTCTTTGGATGTACACAGACAGTTGAGATTTTATCTGCACAGGACAGCCGGTCATAGACATTCTGATCAGTTATTTGTGTCCTTTTCTAAATCCAGTTTGGGGAAAGCTATTTCTAAAGTCACACTGTCCAAGTGGGTTTCTCAGTGTATTCTTTTGGCTTATGAGAGTTCTGGCAGGCCTGCTCCTCAGGGAGTCCATGCCCATTCAACTCAGTCTGCTTCTACCTCTGCTGCTTTTCTATAGTTTTGTTAGATGACATTTGCTCGGCTGCCACGTGGGCCTCATCTCACACTTTTATAAACCACTACATGTTAGATCTGGTTTCCAGAAGGAGAGCATCCTTTGGCTCCACAGTGCTCCAGAACATCCTTCTTTGAGGGCCTCCCAAGGTTCAGGTAGCTGGGGACTCTGTCCCATAGGTTGATGCACAAATGTAGTTAACTACTTCAGATTAAGAAGTTATGTACTCACCATAACGTTCCATCTGAGTAGGTAAACTTCATTTGTCAGCAACCGTCCCTCCCTCCATCCCCCTGTCCCTTTTGGATGTTCTTTGATATTCCTGCTTCATGGTAGTTTGTACCCGGTTACCTAGACAGGTTGTGATGTCAAGCCTTGTTTTAGACAAACTCAATCTGAGGTCAGGAAGGGATGGCAGGGAGTTATGGGTAAGGGGGAGGAGCTTGGAGCTCAGATCTTAGCTGCTGGAAACTGCCAGTTCGGATCCAATATGGATCCGAAGACCCATAAGTTGCTGACAAATGAAGTTTACCTACTCAGATGGAACGTTATGGTGAGTACATAACTTCTTATTCATCATATTGATCACTGCTGCAGTAGCCTTAACCATATGGGTTATATCCTGCCATGGATGGAACAGCCGTCCACCTTCCAAAGCTGCTGAGCACCTTCCACGCACTCAAACTGTCAGTCAGCTTGAGCTGCGATGATTAAAAAGACAGGTTTGGGTGCCAAGTCCTTCAGAACTTTCCTGCTGTCAAATAGTGTGCTTCTCTGAGACTTTCAAAGATCGACAGTTGGCTTGTGGTGTTCCTTTGCTGGGCAGATAAGTTCCCTTTGGGGAAAAATACTTCCATTTTAAAAATTGTTTAAAACTTTCCTGTTCAGGAAAGTTATTTTAAAGCTAGAAATGTGTGTTTTAATAGACTGTCACCAGAGTATATTGTACTTTTAAATGAGAGCACTCTTTTTTTCCTGCCAGATTAAAAGTTGTTTAAAGTATTTGAAA
The DNA here is from genome assembly GCF_019279795.1 of Protopterus annectens. Lineage (NCBI taxonomy): Eukaryota > Metazoa > Chordata > Ceratodontiformes > Protopteridae > Protopterus > Protopterus annectens. The sequence continues at coordinate 1,722,445,976 of NC_056739.1, read as the reverse complement.
AACATTTTTATGTGGCAAAACTGAGTTTATTTTATTTTTTGGAGCTGGCAAAGTATTTTAAAATGTTTTTTACTGTGTTTTTTCGTGAAAAAGTAACTTTTAAAGACTAACATTTTACTGCCATTTGCTGCTTGTTTTCCCAGTGAAAGAGACACCATTTTCAGCTTGACAATGGGAACAAATTGTTGGGTGCATGGTCAGTCCTCCTTTTAAGCATAGAAAGAAAAAGTTAAGCAAACAGCTTTTGGCACCACACCAGGCTAGCAATTTGCCTCAGCCTCAGGTAGGTGACTCGGCTGTGGACATTAGTTGTTTCTCAGGCCATTCATCTCTTACCCCATATCCCTCTGGTTTAGCACCTACAACCACTGTGGACTAGGGATTGGCCTCGCCTCATCCCCTGCAGCTGTTGGGGTCCCCTCAGTGGGAAAGGGAGAGTCACTCTTGTTAGTCCTGTGAGAGGGAACAAGGAAGGCTTCCCTGTTTTGTCAGACTGTTGTGCCCATTCCTTGGAAAACTGCTGTCATTAATAATATTGTTGGCTCCATTTTTCCCATCAAAAAGAAGCTAAAAGCTAAGCATGTATCTTATTCCTCTTGAAATTTTCTTGGACTGGAGTTGTTTACTTGATCTGGCTCAAGGTTTGATTCAGGCTATTCATCCTTCTTATAAAGTAGTCTCTTGTTAAAGAAAGATGGCTACCTCATTTCCTGAAGAGATTCAAGATTCTGAATCTGGAAAGGAAGGTAAAGGGACAGATATGGAGTTTTTTCCTCAGATTTATTATTCAGACTCTTGAGGAGAGCTTCATTTTTGATGTCCCCTGTGGAGGTTTCTCATTCTCTGAGACTTTTTCCAGAATGTGCTAGTCTTTTCATTGGAAGAACACTGAAGTTTCTCAGTTCCCTAGAAAATACTATGAGCTGTTACACAAGGGATTTGTAGAACTTTCACACATTCTTCCAGTTCTTTCAGCTCTTGGAAATGTGTATTTTACATGCTTCAGTTTTCCTGATAGTCAGCCTCTAAAAAGCAGATAGGATATGTAAAGTTCCTCAGTCTTTTAAGTTTTTATACACTATTACCAAACCTGACCTAGCAGCTATATGTTTAGGTAATCCTACTGCTGCTAAACATTTAGTTGATTCCAGTATTACTCCTCCATTAGATTCGGAGCAGCGCTAATCTGTCTTAGCAATCAGTAAAATATATTTGAAGACAAAAATGGCTCCTGAGATTTCTTCAGCTTCAGTAGGTTAAGTTTAATAACTTCTGTAACTTTCAGCAGATAACAGGAAATCTGGTTTGAGGTTCCCCTCCAAATAAGACCACGACTAAAAAAATAAAAATAAGCTACTTTGGAAATCAAAATCACCCCTACAGTGATTAGTCACCATCCCTGTTACCAAAAAGGTCAGAAATTTTCTTAGTTTATTGCTTTCTGATAAGGTTGAGAAGATTATTGATAAGCATGAAAAAAATGTTTATACTTCTGCAGCTTTGATTTTCAGAATTCTGAATTGTCAGGCTCATATGTTAATTTTTTTTCAAACTAATTGTGAAAGTACGAGGGATGTTTTGTCTGCAGTTTCTTCTTGTTTGGAAAAAATCTTTTTTAAATAATTTAGTTCCGCCCATTGTACAAGTCACTATTCATTGTTTGCAGAATGTGTGTATGACTCTGTTGATGGTTCTTCCAGGTCTATGGCCACTGGTACTGTTTGAGGAGATTTGATGAGATGTGTTCTCAGAACCTCCCCAAAGATGTTAAAAATGAGATTTTAATTTCTCATTTGAATAGAGATTTAGTTTTTGGCCCCTCTGCTGCAGAGGTGATCAAAAAGTGTGATGAAAGGATAAGTTGATACAGGGAATCACTAAGATTTTTTCAAGCCTCCTTTTCCAATTTTTTAAGGGATTCTCTAACCCCTCATCCAGTTTTGACAAAAAAAAAAAAAAAAAATTTAAAAACTGTTTTAATAAAATGCAGGTAAGAAGAAATGGTAAGAGGCTCCAAAAAGAATTCTAGAACTTCCCAAAACTAAGGACAGTCCTACAAGTCAAAAAAAGAAGTTATATGCTTACCATAACGTTCCATCTGTGTTGTCCATTTTCATTCTGACTTAACTAATGGGATTGGATCCAATCCTCAGATCTGACTCAGCTGTTTTACTAGCTTGTGGCCACCAACAAACTCTCAAGCTCCTTCCCTACCCATAATGCACCACCCTAACATCCCTCAGATCTTCTTTGCAGCTTGACAGGAAGCCTATAAAAAAGTACCATAACTGGAGTTCAGTACAAAGGACACAGGTGTCCTGAAGTAGCTCATTCCTCCAGAAGTCAGTTATGAAAAATTGAGGGAAATGGTGCATGGGGAGTTGAGAAAGAATGAAAATGGACAACATGAATGGAACATTATGGTAAGTACATAACTTCTCTAGCCGATGTTGTCCATTTTCATGCCTTCCTCAGCTAGTAGGACAGAGTCCCCAGCTACCTAAATTCCTGGGTGGACTCTAAGGAAGGATATTCCTGAGTACGACTGAGCCAAAGGCTGCTCTTCCTCTTGATACCAAATCTAGTTTTTAATGAGTGACAAAGGTATGAAGATTTGACCAACTTGCAGCTGCACATATTTCGTCCATAGAATATGTAGACTGGAGTACAGCACAAGTTGCCTTTGATCTGGTTGAATGAGCCTTTGGTGGTTCTGGTAAGAGGAGATTAATTTTGTTATAGATAAAGGAGATGTAAGTTTCAGCCATCTAGCTAGAGTTACCTTTGTAACTGATTTGCCCAATTTATAATGTGCAAAGGAAACAAATAACTAATCCGTCTTTCTAATCTCTTCTGTTCTGTGTAAGTAGAAACATAATTGTCTATGAAAATCCAGTAAGTGCAGCGTATTTTTCACTTTATTTGTGTATTGTGGAAAAATACTAACAAGTTAATAGATTGGTTAATGTTGGATTCTGACATCACCTTAAGGAGGAAGGAAGCATTAGCATATAACATGACCTTATCCTTATAAAAAATCAAATATGGGGGCTTGGAAGATAATGCTTGAAGTTCTGAAACTTTTCTAGCAGATGTAATTGCTACTAAAAAGGCAGTTTTCCATTTAAAACATTTAAGATCACATTTATCTGTAGGTTCAAAGGGAGAGTCTGTTAAGGCTTGCAGTACCAAATTTTATTATCTATTTATTTTTTTATTTTCAGTTTGTTAACTGGGAAAGTCCATTGGGCCAAGGTAGTCCATTTTCAATGGGGGCCCAAGGAGAAAAGCTCCAGACAGAAAGACAATATAAAATGTATTAGTACAGCATATGAGAGAAGCAATTTAACATTCAATATACAGAAAGACAACATTATAAAAACATTGAAATATATGAGCTAAGTCAGTCACTTATAAGATATTTACAAAAACAACAAATCCATGTTCATTTAGTACAACATAATTTTAGACAAAGGAATTTTAGACAAAGGAATTGAAGCAGTTGCAGAGATTGTGAGTAGGATACAATAGAGATAGGTATCAGGAAGGATGGGTACAGGAGTACTCCTAGAGACTGGAGAGGTGAGATTGGAGTAGAGTTTTAAAGTAAGGGAGATTCTGGGTAGTTCTAATGTGAGGGGAAAGAGAGTTGCATAATCTAGCAAGGGAGAATGATAGTAGTAATTGCCCTGGTGCATGTAAAGGTATGTAAAGTTCCAAGATGTTCTGATTTGTGGATCTAAGTGTTCTGTGTGGCTGGTGAGGTTTTAAAGAAGAGGAGAGTGATGGACAGTTAGAAGGTTTAAAAATCAGCTTGTGTGCTGTTGTTAGTTGAATGAAATTTAGGTAGCCTGGGAGTTCCAACCAGTTTAGAGCATGGAGGGAGTTACAATGATGAGTGGAGGATTTGGATCCTGTGGCAAACATAGAAATGTTATTATAGCATGAGGAAAGTTTAGATTTCAGGTGATTGGAGATTAGTGAGTAGTGGAGCTCCATACAAAAGGGAGGGTAGGAGGTAAGTGGTAGATAGGAGTTGTCTAGAAGACAGAGAAAGGTGGCGTCTGTGTCGATAAAGCATTCCAAGTTTTTTAATATTGGTTTGTAGGTGGATGTCAGACTTTAGCTGGTCATAGATAAGGACGCCCGGAAGTTTTGTATGGGGAACTATTTCAATAGCTGTTTTGTTTAGACTGAGTATAGAGAAGGATGTTTTGTCAACAGCAGTATGTGTAGAAGGGGTAAAGATCATTATTTTGGATTTGGAGGCATTTAGGGCTAGATGATTGTCAAGCATCCAGGACTCAGTGGAGGAGAAGGCCTCTCGAGTAAAGTTTATTAATAAGGGAAGAGTTTTGGCAGAGCAGATGATAGTGGAATCGTCTGCATATTGTACCAGTTTAGCTTTGGGGATCTTTTGGTGGAAATCATTGATAAAAATGTTAAATGGTACAGGACCCAATATAGAACCTTGGGGTACACCTGTTTGGGTGTGAAGGAAAGAGGAGGTACAGTAGTTCCGTTTTATGGCTTGTTCCCTGGCTGAAAGATAGCTGGTGAACCATTTGATAGAAGAGGAGGACAGATTAAGATGGGAGAGTTTAGAAAACAGAAGCTCATGTGAGACAGTGTCGAAAGCTTTGGATAAGTCAAGGAGGAGGGTAGAAACTATGTTACCAGAGTCGCAAGCAGAGTTGATGATTTTGCTATGTCCTGGTCTAAACCCATGTTGGGTAGGAGTCAGTAGTTGGTTGTCCAGTAGGTAGGGTAATAGTTGCAGGTGAATACATTTTTCTTAGAGATAGGGGATAGGATAACAATAGGGCAAAAGTTGGAGATTGAACAGTTGTTACCTCCTTTGTGGAGGGGGGTGATGAAGGCTTTTTTCCAGAGGTGTGGTACGTAGGACTCCTGAATGGAGTGATTGATTAGGATGCCGATTGGAAGGGCTATGCCATCAGCAGCTAGTTTGAGAAAGTTGGATAGAATGTCATCTGGGGCATTAGAGCAAGGTTTTAACTTTAGTAGGAGCTTTTTTATAGTGTGGGTAGGAATGGATTTGAGAGTAAATGGGGAGGACTCAAGAGTTATTGGGGGTTGAATTTTCAGTTTCAGTTATGTTGCGGGGGCTATTGTTATTGAAAGAGGAGGTGAATTTGCCTATGGAGTCAATGATAAAGGAGTTGAATTGGGTAACTAGGTGGAGGTCAGGTGTGTCTGGGTCAGGGCAAGGGTACTCTTTTTTTACCTGGGGTTAGTATTGTTGCAATACTACTCCAAAACTTTTTGGGGTTGGTTTTATGTTTATTTTGAAGTTTAAGGCAGTAGGATTTACGGTCAGTGGCTATCTGTTTTTTTACTTGATTTCACAATTGCTTGTATTCGGAAGAGAGTTGCAAGTTTTACATTTTTTATAGTATTTCCAGGTTTTGTCTCGGCGATGCATAAGTAGTTTTGTGTCTTTGGTTAGCCAGGGGCTGTCCTGGATCTGTGTCTTTTGGTTCTACAGGGGCGAAGTGGTTAAGTATATCAGTGAAAATTCTATTGAAAAGTGAGACAGCGGCATCTAAAGGAAGGGACTTTAGAGGGTTCCAGTATATCTGTTTTAAGGCATTAAAGAAGAGTAGGGGGTTGAAGTTTTGCATGTTGCGGGTAGTAATGTGTTTGTGCTGATGGAAGAGGGTGGAAGGGGAATGGCGTATGTAAGCAGGGAGATGGTCACTAAAGGAGTCAGGGAGAAATTCGGTTTGGGTGAGAGACTAGTATCCAGTCAAGGATGCTATATGTGGTGTAATCTTTATTTGGTCTAGTAGGGCTTTTGGTTAGCTGAGTGAATTGATAGGTTGATGCTTTGAGAAGGGGTAGATGAGTCAGTGGAAGACCATTTAATGTTGACATTGCCTAGGATTATTGTCTCATTGTTTATGTTGGAAGTGAACCAGGCAAGAATATCTTCCAGAATAGGGATATTGTTACCAGGTGGTATGTACAGGGTGGCAATGCATAAAGTTTTATCGTTGTTTACTTTGAAAAGGGTGAGGGTTAGCTCGACAGTGTCAAATGAAGGTATGGGCTTAGTATAGGGTGTCACTGTTAAGGAGGAGGAGAAAAGTAAGGCTACTCCTCCACCTTTCTTTTGAAATCTGTCACTTCTTATGAGTTTTTAGTTAGGGGGCATTATTTTGGTATCTTTTATGTGTGGTTTTATCCAGGTTTCTGTGATAGATAGAATATTAGGTTTGTTATTTGAGATCCAGGCATGAAAGGCAGGTATTTTATTACAAAGGCTCCTGGCATTAAGTGTAGCAAGGAGAAGAGATTTGTGGGGAAAGGGAGAGATATGTGAGTTTGGTTTGGAGGTTGAGTTGTGTGAAGGTCCTAGGTTAGGGTGTATGTCTCCAGAGCAGAGGAGGAGGGTGACTAATTTTGAGTAGAAAATGGATAAGTATCTATGTTCTAATGGGTTATAGGTGTGGGTGTTGGAACCTAATGAGGTTAGCTTGGTGGGTATGGGAAGTGGTTTACTAGGAGGAAGGAAGAGCTTTCTTTGAAATAGAAAAGATTAATTGTGTTTATAGAGGTGGGAAGAGGCTTGGGTTGTAGAGGGAGAGTCTTTTTTAATATAAATTGCAGTTGTGTGAAAGGGAGGAGAGTACTAAAACTGTGGGAGACTAGTATGGTAGAGTAGGTAGAAGGGGATTAGGCTTTGAAATAAGGGTAGTAGAGCAAAAGCAGCTTTTGTTTGCATGTTAGGTGATAGATGTGAGTTAAGTCAGAGGGATATGTAGAAAGAGAGACACTTAATAAATAAGAGAGGTGTAGTTACAATGGTTTGTGCAGGGATGTATAGACAGGGATGTTGCAGGGTGGAGAATGAGCCAAGCAGTGGGCAGTGGGTGGGTGTAAGACAACAGGCTGAGGATAGTGATAGGGTGTGGAGGGAGGGACCTAGTCTGATAGGCAGGTTATATGTGGGAGTGGTTAGAGAGCTATAAATATAGATGTGCTGGGGACGGGTGGGAACTGGGGCAGGGTAGGGGAGCGGAGTGAGCCTGCAAGGCGAATGGAGCAGGAAGAGCTGAGAGAGGGGGAAGCCTACAGGAACAATCAGTGGAATTGGAAGTTTAGCAGTAAGGAAATAAGACAGCACAGGTAAGGGAAGGCTGGAATACAATGGTTAATGGGGTAAAAGTGGCCTATAACCAATGCAAGGAGTGAGCTACAGAGTAAATGCTAAACACGAAGTACAGTGGGGAAAGCCTAACTCAAACCTAGAGCACTGGAGTTTATGGTTAGGGAAGGAAGGGTTTACACTACCACCTAGTGGCAGACCTAGGTAATTGCAGCTGAAGAGAGAAGAGGGAGAATATGGGGAATGGGGGCAGGCTGCTAGCAGCACACAGAGGGGCACAACACTAGGCAGACTACATAAGCCGAGAAAAAGACACCAAAGTTAAAGCACGTACACTGGTATAACTTTAGGCAGGGAGGGCAGGATGTTGTAAGCTGTAATGGAGAAAAAACCTGTTTAGTAATTTAATAAGAGAGAGGGGAGGCAAAAGTAATACTTAAAGAACAAGCTAGGAAATCAGGAGGGCTAGAGGGAGAGGCTGGAGGCTAGGATAGGCATGAACATGAGAAAGTATAGGTGGGGAGACAAGAATGCAAGTAAATCAGGAAGGGAGATTGGTAACAGCAGGAGATAAAGGTGAGCATGCAGAGCAATAGCTGAGAGGAGTAGGTTTAAGCTGCTAATATACTATGATATACCAGGTTGCACAGATAAAATACCGTAGAAGTGTCCCAGGTTAACTCAATATGACACAGAACACACTTATACAGATACCACTCTTAAATATAAATGCAGCAGATGTACATATAAGCATCACATTGTGCCAAATATTAAAAACAATGGAGAGGCAACAACAGTAGGTACAGTATGCAGCAGGTTCTAATGTGGTAACAGTAAAAGATTGGTGAACGCAGTCGCAACTCGGCAGCTGTTGTTCAATTCCTCAGATAATCTAAAAGTGCCATGCCTGACCAAGCCTTACTGAAAGTAATACAAAAATGGAAGGAAAAATGGCATATTCCACGACCTACTACTAGGGAGTCTAACAACAGGATAGCTTGCCTTCCCTATAATCACTTAAAAGGAAACAGGGATCCTAATTTGTGCAGAATGGAAATAGTGCAGCTGAGTACACCCACACATATTACATCCTGTTATATTAAACGCTGAAAGCCCAGGGAAGCAGCAAGCAGGGATCACCAGCACAGTATATGTGAGTGGCATGCAAACGGCGCTCTCAAAAACCCAGAAGTTACAACCAAAGTGGGGAAAATAACCAATCAACACACTGCTTGTAAATGTAGTTATAAAACAGAGGGTCCGGGGATGTAGCGAGCAGAAATCATAAAATAAACCGCCAAAATTAATTTGTGTAAATGTTACACAGAAGACCCAGGGATGTAATGAGTGGGAAATGCTAGCATGGGGCATTTGATATGTGCTGACAAACACAACTTGTAAGTTTGCATTTTCCACCCGAGTCCTAGGGGCAGGCCAAGACGTTAGGCTATTTAAATGGTAGTAGTAGACTGGGCTACATAGGGAGTCCCACGTGGCACCATTTACCAGGTAGGGACGATGAAACTACTCGAGGAAAAGACTGGCAGAGGTCTCACTTACAATTGTCCGTTAGAGCAAGTGGATAGGCATACACAGATGCCCTGCTGAGACAACGCGTTCTCAAAGCTAGACTGGGAAGGGAGACTTGATACTACAGCCAGATTGCACTGGTATAATTGTGGTGGGGTTTGAGCAAGCCAATGCAAGGCTGCAGGGTTATGGCACAGGTATCAGGGCATGAACCACTAAAGTAGGTAAGCCAACACAAAAATTAATGGCCCTGGAGCCCTTATTTAAACAACGAATGTAGGGTACTCTAAGGTAGTAGACCGTTTCTGGGGTCTAGACTAAGCAAGCCACTCAAGGCAAATACCAAGTTACACAATCTTCACACAATCTTCAAATACACATTTGCTGATAAAATGAGTCATACTTTAGAATATGGCAATGCAATATACAGATATGTTATACAAGACACAATAAACGTAACAGCTCAGTTTGCATGTAGTGTAACAATCACAAGTAAGAACTAGCAGTGCATTTCATAGATACAGGGGCTGATAGTCAGAACAGACGATACATGTTTCAACAATGTTTCTAATGCAGAGCATTTGCGGACCATTGATGAAAAACGCTTACCTCGGGCGATGATAGCAGCTAGAGGTGAACAGGACTGGTCTGCAGGGGAATGGAGTTTGAAAATGGTGCCACAGGTAGGTAAGGTATCTAAATAGACTTGGGGGCGTGATGTGGGGCAGGAAAAGGGGGAGTGGCAGGGAGGCAAAGATGAGAGTGATAATGGGATATGCTAGGGAGGGGGAGGACAGGGGAGCTAAAAGTGAATGGTGCAAGAGAAGAGGAGGGGCAGAGAGAGCAGAGAAGCGGGAAGGTACAGAAAGGGGGAGGGATTAAAGTACGTCGGTTGGGAAGGGGGAACAGAGCTGAGAGAGGAGGAAGCCTACAGGAACAATCAGTGGAATTGGAAGTTTAGCAGTAAGGAAATAAGACAGCACAGGTAAGGGAAGGCTGGAATACAATGGTTATTGGGGTAAAAGTGGACTATAACCAATGCAAGGAGAGAGCTACAGAGTGAGTGCTAAACACTAAGTACAGTGGGGAAAGCCTAACTCAAACCTAGAGCACTGGAGGTTATGGTTAGGGAAGGAAGGGTTTACACTATCACGTAGTGGCAGACCTAGATAATTGCAGCTGAAGAGAGAAGAGGGGAGAATATGGGTTTGGGGTCAGGCTACTAGCAACACACGGAGGGGCACAACACTAGGCAGACTGCATAAGCAGAGAAAAAGACACCAAAGTTGAAGCACGTACACTGGTATAACTTTAGGCAGCAGCAGGATTCATATCCTTCTTTAATAGGAACCCTTTCTGGTTTTATTTGGTTGTCACAGGTTGAATAGTTTCAGGTGGTGAGAGGGAGAAACTCCTAGGGAGATGGGAGGGCAGGACGTAGTAAGACTGGTATAACTTTAGGCAGCAGCAGGATTCTTATCCTTCTTTAATAGGAACCCTTTTTGGTTTTATTTGGTTGTCACAGGTTAAATAGTTCCAGGTGGTGAGAGGGAGAAACTCCTTGGGAGATGGGAGGGCAGGACGTAGTAAGCTCAGGCGATGCTAGCAGCTTGCGGTGAACAGGACAGGCCTGCAAATTTAAATCCTATGGTGATGGTGGCATAGGATCTTTATAAAGGGGTCTTAGCAGAAGAGTACCTTTCAAAAAATGCTTTGCATAGTTTAGAGGAAAACAGGGAAGAATTTTGAAATCCCACATGAAAGTTACATATTGCTGTGAGTTGAAGTTTAATAGTTGATGAACTAGCACCCTCATTAAACAAACTCGCTAAACATTCAGGAACAGAATGAATTGGAGCTGAGAAGGGGTCTGTCTGACTCTGTTCTGCCTGATAAACCTTCTCCATTTACTCCTGTTGAATTTCCTAGTGGAAGGTTTATGGGAAGTTAAAAGTATGGAATGAACAGGGGAAGAAAGCATTGGTTTCCTGGCTATTAAAGGAATTGGAGAAGCCATGCTGTTATTTTGAGATTTGAGCTATCAGGGTGATCCATGCCTGTTGATTGCGACAGAAGGTCTGGAATTGAATCCAGAATCCAAGGTGGGTATAGTAGATGAGGTCAGAGGAAGGGAAGCCAAATCTGCACAGGCCTGTAAGGGGCAATGAGGGTGACTTTGCTGTTCAATCCTGCTGTTTTCTGAAGGAATTTGGGAATTAGGGGAGTTGGAGTATAAGCATATAGAAGACCAGGGGGCAGTCGTGGAGCAGAACACCCTTAATGATTCCTTCCAGGGGGGGGGGGGGATCAGGGAAAAGAAGCTACTGCACTTGTTTACAGGAGATGCAAAAATATCACAGCAGGGCGGGTTCCACTGACTGAATGTCATTTCTGTCACTTTTATGTTGAGAGACCACTCATGAGGTAGTAAAGTAGACCTGTTCAATTTGACTGCTATCACATTGGACTTCCCCAGAATATGCATTGCTATTAGAAAGCGGTTGGAAGATGTCACCCATTGCCACACTCTGAGGGCTTCTCAACTCAGGGGATAAGATCTGGTTCCTCCTTGCTTATCGATGTACCAGACTACTGACATGTCTGTCTGGATTGCAATTATCCCAAGAGGAAGAGAGTCCTGGAATGCCTGCAATGCTAAGAGCACCGCTGTCATCTCCAGAACATTGATATGCAAGTTCGCCTCTAGAGGGGACCAAGTGCCTTAGACTGTTTTCCCCAGGAAGTTCCTCCCCAATTTGGGAGGCCTCCATGGTCACTATGTGGCATTTGACTGAGGGAGGATGAAAGGATGACCTTGTAACAGCTCTTCTGACTGTATCCACCAGGAAAGGTATTGTTTGCATACCTGGGTTGTTCTTATCTTCACAGACGTGGGTTGAGAAAGCATTGACTGTGTTGCTAGCATCAATTGAAGAATTCTCATGTGGAATCCTGCTAAAGGGACTAAAATTATTGCCACTGACATTGATCACAGGGCTTGCAGAAGCAATCGGGCTGAAAGTCTGGTACTGCAAATGATTTTCCTGACCTGTGTCCTTATTGTTTTCACTCTCAACAGGGGAAGAGAAGCTACCATAGGTACTGTGTTGAACACTGTTTCTATGAATTGTAATGTCTGAGTTGGTTGCAGATGAGATTTGTTGTAATTTATGGTTATTCCAAGTTGTGAACAGGTCTGCAACACCTGATCCTGTGCTTCTATCATTTGATGCCTAATCGGGGTATTAATGAGCCAGTCATCTAAATATGGAAACACCTGGAATCCTTGCAATCTTAAGTGAGCAGCAACCACTGCCATGCACTTGGTGAACACCATGGGGGCTGTGGTGAGGCCAAAGGGTAGTGCTCTGAACTGATAATGACTGTCTGCCAGCCGGAAGCGTAAGTACCTTCTGGATCATCTGTTCATCTTTATATGATAGTACACATTCTGAAGATCTGTCCAGCACATCCAGTTGTCCTTGCCCAGAAAGGGTAGAATGGACTGTACCCTGACCATCTGGAACTTCATGTGTCGAACCTACCTGTTCAAAACACTGAGATTCAAAATTAGTCTCCAGTCCCCTGGTTTCTTTGGCACTAAAAAGAATCTTGAGTAAGGTCTGGATCCTATCTGGTCTTGTGGGACCTCTTGGATGACTTTTTTTTTCTAGCAGCTTTTGAATTTCTAGTGCTGCTGCTTTTCCCTGCTTGTGTGGAACATCGAGAATTTTCCTAGGTAATGGAGGAGGTAGGGAAAAGGGAATTGTATAACCTCTGGAAATAATCCTCTGCACCCATCTGTCTTTTGTAATACTTGGTCAGGCTCGTGGTGCAGAGATAAGAGACCTCCAGCTGCCTCCAGAGGTAGGCAATCAGACCTCCATTCAGGACAGCTGAAAAGGTCTGTCAGAAGAAGAATCTCTAGACCCCTGGTTTTGTGGTCCTCCTCTTCCACAGGGGTGTCATCTTCTATCATTGCTCCTCCATATGCCTCCAGGGGAGCTAACTCCATGTTTGTCCTGGAAAGGACTCTGAGACTTTCTGAACCACATTTTTCAACCTCCCCTTTGATTCCCGGAAAAGGTCCTTTGAGGGGTCGAAAAATGCATGCCCACTGCAGAGAGGGTCTTTCCATCTTTCCCACACCTGGACTGTGGGCTCAAAGAAAGAAGTGCCATCAAAGGGAGCATTGATGAATGATGACTTGAAGAGCTCTTCAGAATCACACAGGTGCATCCAAGCATGCCTCCTGATGGAAATGCCTGAACCCACAGCCCTTGTGAGGCACATTCTGCTGCATGCAGGATAAAACTCGTGGACAAATTGGATGCAGACTGTAGTGTAGCCAACTGAGAGACTAATGAAGATTGAGCCTCAGCAGTTCCAGTTCCAGAAAGAGATTTGGATAACTCTTTAGTCAAATCTCTTTGTAGCCGATTGAAGTTTGCTAAATATTTCAGCAATCTAAGTGCAAACTTTGCTGAAGCATAAATACACTTCCCAAATCTGTCTGTTGCCCTTAACTCTCTATTAGGAGGATGAACAGAAAAACTGTTCAGAGAGTTCCTTTTTTGTAGCCGCCACCACAAACATGGCATCTACTGGGACCCCTTTACTTCAGTATTCCTGGCCTACTGGTGGAGCTAGAATCCTGTCTGTTCTCTTGGGGATTGGCTCAATCGTATCAGGTTCCTTCTATGCCCGCTTATCAATAAGCTTATCAGCCAATGAAGTAACCCAGGAAGTAGACAGACCAGTACCAAATGGTTCCAGAAATACTGATTCCTCAGGAGAAGGGTTTTGGGAAGACCAGCCACCATTTTGTTTTAGGATCTCAACAATGTCTCCAAATGAGATATCATCATGTGGTGATTAGAAGGACCCCTCCCCTTCATAGAAATTAGTGTCCTCAATGACCAACTCCTGAGGAGAGTCCAAGTGCCTCCTTTTGCACTTTTTCTTCCTAGGGACTTCCTCAGTGTGGTGCTCCAGAGAAATATTGGTAGAGTTCAAAATACCCTGCTTGGTATATTGGAAATTTTGGGCTGGCTGTCCCTGCGAAGTCGAATGTTGAGGATCATGATGCAAAGTCATCTGGGAAGTAGCGGGTGGATCCAAGGGAGAAGGACATGTCTGACCTGCAGGAGCAACGGACACTCACTTCACTACCTCAAAGCCAGACCCCTCCAGGGAGAAGGAAGCCAACGAAGCCAAAAAAGCAAGTTCCTGTCCCATCACTTCCCTCCACACCAAGAGCAATCCACCAAGGCAGAAGTCAGAGCTGAGCTGTTCAGTGCTGAAGCTCAAAGAGGAAGAGAAGGCTTTGAAAACCTAGAAGTCAAACCCATCCTCCCGGATCCAACATGGAAGCTTCGGCTCTGAGAGTCATCCAGCTCTAAGGATATCAGAGCCGGTGCACTCAGAGCAATAGTCAGATCTGGAGATGGTGTTCTCTTCAGATCTGAACCAGACAGACCCTGAAGGCTAGGATCCGAGGGCTCTAAAACCACAAGTTGAATTATTGAAGGAGCTATTATCGGTAGAGTGGTAGATGGACAGACTTTATGACCGAAGGGATAAGAACCATTAGAACTCCCTTCTGAATTTGCTCTGTGAAAAATTTCCTCACCATCCTCTCCATATCTGCTTCTGTGAGACTCATGGAGGAATGAGAAGATACCAGGGATGGCGATTTTGAGTGCCTCTTTAAAAAGGGAGAGGGCAACCTGAAAGGAACCAGATCCAGACTTGGTGAATATGTAGTTCTTAGTAAACACTTTGCATCCGAAGATGTAGGATACAAAATATGTTTGGTCAGATCCGAGGATGTAGGATCTGAAATGTGTGTGGTCGGATCCAATAATGGTCAGATTGGACGTAGCTTTGGATCCAGTCTTTCTTTCTTTCTTTCTTTCTTTCTTTCTTTCTTTCTTTCTTTCTCCTTGGTTCAGAAGAAGTAGAGGCTGGAGAATCTGAGGACCTAGACCTCTTTGACAGGTCTTCAGATTTATGTTTGGAGTATTGAACCCCAGCAGTGGCTAAAGAAAAGGGAGATGGCAGTAATCCCTTTAAAATCAGCTTTTAATTTTCCTGTCAGCTAAAACTCAGAGGATGACCTCAAGACAAATACCAAAGTCCTGTTGCAGGTGTTCTGGTCCCAAAAGATAGACACAAAGAGAATGGGCATACAACAAAGGCAGCTTGTGCCCACACATCACATTTTTTAAAACCTTCTGGACCCTTCTCAGCCATTTCCATAGTTAAGAGAAGAGTTAAAGTAAACTTTTTTTTTTGGTAGACAGAAAGGGAATGTGAAAAGAAAAATACCAGCAATGGTATTTAAGAACTAAAAGAAAGAACTTGTATAAAAAATAGAAAATACCAACAATGGTAATTACAGAATTTACACAGTGTGTAAAGAAGGCAAAGGGAAAGGAGATAGTTCTACTACAATGAAATTTTACAGCCAAAATATAAGAAAAACAACAGTAGAAATGCCTTAAAAAGAAAAACGAAGATTAAAGATGAAAGAAGTAGTCATTTATAGAATAATTTAACATGGAGATATGAAAAATTAACTTATCTCCCACTAAAGACTCGAGAGCTGAAGGCAACCACATCTAAATGCTAAAGCAGCAAATAAGATCTGAGGGATGTTAGGGGTAATGCATTATGGGTAAGGAAGGAGATCTTGATTTTATTGGTGGCCACGAACTAGTAGAATGGCCGAGTCAGATCCGATCCTATTAGTTGAGGAAGGCATAATAATGGACATCAGACTGACTATTTAAGGAACTTTGTCTCCCTATCTCCTACCCTGGAAGCCCCATTTCCCTTCCAGAAAATCTGAGTCACCACCTCTCTCTTTGGCAACAGATACTTTCATACAAATGGATTCTAAAGATCAGTCATCAGGGTTACAGATGCCAATGGGAGGAAATTCCTCCTTTCCGGGTAGGGTGGGAGGAATCCCTCATCAACCAGACCAGACTATCTTCTTTTCACCTGTCCTTCATCACATGCTGTTCCAGTGAGTGATAGAATCAGTTCCTCCTTTCAAGTTCCAAAAAAAAAGAAAATGATTGTAGACAAGTTCTGGATCTTTCTTTCCTAAGCCTGTTTGTGTTAATGCCCAAGTTCAAAATGATATCACTTCACAACCTGTTACTACTATTTCCTCATTTAAGTTTCTTTGTGAAACTAGATTTAAAAGATGCTTATCGCATCAGTATTCATCCAGACTTCAGGCGTTTATTAAGGTTTTGTGGATCTGAATCACAGTATCTGTTCTCTCTCTTACCTTTAGACTATCCACTGCACCAAAAGTGTTCACAAAGTGGCCATTTCCAGTTATAGCTCATTGCAGGCTATATGTTATCCACATTTTTCTACATTTAGACAACTTGTTTATCTTTGTAGTCTTTTTCAAAGTGTCAGGAATCTTTCACTTGGGCTAGAGATGTCTTACACAAGCTGGGATTCCAAGAGAACATTAGAAAATCTTTTTTGACTCCTTCACACAGGATTGTGTTCCTGAAGCGTTAGCTAGACACCTCAGTTGAAAGAGCTTTTCTTCTACAGGAAAGAAGTAAATTTACATATTGTTCTGTTTCTAAAGTTTTCCACTCAGAATTTGGACACTGCGAGAGAATACCTCAGAATTTTGGGTCTCATGGCATCTATGATTCAAATACCCCTGACAAGACTCCACATGAGACAGATAAAATGGTATCTTAAGTTTCTTTGGTCCCAGCACCAACATCCTTTTTCTTTTCAAATCCCAGTCCTGGGGTTTGTCAGAAGAGAAATCACTTGGTGTTGACAGCAATTATCCTTAAATCCAGGTCTACCCTTCACCCTAAAGCAGTCAGTCACCAGAAGTACCTCGGACGTTGTTTGGGGAGTAGTTTCAGGATTGATAAAAGTTCAAGATGTTTGGGGCACCAAGGACAGATGCAAGCCCATAAATATAGAAGAGACGCTTGCCCTGATCAAAGCACTCATCTCATTGAATCATCTTTGGTCCCTGGGACCTCTTCAAGTTGTCACGGAGAATACCACGGTCATGTAGTACATCCACAAGCAAGGGGGAACAAGTTCATACCCCTTTTGCAGGCAAGCCATGTTTGCTTGGGATATAGCTTCACTGCACAGTCTCACTCTACAGGCATGCTTCATTCTGTCGGAGCAGAATTGCATGGTAGACAAGCTGAGCAGGACAAGGGCAGACCATCATGAATAGAAACTAGATTAGGGGATTTCCAGGATTTGATCCATCTGTGAGGAGTTCCTCAAGTAGACTTCTTTGCCTCTTTCTGAACAGTCATCTGAAAAATTCTGCTCCAGGATTCCATGCAATAAGGCGTGGAAGACAGATATATATTTTTTCTTTTCCATGAACAGCAATATTCCTTTATGCTTTTTCCACCCTTTACACTGATATCCAGGGTACTTCTAAAGATTCAGAAGGAATCTCCCAAGATCATTGTGGTGACTCCCTTCTGGCTCAGGCAGCAGTGGTTCTCTCTTCTTTTGGAAATGGCCAGGGACAGTTACCACAAGCTTTCTCTCAGGCAGGATCTACTCAACCAAGATCAGGGATGTCTGCTACACCCCAATCTCAATTAACTTCAGTTTACTGCCTGGATGATAGTCTTAATTCCCTTTAGGCACCTGTTTACTGAGGATGTGCAGCAGGTACTAGTGGAGGCAAGAAAGCTTGCCACTAAAAAATCACATATTAACAAATGGAAAAGGTTTTCTAGTTGGTGTCAGTAACATAGGCAGCACTTATTCAGGGCTAGTTTTTCTCTGGTTTTCAAAGTCAAAATCAAAGTAAACTTTAGTGTCATTCAGAATACACAACAAGTGCAAATTATTGAAATTACGTTACCCCAGGCTGTGTGTGCAAAAATGTAACATATACAACAATTCACATTACTACATTTAGACAGTCCTACATCCGCGGTGGTGCAGCGGTAGTGTTGTTGCCTCACAGCAAGAGGTTCTCCCGTTCGATTCTCGGCTGGAGTGCAGGGAGTGCCTTCTGTGTGGAGTCTGCATGTCCTCCCTGCGGTTGGGTGGGCATTCGAAAGACATGTGTAAATGGGCGTGCCTTTGTTGAAGGTTGAACGTTGAGCTGGCACCTCAACGTTCGTGAAAATCCACTGCCAATCATTAGTGGACCGGAGTTCCGCTGTGGCGACCCCTAACCGGGAAAAGCCAAAAGACAACAACAACAACATTTTAAAAAAAAATTACTTACTTAATTTTCCATAAGGACAGAGTATCTCTGAAACCTAATCCATCTTTTATGCCCAAGGTAGCTTCGGAGGATAATCTCAATCAATGTATTCAACATCCAGTATTCTTCCCTAATTATGCCAGTAAAGAGGAATATATTCTGCACACCCTGGATGTTCATTGCCAGCTATGTTTCTATCTACGTAGAACCAAGGAATTTCAATGTTCTGACCAGTTGTTTGTAGCCTTTTCTGTAAACAGAAAGGGCAGGGGAATATCAAAAGTTACGGTCTTCCTTTGGATTTCGCAATGCATTTCCTTAATTTACTGTTTAAAAGGTGTTCCTTTATCTACACCAGTAAAGGCTCATTCCACCAGGGCGGTGTCTACCTCAGCTGCCTTGGCAGATCACCAATCCTTAGATGATATGTGTGCAGCAGCAACGTGGTCTTCACCTCACATGTTCATTTCCCACTATAAGTTGGATTTGATCTCTAGAGGAAGGGCTTCCTTTGGCTCTGGCTCCGGCTCCACGGTTCTTCGGCATGTCCTTCATTGAGGCCACCCAGGATTCAGGTAGCTGGGGACTCTGACCCTAATGTGAGGAATGGTGACTAAGATAACATCAGATTTATAGTTATTTACTTACCATAACTATCTGTGTTATCTGTAGTCACCGTTCATCATGGTCCTACCCTCTGGCCCCCTTCTTGAAAGATTAGCAGGATTTGGGTGGACCTGTGTTGGTGGTAATTGTTTTGGTCTGTCTTTTTTCATTATGCAAACTCGATCTGAGGGATTAGAGGGCAGCAGAGCATCATGGGAGGGGAGGAGCTTGAGCTAAGCTGTTGTCTGAGTATGCCAGCTCAGATCAGTATTGGATCCTAGACCCTAATGTGAATGGTGACTACAGATAACACAGATACCAAGTTATGGTAAGTACATAACTATAATTATAAGGTGTCTACAGTGAATTTATCCAATAGAATAGCAAAGGTATTGCCAACAGTAACACACCCAGATCAGTGTGGTATCACAGGGGAAAGAACCTCATTTGATAATGTACTTGAGACCTTGATGATAGTGCAGGATGCCACCCTATCCAGGAAACCAATGTTGCTGTTAAGTGTAGATGCAGAGAAGGCAATCAGTTGGATAGAGTGGTCATTTCTCTTTGAGATTCTAAGAGCTTTTGGCTTCTCTGAACAATCTGTAGCCCTCATTCAAGCTATGTATGATGGGGTTGAAGCAAGGATCATGCTGAGAGATGTCGTATCTGAAGCATTAGCATTAACCAGGGGTACCCTTCAAGGTTGCATTTTGTAACCATTGCTTTTCACTATTTATTTGGAACCCTTATCATTAAAACTCAGGCAATCTATATTAGCTGGCTACCAGTGGGCCCGCATGGAACTAAAGCTCTCGTTATACGTAGATGACATCTTATTAAAGCTGACAAACCCTGGTCATGATTTCAGACATTTTTGAACTTGACACAAGAATTTGGGTCACGCTTGTTATAAAATAAACTGGGATAAAATGCATGCAGTAGTCTTGAATGAAGATTATCTATATATAGTCCCTGGATCCATCAATTCCCTCTTTGTTCAGGATAGTCTGAAATACTTAGAAATATGGATAGTCACTTCATATGAATAATCTAGAGAGCTCACTTACCGACAGGGTCTTTCTAAGATAAAGTCTAATCTGCAGAAATGGTAAAGCTTAAATTCAGAGATGAACCAAAAAAATTCAAGTGTTAAAATGGCATGTCTTGCCTCATATCCTGTATTTAATTCAGTCTTTCTGGACTCCTGCTGCTTGAATTAATATAATAAAGGTTACAAGTTGGGTGTGAAGCTTCTTTTAGGGTAATCTTCCACCTCGTATAGCCTGGGATAAGCTGACCATTCCAAAGGAAAAGGAAGGGCTAGTAGCACCAGACTTAGACAGATATGCAAGAGTTGTCCAACTAGTTTTATTAGAAAAGATCGTAGACCTGTGCAGTGGATCTGTTTGCATGCAGATGACAAGGGCTAGGAATACATGGCTAGGTAACATGGATTGCCAGAGCTTTTTGGGGCTGGGGACATAAAGCACTCAAAATTTCCCTTCTTAGAACCTTAGAAAAGGAAGCTAAAATGGAGTAGAAACGAGGTGAGCCTAAGGAGCTGGGGATGGGATTACTACAAGATCAGTCAGTTATGGATGGGGAAAATTCAACACTGATCTGAAGTATTGGGATCAATTAAAGTATGGAGAAGACATCTCACCTTGGGAACAGGCCAGGAAACAATTTGCCTTAGATGAAAGGCATAGAAGGATGTTTGCTTTGCTACTAACTCTAGGCAAATGAGTATACAATCATAGTCTGACTGGCCACCTTTATTTAAGTGGTTTGTAAGAGTAAGGAAAAATAAGAAAATGGGACAGCTAGTAATTCTACCTTACATAAAATTATACAAGAGGAAATATGGGAAACAGAGGACAAGGTTAAATCCCTATGGGAAATACAACTGGCAGAAATCATATCTAGAGTCACTTGGCAGCAGATGTCCACCATCCGAGGGAAGGCAATAAATTCTAGGAAGTTTCATAGGTTTGCATGGAAGTGCTTGCACAAGTATTTTTATACATCTTCTAAATTGAAGCATATTTTTATGGTGGAAAATAGCCACTGTTGGAGATGTGAAGACAGGAAGTAGGGGCTTGGTGTCATATCTTTTGGAGCTACCCACAATTATATTCATTGAGAGGTGAGTTGTATAGTTTGTTAGCAGTAATGACAGGGAATGAGGAAATAAGATGGCATAAAGCAGGTTTCTTCCTGGGTTTGTTGGAGGGGGCTGGCCTGCTGAAAAGCCTTAAAGAGCTACTAGAAATTATTAGTTTGGCAGTGAAAAAGACAATTATCAGAAGATGGAAACAGAAAAACCTCCTACATTTTAGAATCTATTACACTTAATGGAGGAAATTAGGGATAGTGAAGAAATTGCATACAGGGGATTCTGCCTCAAAGTTTGTAAGGAGGTGGTTGCTATGGCTGTCCTTTTGTGAGCAGTTTTAATTTATATAGGCAGCCCTGGATGGCATTCCCCAGTTAACCTTCAGTGGCCATTTCCCCTAACCAGTCTGTATTCCTAAATTGAGAATGGTTTACTTTTAGATATTGTGTAGCTCCATGTAGCTCCATGGCTTTAGTCATCATCAGCTTTGTTGCTCGTGGGCTATATGATTATTGTTCATTTGCATGTTGTTTCCTTTATTAATTTATCTGCTGTTTTATTTTTAACATTTTCTCTTTTAACAACAAAGAAACTCATACTCAGTTGAATTATTGGAGATGATTAATTATCTTTTCTTAAAAACAATATTTTAAGTAGATTCCTATTGAAATGTTAGCACTTGAAATGCCGAGTACCAAAAAGCTAGGAAAAAAAGACTGAAAACCCAGAGAACAGCAAATCTTGAAAATCGTTCTTCTCCTTAAAGCTTTTTTGCAGCAAGGGCAAGTCCCCTGCACTTCCATGTGGGGGGTAACCCCCCCCTGCCAAAACGTATATATACCAACTCCATGATTGCCAAATCTCAAAAAAGTGAATATTCTGAGAAATGGCATCTCAGATTTAGTATATGTAAGTCCAATTTTTCAGGCATTCAGTCTTTGTATTTTGGGACTTGCTGCAACAGGTCCCGGCATTTCAAATGATGCTGCGGTAGCGTTGTCGCCTCACAGTACAACGCTGTCCGGTTCGATTCTCAGCTAGAGCGTCTTTTGCATGGAGACATGCGTGAATGGGCGTACCTTCGTTGAAGGTTGTGCATCAGGCCTCGCAAGCTGGTACGTAAAAACCAACTGCCAATCATTAGCAGACCGGAGTTCCGCTGTGCCGACCCCTATCCGGGAAAAGCCGAAAGACACAAACAAACCATTTAAATATTTACAGAGTTCAGAGGGATCTAAATTCATTTGATATGATCTTGTAGTTTATTTTCATTGCATTCAAGTGTTGAGAAGTTAATTTATGAGCTACAAGACATTACTGCTCATTAAATTGTTTAATGTTTAGTAAATGAGTGTCATGAATACTAGGAAAAAGGGAAACGGGACAGTAGTAGCAGATGAAAAAAAGATGAACAAAGGAACGTGTGTAAGAATATTGATTCTATTGCATGGTTTTATATGGAATTAGATCTAAGAAATTGTGAGTGCCAGTACTGGGTTGTTGGAAGTGTGTAACACTAATAAGGTTAAATAATAGATAAGGCACAATGGTTGGCATAAAACATGGGCACCATGCATAAGGACTGCCCCTAAACAGATTGTAATAAAATTGTGAGAAAAAGATAAGAATAAAAGAAATCTTAAAGAAATACCACATAGTTCAAGGTTTTCCATGCTTCTTAGAATCTCAGGTAAAAGACCCTGGACCCTGGACAGCGCTGGTTATAAAAGACAAGCTGGAGAGGAATCCAATCCATAAAAGCCAATAAATCCAGTCAAATCACTGTTCTGTCACCACTGTGACTCAGTGCTACAGGTTTAAGGTCCCAGGTAGCCTAGAAATTCAGGAGTTTCTTTTACAGTCGGGGCAAGTTCCTGTAGCAGCCAGGAGGTAGCAACAGGGAGAGTAATACTTAATGCAACAGTGGAGATGTATGGGTCTGTAACAAATGTAACAATCAAAGAGCAGGGAAATTGGCAGCAGTTGTATCAGACAGAAGGCACTGCCAAGTCCTGCTTAATCAGACAAATAATAAATATAATATCTAATCTTTTCAACAGAATTTGAGTATAAAGAGCTTATATGGGTATGAATCCTACAGCAAAGCTCACAATACTGCCACTGTTGTGAACTAAAACTACAAGACTATAGCACCCGACCAGGTAGAAATTACAAGTAAATGTAGTTATGGGAAAATGCAGTGAAAGATGTATAAATGTGTAAATGAGGCACATATACTGCAGTATATCACAGTTCTTACACTTGTGTATAAAACTAAAAGACTGTGGCACCAGAAATTACAGACAAGTAACTTTATAGGTTAAAAACAAACTAAATGGCTTAAAAAAACAGTATTAAGTTACAAGTAACTTGAAGTGTAATTGAAATATGCAAGGAAAATTGAAAATAATAACTTTTTTCTTCCCTTTTTGATGAAAAATCTCACAAGTGTATGGCTTTCCATGCTTCTCAGAGTCTTGAGTAATGGTTGAGTACCACACAGTTTACAGGTCTCCAGTCCTAGACTCATACTCTAGCTTAGGTTAATACTGTCTTGATAGATAACATCTTTTCTGGACAGCCTGGACTCTTATGTCTTTCTCACAGAGATCATAGGTTCATAAGTATATACAAGGTTAATGACTACCAGGGCCTTTATAAGACTAGCCCTGCAGTCCAACCCAATTGTGCCCTTGTGTATCACAGGTGTTTATTAACAAGGGGTATGTTAGGAAGCTTCTAGAGGTTATGTGGGAGGTATGTTAATGTGAGCATTACTGTCTGTCTTTTGGAGACATCAAGGCCAGACCCAGATTGACTTGCCTTCTGTTGTTCAAGGTTACGCTTAAATAGGGTTAGTGATGGACTCTGCTTCACATGGATGGGAAGCTTGTTTGAGCATGGGAATCCTCTAAGACATATGTCTGTCTCACTAACATATCATATTTATTAGAAGCAGAATTTAAATCCTTGGATCTAGTGGTTGTGATATTATTCATTTTGCGTATGTGTAAAAGATCCATCAGAGTTGGATCCGAGGATTCCTTGTATGCCAGGCATAGATCGCCTCTCAGTAGCTGTAGGAAACAGAGTATAGAGATAGGACTTTAAGGTGCTCTGTATAGGACAATGTATTTATACCCTAGATTCTCCTGGTAATCAAGCTTTGTGGGTATCCCAACTGTTGCATATGTCTAGGCAGGTACATGCCGAAGGGGGCATTACACTCAATAATGGATCTGATAAGGGCTGAATAAAGTGGCATTATGACTTTCTTGGACTTGAATACCGTGCCGTTACTTAAAAGTTGGGCAACATAGAATGATATCTGATGCTATCCGTGTCATTATTGATCACGGATGGATCTTGGATGTGACCTTGGATCTGAGCCAGCAAAGTGAGCATCAGCTCCTGAGCTCGAGCTCTTCCCCTCCCCTTACTGCCTGTTACCCATAATCCTCAGATCTCATTTGCTGTGATCATGAACAAATGTGTTCCTGCTGCTCAAGCTCTATTTTGGATAGATAAGTGCTTTTTCAACTTATTTTTTATACTTTTCCATCTCCCTTTTCTCTCTGTTTAATATCTTTTAGTAGTAGCGCTAGTTTGTTAGGGTTAGTAGTTGTCCCCCCCATGTAGTCTTTTGCTGGTGTTATGGTTTTCCCACCCCTTTCCATTTCTTTCTTCTCCCCCTCTTTGGTGTGAGAGTGTTTTGTGTGTGAGTATGACTTTTGTTGTGAGGTTTCATCATGGCTGAGAAATCTTCTGGGTTTAGACACTGCTGCTCATGTGGTCAGAAACTTGCTCTTGCCAACATGCATGAGGAGTATGTCTACTGTCTAGGAGAGCCCCATTTGGAGATTGAATGTGACATCTGTGCAGGATTCAATCCCAGGGCTCTCCTAGACCGTAGGAATAAACTTTTCTTAAAAGTTCTGGCCAAAGGGTTCCCCTGGTCTCTGGCTCCCCCTCTAGGGCCACTTCAGATCCAAAGTGGAAGCCCTTTTCCTTGTGGGAGTCCCCTACCAAATGGCCCAGGCTCTCAGATCCATGTGCTACTGGTCTGAGCCCAGCCTTGGGGGCATCGGATCTGGGGTCTTTGGCTCCGGAAGCCTTGGCTCCCCCTACCGGATCTGACTCCTCTGAAGTTCGGAGGTCCTTGGATCTGACAGGTTCGAGATCCCCCTCGGTTCTGACAACCTCATCAGATCCGTCGGCAGGAAACCTTTGCTCGGATCCATCTGGGCCTTCAGGTCCAATGACTCCTTTAGAGCCGATTGTTATTGTTGACTCCCCAGCCATCTCCAAGCTCTCGGATCTGAGGAGGTCTAGCAGGCCCTCTTCCAGGGACTGCAGACACTCTGGCCATTCTTCAGTCTCCTCTTAATCCACTAAGCTCACATCAGATATGGACCAGATGATGAGGAGCTTTCTCAAAACCCAAATGGAACTGGCTCTGCTTCCGTCCCCTAGCCACTTGCCAGGGAGCATTTCACCCACCTCTGATCTCCTCTCCTCCCGCCCAACTCCTAGGAGTTCAGTGTCCCGCAGTCAGAGCTTGTCTAAGGAGAGGCCATTGGCATCAGGTAGTGTACCCACCCCCACATCTCCTGGGCCCCTGGATGGCTCAACCCACTTGCCTGCAGCGTTGGCTTTGCCTCAGGCCTGAGATACCCCCGGGGGCCATCGGGGGGGTTCTGGTCCAGAGTTGTTGAACTGTTCCCTTCCCTTGGAGGCCTCTGCCCTGGATAACTTGGGGCCAATATCGTCCATGGACATCAGGACCGTGCCAGGGTCTCCCCTCTCACCCCAGTCGGTCTCGGACGGCAGGGAGGGGGGCTTCATCCAGTCCATCTGCTTTCCGGCAATAGAGAGGAGCGTCTCCAGTTGGCCAGCAGCCTCTTCCTCAGCTCTGGATCCTACCCTGCTTGGTTTGTTTTGGGTAGCCAACATGCGTCATCAGTCGGGTCAGCCCCCCCAGGATCTCCTTCAGAAGGGCATAACCCCTATAGGGGTTCCCGCCTCCTCTGAGTCCTCCCCAGACCCCACAGTGGTGGAGCCTCCTCGCAAGAGGACTTGCAAGAGGAGGCATCTAGACTCCCCTCAAGAATCTCTAATGGAAGACACAGATTTCGAGGAAGTGTAAGGGTCCCCCAGACTACCGTCCAAGGAGGTGTACTTTGCTGACATACTGGAGATACTAAATGAACAAGGTGGTTTGTCTTGCCCCACCCCATCCTCTGAGGAGTCCATGTTCTTGAAGGCATTCAGGGTGGCCCATCTACTTTGTGGGTGTCTCCCCCAATGGATGAGTTAGTCCAGCTTGTTGCCAGCAGGGCATGGAAGGAGCTGACACAGTTACACCAGTCCCCAAGAGGGCAGATAAGTTCCTTAGTCCCCCCCTAAGGACAAACCATTTTGGAGTAAAGGTGTCTCAGTAGATGCAATTGTGGTTGCCGCAGCCACCAAGAAAGAGCTCATGGAACAGAGGTCTATGGTCCATTCCCCTAACAGGCAGTCTAGGGCGATTGACTGGTGTGGGGACCACGTGTATGCCTCAGCTACATTCAGACCGAGGACTGTAAATTACATGGCACACTTTAAATGGCTGCAAATGGATTTGGTCTTGGAACTTTCTCTTCCCTTTCAGAGTTGTTGCCTCCGGAGAGCCTTAAGGTGTTTTTTCCAAAGCTGTCGACACTCACTTCCCTAGCTAATGCCTTGATGAGGTTGATCTGAAATGCTGTCGAGGCCACCTCATGAGCAGCAGGTACAGGCATCACTATTAGGTGCCATGCCTGGCTTCGCCTTTGTGGGTTTGCAGACAACTTCAAGGCATCCTTTACTAATGCCCCATTCGATAGAGCTCCTCTCTTTGGTCCCTTGGTCAAGGACACTTTGACCCACAGTGAGCAGGAGGGGTAGCACCTTGTCAGCCGTTGGTATCAAGCTTTCTACTCCCCAACGGTCTTTCTCTAAGATTCCAGAAGGGTAGTAAGAAACTGTGGTTTCGCAGGGCACAGTCTTCCATCATGGGCACTCTGCAAGAATCCTCTTCTTCCGGCCGGGGAAGGGGATTTGATGGCAGGCGCCACCCCAGGGGCAGAGGGGGTCCGCAGAATCAGGGCTTCGAAGAACCCTCTTTGGAGAAGCCCCAACAGCGCTCCTGAAGTGCTGCCTGACTGTCTGCCTTGCGCCACCTGGCCTGGGCTGCCATTACTTCAGACCAGTGGGTGGTAAACATTGTATCCCGGGGATACTTTATACAGTTCATTCGCCCCCCCCCCCCCCATAATCCAGAAGTCACTCCTGAACGTCCCACCCTGCCAAAGGGAGTTAGCTCTCTCAGAGTTGCAAGACTTACTTCAAAAAAGGACCATCCAGAAGGTCCCAACAGGACAAGAAGGACCCAGTACTTAGTCTCACTTCTTTTTCATGCCAGAGTGAACAGGGGTCCTGCATCCCATTTTGGACCTCAGCAAACTGAGTATATTGGTCAAGAAGTCAAAGTCTGGATGGTCACTGTCCAGTCCATTCTTCCACTTCTGCCCAAGGATGACTGGATGTGCTTGATAGATCTCAAGGATGCGTACTATCACATAAAACTACTCAGGAGCTCCAGGAGATTTCTGCACTTCTGGCTGGGAGCCAATCAGGTCAGAGCCCTACCCTTTGGTCTCACCTCAGCCCCCCTGGGTGTTCACCAAATGCATGGCAGTGGTTACAGCCCATCTCTGGCTGAAGGGGTTTCAGGTCTTTCCATACCTGGATGATTGGCTCCTCACAGCTCCCACAAATCATCTTCTTTCACTAGCCATAGACTTCACTCTAAACCTCTTTCAAGATCTGGGCATTACCGTCAATCTTCCGAAATCTCACCTTCCTCCTTGCCAGAGGCTGGAATTCATAGGAGGTCATCTGGACACTGTGTCGGAGACTGCAGGTCTTTTCCCATGCGTAGTAGACACAATCTGGGAGTAAGTTCTTCTCCTCTTGGATCAGGACAGTGTCCCTGCCCATCTCATTCTTCAGGTCTTTGGACTGCTGGAGGCAGCTATTCAGTTGGTTTCCCTTGCCCCAGGTATCACATGTGAGTGCTCCACTGGATCCTGGCAATACAGTGGTTGGCTCATCTTCACCCCATGTCCACACGGATTTGAATTTCTTAGGTCTGCAAGCAGCACTTTCCGGACCTAGGATCTTCTGCTAGGGAGACCCTTTTGCCTTCTGCTACCCCTAGCCATGGTGACCACAGATGCCTCCCTGTTAGGGTGAGGGGGACATTTCCAGGGAAGGATGGTCCAAGACGTGGTGCCCCTTGGAGACCAAGTTGCACATCATTGTCCTCAAGATGAGAGAGGTCCTACTAATATTGCAAGCCTTCCAGGACCTCTTCCCACTCAGGATGGTGGCGATTCAGACAGATAACATGGCCATGGTCTGGTACATCAACACTCAAGGGGGGAACACAATCTTACCCACTGTGCAGCGAGGCCATGAGAGTTTGGGAATGGGCGATGGCCTCAGACTGCTTTCTTCTTGCAAAGCATATCCCCGACGATTCCAATCTGCTAGCAGACAAGCTGAGCAGCTCTATCATTAGTCCCCATGAGTGGCCCTGAAACAGTCTGTGGCAAGTCGGATCTTCGATCGATAGAGATCTCCCTGCTGCGATCTGTTTGCATCTTCAACCAACCACAAATGCAACAAATTCTTTGCCTTGATCCCCCACTGGGCAGTCGCCCAGGGAGGCTCTGATTCACGATTGTCCACTGGGTCTCCTCTATGCCTGTCCCTCGACACCCCTCATTCCAAAAGTTGTATAGAACGCCCATCACCTGAAGGCTCACCTCATCCTCATTGCCCCCTTTTGGCCTCGTCAGACGTGATTCTCCCTTCTCTGGTCTCATCTGAAATATCTGCCTTGGATATTGGATCCAGTACAGGATCTCATTTCCCATCCATGGGGACTTTCCCCTCCCAACCTGACATCCCTAAGGGTGACAGCTTGGTACCTCCACTTCTAGTGATTGTCAGCCAGATCACGTTATCTTCCCCAGTGAGGGATATTATTCTGGCTTCTCAGAAACCTGCCACTAAAAAGATTTATTCCAGCAAATGGAAGAGGTTTTCTATTTGGGCTCACCAGAGAGGCATAGATCCCTTTTCGGCTCCAGTTTCAGATATCCTGTCCTTCCTCTCTTCTCTGTTCCAGCAAGGGGCTAGTTTCTCGATGATTAAGCTGCAGTTGGCAGCTAGCTCCAACTTCCATTTACACAATAGTCCCATGTTTTCTTCCAGGCTCTGTAAGGCCTTTCTCAAAGGGGTGTTTTTGCTTAGACCTCCCTTCAAAGACCCATCTCCTCCTTGGGATCTTACCTTGGTGCTGCAGTCCCTGACACAACCCCCTTTTGAACTGGCTGCAAAATGTGATATTAAGTTTCTGTTGTGGAAGACGGCCTTCTTAGTGCCAATAACTTCTGCCAAGAGGGTTTCTGAGCTGCAAGCTCTTTGTATAAAGCCTCCCTTCATGGTTTTTCATAAGGATTGGGTTTACCTTAGAACCAATCCTTCCTTCATTCCAAAAGTGGCTTCAGAAACTGACCTAAATCAGTATATCCAGCTTCCTGTCTTTTTCCCAGCTTCTCAAATAAAGGGGAGTATTAGCTACACTGCTAGGATGTCTATAGGCAGTTATGTTTCTACTTAGAGGACTGAGGATTTTCAAAAATCAGATCAGCTCTTTGTGGCTTTCTCCCAGGCTAGAAGAGGCTGGGCCATTTCCAAAGTATTGATCTCTCATTGGATAGTTTATTGCATAGTTCACATTTATGAGAGCAATCACAGGGACCTTCCCAAACCTATTAAAGCTCATTCTACAAGGTCAGTGGTGCATCTTTGGCGTTCTGGGCCAGGGCGTCCTTAGATGAGATTTGTGCTGCTTCCACCTGGTCAAATCCTCATACCTTTGTAACACATTACAGGTTGGATTTGGTATCTAGGGGTAGAGCCTCATTTGGTTCTTCTGTGCTCTGGCATGTCCTTCCTTGAGACCTCCCTGGATTTTGGGTAGCCGGGGGCTCTGATCCAACTGTGATCAATAATGACATGGATAGCATCAGATAAAGAGTTATGTGCTTACCATAACTTGGAATCTGTGCTATTCAGTGTCATTATTCATCATGTTCCCACTCTCCGACCCCCCCCTCCTTCTGGTGATCAAGGGGTTCTTGGAGTAATGGTGGTTTGGTTCTGTTGTTCCTGGGCGAGGACAGTGTCCTTCCCGGTTAGTTATCTAGCAAACTCGATCTGAGGATTATGGGTAACAGGAAGTAAGGGGAGGGGAGTAGCTCGAGCTTAGGAGCTGTCACTTACTTTGCCGGCTCGGATCCAAGACCTGTCTGTGATGAATAATGACACTGGATAGCACAGATTCCAAGTTATGGTAAGTACATAACTCTTTTTTCTTACTATCATAGCCATATGTTGATCAAAGGAAAGATTACAGTTTCCATATATTCCTACACCCCTAACTATTGGGTCAATACTTAGAGGTGTCATATCGATGGAGTAATTAGCCTGGGTGTCATTTTTCTCAGAAGGTACTATAATACATTTCTTGGCACTGAGTTTTAATCCCTGACTTTATTCTTTAAGATTGGGGTAGGCACTTGACCATGGCTCCCCAGCATGCCAGTCCTACTTCCACAATTGTTTAAAAAGATGCTGATTCAAAGCATTACTATTTAGCTAGATACTGGAAAGGAATGTGACATACTGGCAGATTGAACTTTTAAGGCAGTGAATTTAAAGATTTAAGTATTCAAGGCCGAATGGTGGCAGCTTCTGTCATATTCAGGTTACAAACTGAATTCTGTTTGCCAAGTCTGACCAAATGTATTGGGAAGGGCAGTTTATGAAATATTTGGCATAGCAAACCTAATTCAAACAGTACAGATGCAAAACAGCATCCATTCTTCTGTAGCATGTAACAAAGGTACAGCTAACAGAATATTATATGGTGCAAGTGTAACACGAAACATTAATTTATTCACAAATTATAGTTGTAGGGATATGCAGCAGCATAAAGGTTAGTGCAGCACAGGAAATGTTATTTGATCAATCTGATGTACATATTAAGGGTCACTGCATGCAGAAGCATAATTTAAGGGCAGTAAAACTAATGTGTCAATCAGAAGCAATAAGAAGTGTTTGTGTATTTCACTACATGTATAGAAACACAAGTCAGCGTACTAAATATGAATTAAAGAGTTCAGATTACAGTTTGATGAAGTATTCTGCTCAGTTTGAGGGCTGAGACTGTCAGCATATTGAATACCATATATGGATTTTTCTTGAGACAGTGCCAGAGATTCATAATTTAAGAAGAGTACTAGTTTTGCTCAAAACTAGAACAGAATAAGAACTGAAGTGCATGAAAGCTATGAAAGTCAAAATCAGAAATAATCAACAGAGTGAGTGAATAGTGGGCTGACAATTTCAAAGTATGATAAATTAAAGATAAGAATAGGTCATTAGGACCTAAATAACTTTTCACTTAAAATGACTGAAGAAATGGTAGCCACTATGTAAAAATGCTAACAACTTCTTTGTTCTCCATACTAAGGGGTTGTAGTAGATTAATCAGGATGAGGATCTTCAGTGTCCTTGCAAACTCTGTCTCTGTGTCAAATTTCTTTATTGTTAAATCTGTGCAGTATATAACTGGTCTATTGGGTAGCCAAAATACACAAAGAAAAATTTTACTAGTTAATTGAGAATAAAAGAACCCAACTGAACAGTGTAGAGTATTAAAACTGAAATTAGCAAAACATTCTATTGCTGTACTGACTCATGAGATTCCCACTTGCAAATACCCAGTAACCAGCCTAACTTCCTGATCATTTCATCCCCCCTTTGGTCCAGTAGTTGCCTGCCCACACATATTTCAGAATGACAGTGGTATAAAGGGGCATCATCTGGTGCAGTCTTAAGACCTTTCTTGTCACATATTGATGAGCATCCTGTGCCTTCCACTGCATCTTCATTCCATTGATCTGGCCTGCTTCCACACTTCCAAGTAAGTACTCCACTGGGGAAACATTTCTTATCATTTTTTTCTACTGTGGTATACTTTGTTATTAGTAGGTGTAGACGTCTGTTTCTAAGGTTAATAATTGTGTCAGGTGCAGGTAACAGATCCTCAAACGACTTGCACTAACTGTGTCTCTTTTTGCATGGTTCCAAACCACAATATGCCCAGCTATTCCTAGTGCATGTCATTTAAGGACTACAAAACAGAGTGGAATTTCTACAAAAGTACTTTTGTCTTTGGAGATGCATGGACTTGCTCCTGGTACACCATTTTCTACTGCTTTTTATTCAAACCACATAGAAAGGAAAGAGCACCTGAAGAAGTACCTGAGGGAGGAGAAAATTTGGTAGGTTAATGTCATTGCATCAGTCTGATAGCCCCCATGCTTGAAAAGGCCTGTGTTGGGTGAGGCATCTTTGCAACTCCCCTATCCGGTATTCCTCACTCCCAAAGCCCTTGGCATGATCCCAACCCTACTGTGCATATCACTCTTAGCTCAATAAAAAAAGAATTGCAACTCCATCAATAGTAGTATAAACTACAAGTGTACTATACCTAGGCATAAGTTCTTAGGCCTATTTCTTATGTCTTGTATTCATTCCTGACTAAGACTACTTCCTCAGTGCTTACTTCACTTTAATCCCCTTCCCATTCTTTGCTGTCATTCATTCTATTCCTCACTGTCTGCTATTCATATTGTTTACCGTTGTACTACTTTTTATGTAATCTACACCTGTAAATGTGTTGTCTATGTTTCTGTCAAAATTGTATGCCCTTCATTGTAGTCGCTGTATAGTCACTGTTTACTTGAATTCATGTAAACTATATTTACGACTGAGATTGTTTAACTTGCTTTGTAATAATTATAGCTTGTTAGGCCTTTAGCTCAGGTCATGGTTGAAAATAGTCCTAGGACCGCCACACCTGCCTGGTTAACAAATTTAAGTAAATAAATAAATAAATAAACAAAAAATGTCAGCCCAGAGCATGTCTTTACAAGCTTAAATCCTTTTACCATTGGTCAGTCATAAGGCCTGTCCAAGGGTTTTGATGCCCATATCATCAGCAGCACTGGAGGGTGACAGCCACATGTCTTTTGTGCACAAGGAGGTTAAAGGAGACAGGATTTTGGTCTTGAGCCTCAGTCTGAGAACGTAGGCCTCTAATATGGACTACACTTCTAAACATTGGCCTAAGGCACATAAATCAAAGCAGTGCCAGTTGGCTTGCCTCAGTCTGGGCTGAGTGGATCTTCTTCCCCCCCGTAGCAGTCTGTCCTAGATGACTCAGTGTTTTAAGGAGATTTTGAAGTACCAACATGCTAGCCTTTAATACTTCAGTGTCAGGGGGTTTTCTGTGCAAAATTGGAGAAGGGAGTTATTCGCCCAGAGGGATTTGGATACCTCAGACTCAGAGATGGAAAAAGTAGCATACAGTGAAAAAAATGTCTCCCTTCTTGTTGGATACCTGGTGCCCTGTTTCACATTCAAAAGATGTGTACTTCGGGGATTCCCTTCACTAAATGAAGGAGATCATCAAATGGGAGGTCAGTGAATTCTCTCAAGTCCAGATTTGGTATAAGAAGTTTTTGGGCCTGCTCTGAGCCCAGACAGTTGTCCATGTCTTCAGTCCTAGAAGGTCTTGCAGCCAGATTCTCAGCTCCTAGGCAGCCAAGCCATTTTTGTAGGGTCTGTGCCTGCCACAGTCATCTGCATACTAATCCTGTGGCTGAACCAGCAGGGGTGACCTTGGATCCCAGTAAGGGATCTAATGTGGCTGCATCCTGGAACCATATTGACAGTGCCTTGAAGGGAGAATACTTGACCATGGAAGAAATATTGAGTGGGACTTGATATTTTCTTGTGAAATGCAAAATTATTACCAAAAGACATTTTTCTTACTATCCTTTTAACTTCTCATCTGTTATAGAAGACAAGATGACAAAATCTCAAACTAGAAACAGAAAGCAATGCATTTGTAATGCGAGCCAAGCTCAGCCTATTTTATGATCTAAAATAGAGTATATGCAATAAGATTGCTGTCTCATATCAGCATATTTTAGTAGGGCATCTGCTGTGGTTACAAAGCATATGCGGCTGTAGACTCAGCCATTACCAGAGCAAGTGAAAGCAGACCTTGATGTTCTTTTGGAGAAAGAGCTTCTCTTTGGTCCCCCTATAGAGAGGGTGTTCAAGAAGCAAGGAAAAGAGGAACAACATGCAATTATTTAAGGGTCTTTTTTATCCCCTCTGTACCTAGAGATGTTGAAAACTACTTAGTGAAAGCTGTGCCTTCTACTGTAAGTAAGTATGACAAAGACAAGGGAAAGAAGGGCCAGTAGAAGAAAAAATAGACTCAAAACAGAGAAGGAAGTTAGGGGCTCTCGTGGCCATGACATTGAGGGAGCATTCACATTCCCAAAGCCAGAGTGGGCAGGCAGTTTCTGAGATTTGAGCACAGTGGTTTGCACTACCAGTTCACTAACTTACTTACTGGTTTCTCTGCTGTACCCAGGGTGTTTGCAAAGTGTCTGACTAATAATTGCCTTGGCCTTGGATGATGGTTGCTGCTGATGTGATACCTTGACCCCATGTGAAAAATTGGAAAAATGGGTTTGGGGTTGTGGATGTAGGACAAAGGGCTTACACGTTTACCCATACCTGTTTGATTTCCTAATTTAGGCAGCATCTATGACATTATTCTGAATTATGTCCAGTCCCTAGAATTTTCCTTAAACCTCCCAACATTGTACCTATTTCCATCCTTTCCTTAGACAAGGTTGTCTTTCTGTCCCAGAATTTCAAAGCAGTCTCTGAAAAGAATCAAATCTGAGCAGCAGAACTCTTCAGAGTCTTGAGCCCTTCCCCTAGCAAGACTGCATGTGAGGAAGCTACAATGGTACCTGTATAGTAGGTAGTCTCAGCACACCTAGCCCCTGCAGCACCCAGATCCAGTACTACTGTGCATTAAAACAGTAATTCTCATGGTGGTTAAATCAAGTCTGCCTCAGTCATGGAGGTGCCATTGAAGCTACCCGTGTAGACCAAGATGTTCACCATATGCTGTTGGGGAGCTAAAGGTCCAGATAATGTAGGACAAGGCCTACAGAAAAAGGCACATAAACATAAAAAAGATGGCAGTGATACTTGCCATCAAACCATCAAAGCCCATGTGGCAGCAGGAGAGCTCTTAACATCCATATGGATGATATGGTATATCAGCAAGCAAAGGAGTGGTAACTCTTTATTTGTTTTGCAGATTAGAATTGCATGTGTAGTAGTTAGCCCAAGAGTCAGGCTGTACATCCCATCCCAACAGAATATTTTGGCAGGCAGTTGAGCAGAACACAAGTGGATAACCATGAGTGGATGCTGAAGAGGGATATGTTTCTGGACATAGTTCACAGGTGGATGTGGTAAATGTAGACCCTTTTCTTCTCCGGAAGAGGGACAGTTAAGCAGATTATGCAGCAGAAAGAAAACAGTCTAAAAATGTTATCATTCACCACATTTTGTCCCTGGCAACATTGTTTTTCCCTCCTGCTGAGACTGACAAGGAAAGAAGTGGTTCAGTTCCCTCAGCATGTGTATCTCTTAAACCAGAACAAAGGGTATATGATATGATTCACCCCGATGTAAGAACTTTAAGGGTGATCATGAGATGAGTTAGCACTCATTTCATACAGTCACATCTTTTCTGAGGACATGCTGCTTATCTTGAGGGAGACTAAGAAAAACCAACATAAGGTAATCTTTCTTATCTGAGAGGAAAAGGTTCTCTCTGTGATGCTGCTACAAAGACCAGGAACTAAATGCTACCCAGGTGTCACTGGGACTCGCTTATCTGTCTGACCTCTAAAAAGCAAGCCTGTCCTTTGCCTCATGAATGGCACATGCATTGGCCATCTCAGCATGTCTGAAAATTGCAACTTCCCTGTATTATGAGTTGCCTTTTAAGCAACTCCATAAGAAGATGTTGTATTTGAGGCCAAAAAGTAAATCACTCCACCGTGGGACTTAAATGCTGTTTTAAAGAAACTCAACAACCCCCTTAAGCCAGTTGCTTCCAATGCTTCAAGTTCCTGTCCTAGAAGATTGCACTGCTGCTGCTGGTATTAATATCTGGTAAGAGGGTTTCTAAACTGCAGGCCCACGTGTGTAAGAAGCCTTTTCTAGTCTTAGTCACACATAAAGATTAACCCCTCCTTCAAGCCTAAGGTGGTGATAGAGTTACCTTTGAACCAAACCATTCACTCCCTTGTATTCATCCCATTGCCTCAGAATAATGGGGACGGTATCCTTCATTCACTGAATATCTATATACAACTAAGATTTTATTTGGACAGAACAAGTCACATCAGGAAATTAGGAGACAAGTTACTCATTTCCTTTGCCAAAGGCATGGAGGAGAAACATGTTTATCAAGGAAACCTTATCTAAATGGATATCACATTGCATGTTTCTACTACTCTTGTCATGGTAAAACAGTTCTGGATTATTCAAGGGCTTATTCTGCAAGTGCCACAACAGCCACACTGATGTTCTGAGAAGTGTTATTTACCAGTCAGTCTTAGATGTGGCCACCTGGTCCTCTGTACATGCCTTTTACAAATTTTACAACCTAGGCAATGCTTCCAGGTCTAAAGGAGGTTTTGTGGCATTTCTCTAGGAGCTGTTTTACTTGTTTCCTCCTAGGACTAGCCACCCTGCAGCCTGTAAAATTTGTGAGTCTTCCCAAGATTCAGTACTGCAAGACTGAATATTAAGATGAACGTAGAAAAATTGCCTTAGTAACTTAACGTAACTGTGGATGTTCTATTACACTCACTGTTGCAGTATTGCTTCCCTCTTTCCATCTTCCCTTTTTATTCAGACATTAATGGTTTGGGGTGGGTACTCATGTTAGCAATTGTCACCTGTCTTCTCTAACTCCTAAACAGGCACCTCTCTACATAAAACAAATAACAAATGGGAAAGAGGACACCTCTGCCTGGATCCTGTGTTTGAACACAACTTATCAGAGAGGAAACTTCTCACTTTAATTTTTGCTTCTGTTCCTTTGCATATCCTCCTAATTAACCTTATTATTATACCAGGGAATGCACAATTTTCCACTGTCCTTCTCATAAAATTCCAGCTTACTCTGTTGGATGTTTTTCTTCATCAAGACCCACCAACAACAGTGGCAGTTTCATACATTCTGTTTTCCTCTGGATTATTATTGCTCTATTAATGTTGATAAATATTTGCCACCCCTCCACAAAACCACATTTATCTGTGTCTATCAATTTTAGCAACATCTTTGCCATTCTTTTAGCTTGAAAAGACATCAACACTTTATAATCATGCTGAAGTTGGGTCTGATGGATCTTTACTGTCTTTAGGTAATACATACTCCACAGCTTTCTTCCAAGATTTTGGTGACCCCCCCCCCCCTTTTAAAATACCATTAAACAAAATCTTCCCGATCTTTATCACTTTCTTCCTTCCTAACTTCCAGACTTCCACAGAAATATCATCTGTTTCTGGAGACTTTCCTGCATAGTGATTATACATCACCATTTTTATCTAATCTCCTCCTATCTTAAATGTTAGTTGTTGAGCCTTATCTACCTACAACCTTCACATAATTAAATCTTCCATTAATGTTTCCATTTGTGCTTTTTCTTGATTTCCACATTTGTCTGCTTTATACAAATTTTCATAAAATTTCAAAATACCTCTAATACTTCATAGGATCTCTGGTTATTTATCTTATTATACGCTCCCTAAATTTGGCGACAACCCTTTCTACTTTCTGTTGTATAAGTCACAGTGCTAAAAGTTTTTGTGCTCTGAAGTTATCAAAAAATAGTTGCTTAATAGCAGTCTTTCTAAACTAATGCATATTATCAAAATACTCCCTTATTTTTACTTTATCACTCTGCAGTTGTACCTCTTCTTGTTCTTTGAGATTCCCCTTATTCTGCAGTACCTTAACCTTTATCAGTCTCCCTAAACAATTCTTATCACTTCTTAACCATATCTCTTTTCTTCTATTTCTACCCTATTTTTAAACTCAATTTTCATTTTATCCCACTCACTAGTTATCACATCTGAAGAAATTTCTATCTTCCTTAATAACGCCCAAATAATTTTCACTACAAATTCCTTAAATTCCTCTATTTTTGACAGGTAGGTGGGAAGCACCAGTGTCTTATGTTTACTTCATTACCCTGCATTTTTATCTTAGCTTTTATTGGTGCATCATCTGAATTAGTTATTCAGTGTATATTGAAGCTTTCAGTTAAATACACATGTTCCTGTGAAATGTAATTTCTATGCAGTCTAGCCCTATTATTGTACCTTGGAGAATAATATGTAAATTGCCTGAGTACCTACTACTGAAGTCACATCTTCCATACCAAATATTTTCATATGTTTCTTCAGAAATCTTCCCTCGTTTGTTATATTTTCCCTTCTAGGTCTCCCTGATACATCCTCGCTATTGCAAATCAAGTTCCAGTCCCCATCTATAAGTAATATTCCCTGCTGAATGCTTATTTCTCCCAAACTTTTCTTAAGCTCCTTAGTAGCAGTTTTTGGTGGAATAAAAATACATGCCAGCATAATACTCCTCCCTTGCCAATAACCCCTTACTACCACAAATCTACCATTATTATCTTTTTGCCTCTTCTGACAATACTGGATCCCCTCTAGCAATCAGTATAATTACTAATTTTCTTTGTCCTCGATATTCTGTTGAAAATCCATCCTGAAATCCTTTCTTTGTCAAATTCGTATCCTTGAGATCTAATTCTTCATTTATGCCTAAAGTGGTCTCCAGGTTTACTTTTTGCCAAGTTATCCATCTCCCTGTCTTCTTTGCAAAACGTAGAGATGAAGCAGAAAGGGTTCTTCATACTCTGGATATCCATAGGTAACTCAGATATTACTTTGGCAGAACTAAAACCTTCAGAAAATCCAATCGGCTGTTCATTTCATCATTTGAAAATAAGAAAAGAAAGACAACCTGTTTCAAAGTAGACTATCTCCAAATGGTTGTCACATGCTATTTCCTTTTGTTATAACCACAACCGCAAGTGAATTCCAGGCTGGGCAAGATGAGGACCTTGGCATCATCAGTGGCTTTTTGGAAAGTGGTGTATTCTAGAAGCAGCAACTTGGTCCTCTGTACACACCTTTGTAAAGCACTACAGAGTAAATTCCTTTCAGGTCTAGAGCAGGCTTTGCAATGACCATTCTCCATGGGTTCCTGGACCATCATCCTTCATCCTCCCAGTCATTTTAAGCAATGATAGTTTACCCATGTAGCTGAGGCTACAACAGTAATGATCAAATAATGAACACAGAACAGTTGTGTAAGTAAACTTACTATAACAGTTAATGTTCAAATGACCACTGCTGTAGTAACCTCTCCCTCCCCCTTATTTTTTCTTACTTTTTTTTCCCGGAGTAAGAACGTTTAATTTTTTTTCTTACCTAGCACTGACCTTTTCAGGGCTCCTAGCCTCCCTCTTTCAGTTGGCAAGAAGGCTCTGAAGGGCTGAGTGCTGTTCATTCTGTCACACAATTATTTGCTTGACAGAATGACCTGCAGGGTCATTTGTTCAAATGTTCTGTGTATGAAACATTAATTTTTTTGATGTATGCTGTATTGTAACAGGTAAGTGGGTTTTGGGTAGGTGTGTATATGCGAATGTTTTCAGGGTAGGGTTAGAGTAAGAGTTAGGGAAGGGCATGATGCACTTTATGCGCGGGTGTGTATTTTAGGATTAGGAAGGGGCAGATTTAATGGTGTATGTATGTGTTGGTACATGTGTGTGTGTGTGTTTTAGACTGTCTTGTTTTATGTTCATTTTATGGAAAGGGTTTTTTGAATAAGGTGTAGGGTTATGGTTATTAGTAATGCTTTGTTCCTACCATAATACATGCAAAAACTGCCCCTGCCGGTTACCCTAACCCTACATCTTACCATAAAATAACCCTTTCTGTAACACTATGACTGCCATTAATGAAACAAATTAGAGGTTGGTGTTATAGAGGGTTTCATGTAAAGATCATAAAAGGAGTTGCTTTCCTTTTGCCGTCTTTAGTATATTCAATGTTTTCAGTGCTCAATAGTGTGATTCTTCACTGTATTGTGTTGGATGTTTTGTGTTTGATATTTTGACACAGAGATGAATCACACTGTAACTGAAGGGGATGGTGCCCAAACCATAAGTTTTTATCAGCTCTGCTTGAGATCCCAATGGTTTGGGGGCTTGGAAAGTGCCGTTAAGCTCTGGAAGCTGGTCAGTTGTTGCATTCTGTATATGCTGTAGCCCATATAGCTAAGGCTGCTGCATCAGTGATTACTGAAACATCTACTGTTCTAATAAGTTTATATACAGAACTGTACTTTATCATGTCTCCCATGAGTTCCCTGAAATTTTATTAAGGTTCACTGCCTTGTCCTCTTTTGAATTTTCAAGTTCCTTTAGAACCTTTTTTTTGTTCTGAAGAGACTAAGACTCCTTTCTCCTTTTTATAAATACTAAGTATTATTCAGATAACAGTTTTTCTTTTCACAATACCTTTGGTCTACCCCATTCATTTTATTTAAATTCACCATCTTCCTTGTGTCTTTCTTAACATGTTCTTCCAACTTGACAAAATAGACTGTTTTCCCCTGTGTGCGACTTTAATTTTTCTGTCTGCTTTTTCTGTCTCCTTCTTTAATTGGTGATGCTGTCTGCCATCCTTTTTCTGTTTCCTTAGATCTATATGATGTTCTTCGTGTTTCACTGTTGCAGTCATTACATTTTAGTAATCCTGCTGGCAGGTTGCCCTCAGTCGGCCTGAATTCCAAAGTCCTAGGTCCTGTGTTGGCTGCTGTCGCCCCTTCCCTGATGTCAGGTCATCAGGGGTTTAAAAGATGCTGCCGATGCCATTTTCTTCAGTCTTTCTTGCTGCGCGGTGCCCAAAGCAGAAGCAGTTCGCAAGTGCCGGTCAGCCGACTCCTGAGATTTTCGTGTTCGAGTTTCAGATCCGAAGTCTTCAATAAAGCTAAGTACCCTGTTGGGGAAACTTTTTTCTTGCTCCAGACCCAGACTGATGTCAGAAAAAGTAAATAATTGTATTTCTTGTGGAAAGCAAATACCTCATAAGGACTTTCATTCTTACTGTATTCCTTGCCTAGGCCCTGATCACAATGTTTCTGGTTGTCGGTTTTGTGCTAGATATAACCAACGCACTATTAAGCGTCGGTATGATTTTTCTTTAAACTATTTTGGACGCCGGTTTAATTATCCAGAAATGTCAGATAGCCATCCGACTACCGGAGTTCACAAAAAACGCAAAGAAAAGGAGAGAGACAACCAAGGCCCAAAACCGACGACGAAGCTACTCCTAAGCCAGTCGCCAGTTTGCCGGTTCTCAGTGAGGCGTTTTCGCAGCCCCTGATGCCCGCTACTTTAGAGTCATAGGCCGCTATCGACTCCCACATGGAGTCGGCAATGCCGCTGGAAACTCAAGGTATTGGAGCCTCGGATACTATTCCTTCAGATGGGTCCAGAGCCGCTGAGCAGGCACTGGCTTCTGAGAGTGCATTCAGACCTAAACATCTTTACATTAAACCAACCTCAGCTTCAAAGGCAAAGGCTAAAGCACCTTCTAAAGCAAAGAAATAAACTCAAGAGCCACGTGGACAGGCCTCTATGCCCAAAAAACAGATGCTCAAAACGGCCGAAGACTTAATTACCTTGATCAGGGGTTCCCATCCCCCTCCTGATAAGAGGCGTAGGCAAGAGACTGACTATGAATCTTCATATCAGGTTTCTATTTCATCTGATTCCTCTTCTGATCAGGAATATTCTCTTCCTCCTATGAGGATTCTGATGCCGAAGAATCTATACCTTCAGCTTCTCCTCCAGAGGACTATTCTTTTGGGGAAACCTTGCATACCATGAGGGAGCATTTCCACTGGGAGAGCCAAGATTTTTCAGAATCTAAAAAGAGGCTCAGGGATTTCCTTTTACTACCTCAACACAGGCCACTAGCCATTCCACCTGTGTTAGACATTGTAGATGATGTGTTTTCGGAGTCTAGTCTTACCCCTGACTCCGTACCTCCAGCTCCTGTTAAGCCTGACAGATATTACAGGGTTCCTGACTCTCATAAATTCCTTTTTAAAAACCCTGCTGCATGCCCAGAAACTATTTCACAGGGTCCTATAGGAGTTAAGGCTTCCACTGCAAAAAACCCTACCCCCCCCGACAGAGATTCTAGGGCACTGGATAGATGGGGAATAAAGGTTTACACATCTGCCACCTTGGCTATAAGGGCCTTAAACTGTTAGTTTCATATGCTCAAATATCAGCAACATGTCATGGCATTGCTTAAACAGAAAATGTTATTAAACTCTGAATTTGCAGAAAACAAGGAAATGCAGGATTTATTGCATGTAGCTGAACAAGTTGGAAAGCATACTTTGCAATGTGGTTTTGATTTTTTGGAGGCCTCCTGCAGGGCCGCAGTTACGGGTTCTGTAATTAGGAGGCATGCTTGGTTAAAAGAACAAAATCTGCCTGATCATGTCAAAATTAAATTATTAGATGCACCTTTACAGCATGATACTTTGTTTGGTGTTAAGGCAGAAGAGGTGTTAAAGAAAATGGAGGACAAAGCTAAATTTATGCAATGTCTAACACAGGTGGAATGGCTAGTGGCCTGTGTTGAGGTAGTAAAAGGAAATCCCTGAGCCTCTTTTTAGATTCTGAAAAATCTTGGCTCTCCCAGTGGAAATGCTCCCTCATGGTATGCAAGGTTTCCCCAAAAGAATAGTCCTCTGGAGGAGAAGCTGAAGGTATAAAGGTTTACACATCTGCCACCTTGGCTATAAGGGCCTTAAACTGTCAGTTTCATATGCTCAAATATCAGCAACATGTCATGGCATTGCTTAAACAGAAAATGTTATTAAACTCTGAATTTGCAGAAAACAAGGAAATGCAGGATTTATTGCATGTAGCTGAACAAGTTGGAAAGCATACTTTGCAATGTGGTTTTGATTTTTTGGAGGCCTCCTGCAGGGCCGCAGTTACGGGTTCTGTAATTAGGAAGCATGCTTGGTTAAAAGAACAAAATCTGCCTGATCATGTCAAAATTAAATTATTAGATGCACCTTTACAGCATGATACTTTGTTTGGTGTTAAGGCAGAAGAGGTGTTAAAGAAAATGGAGGACAAAGCTAAATTTATGCAAACTGTCAAAGGTTTTTTACAAGTACAGCCACCTAGGTTTAGTAGACACTGGCCTACAAAGAATTGGTCCTTTCCTGTGTCAGACAGACCTCAAAGGGGCAGATCCAGATGCCCTAGAGGCAGATCCCAGGCGCAAGGTTCATACAGGTCAAAGCAATGGGGTGCTTCTACCTCCAAAGTTGGAGAAGACAAATCACAACCATACAGGAAACAGTCCCAATGACTTCCCCCTGCCGGCACCAAGCACTTATCTCCTGGCAGCACCCTTAGGGGGAAAATTAGCACTTTTTTTCTCAGAATTGGCACATTATAACCCAGGACAAGTGGGTTCTAAATATCGTGTCACAAGGGTAAAAGTTCCATTTCCATACCCTGCCAAAGGCAAACAGCTGGCCATATCTGCCAAAAAATCAATGGGCGGAGGCACAAAAACAAGTCTCATCCCTCATGGACATGGGGGCCATTCAACAAGTACCAGAGCAAGAGCAAGGACAAGGATTTTACTCAAGACTATTCTTGGTACCCAGAAAGGACAAGGCCTGGAGACCAATACTGGACCTATCTATTCTGAACACATTCCTGGATATACCAAAATTCAAGATGTTGACTTTGCAGCAGCTTCTGCCCATGCGGGGCAAGAACGCTTGGCTTGTGACTCTAGACCTAAAAGAGGCATACCTGCATGTCCCATTCAGACAATTATGCAGAAGATACCTCAGATTCAAGGCTGGTTCAATGCATTACCAATTCTCTGCACTGCCCTTTGGCTCATCTACTGCGCCCAGGGTCTTTACAAAGTGCCTGGCACCGGTAATTGCATTCTGCAGACAAAGAGGAATACAAATATATTCTTACTTGGACGACTGTCTAATTCAAGCAGAGAACAAGGACACTCTTCTACAGCATCTGGCATTTGTGAAAAGACTTCTAACATGCCTAGGGTACACAGTCAATGAAAAGAAATCAAAACTAGTACCCTCTCAAGAGATAATATTCCTGGGTGCAAGCTTAAATACAACTGCCCAGATGGCTTATCTCATGCCAGACAAACAAAGGCAACTGACTACCTACTTCAAAAGGTTGGCAACAAAGGCCCAGTTATCTGCAAGAAAAATTCTGCAGGTTTTGAGCTTCATGGCATCCTGCATCCTACTAATTCCATATGCAAGACTGCATATGAGGAAACTTCAATGGTACCTAAAAAGAGTTTGGACTCAACATTGCCACAGCCTGGAAACAATGATTGCTCTCATTCCCTGCCTACAACAGGAGTTTCGATGGTGGGCAAAGGCTTGCCACCAAAACAAGGGACAGCCATTCACTTTACCCCCAGCCAGGCAGACACTAACAACGGATGCATCAGATTATGCCTGGGGGCCCACATGGCAAGAAGATGCATTCAGGGCACATGGTCCTCAACCCAAATGCATCTACATATCAGTCAAAAAGAGATGCTAGCTGTTCAGAATGCCCTGACAGCCTTCAAGGACCTATTTCATTCGGGACAACTACTGATAAAGAAAGACAACACCACAATCATGTGGTATATAAACAAGCAGGGGGGCACACATTCTTACCCCCTTTGCAGACTAGCCATGACTTTGTGAGACACAGCATTAACTTACCAAGTACATCTGAAGGCACAATTCCTGCCAGGAAGGAAAAATACTC
Source organism: Protopterus annectens (assembly GCF_019279795.1). NCBI lineage: Eukaryota > Metazoa > Chordata > Ceratodontiformes > Protopteridae > Protopterus > Protopterus annectens. Next base: position 1,722,401,337 of record NC_056739.1, on the reverse strand, counting down.
TGGCAGACAAACTAAGCAGAAACCTCATAGATCTCCACGAGTGGCAGCTGGATCCACAAGTCTTCAGCATGATAACAAGGAAATGGGGATGCCCGGACATAGATCTATTTGCCTCCCCTCACAACTACCAACTAAAAAGATTCTGCACAAGGACTTATCACAGACAAGCATGGAAAGTGGACGCCCTATCTTTAAGCTGGAAAAACTTATCAGTATATGCCTTTCCCCCTCTGCCTCTCCTCCCCAAGGTACTCCTAAAGGTCAGACAGGAGAAGCCAAAAATGATACTGATTGCCCCAGACTGGCCCAGCCAGTACTGGTTTCCAATCCTAAAGAACTTGTCTCAATGCCCAGCCTGGAACTTACCTCAAATACCTCATCTACTGTCCCAGCAAAACAATCAGATCCTGCACAGCCAACTCAGGACTTTAAATCTGGCAGCAGGGCAGATAAAGTAGTCATACAAAACACACCTCTCAATAAAGCTGTGATGGATGTCATTTTGGAGGCCAGAAGGCCTAGTACTAGAAAATCTTATGCTGGAAAATGGAAGAGATTCTGTGCTTGGAACCAGGCAGAAGGAAACTGATACAGCTGTGCCAAATATTCCTCAGATTTTGCAATACTTAACTGAGATGCTGGACAAAGGCCTATCTTTTTAATCTATTAAAATTCATGCCTCTGCCATTTGGCTCATTACAATACAGAGCCACCAATCTTTTCTCATCCCTTGTTAAAGCAGTACCTCAGAGGAGCCAAAAATGTAAGGCCTCCAAGGAGATCACCAATGCCTGCATGGGACCTCAACTGTTTCTTGGAAAAACTCATCCTGCCTCCTTTTGAGCCAGCTGCTATTGCTGATATAAAGTTTCTATCTTGGAAAACAGCTCTGCTCCTAGCAATAACTTCTGCTAGATGAGTTTCAGAGCTACAGGCACTCATGGCTGTGGAACCTTTTATCAATTTTTATCCAGACAGGGTCTCTCTAAGGACAAACCCAACATTTATGCCTAAGGTGGTGTCCAGTGTGGCTCTTAATCAAACTATTCATCTGCCAACTTTTTATCCAAATCGACAGAACAAGGGGGAGAGAATTCTGCATTCTTTGGACGTACACAGACAGCTTAGATTCTACTTGGACAGAACCAAAGTTGTCATCAGGAAGACAGAGCAATTACTAGTGGCATATGCTGCAGGATCACAAGGAAAGGCTATCTCAAAGCAGACTATTTCAAAGTGGATAGGCCACTGCATTCGTTTCTGCTACCTACACCATGGCAAGCCAGTGCCTAAGGGCATTAGGCCACATTCAACCAGAGCTGCAGCCACTTCAGCAGGCTTTCTCAGGGGAGTACCAACCAAGGGCATTTTAGAGGCTGCTACTTGGAGTTCAGTGCACACCTTTACAAAGCACTATCATCTGCCACTCTACTCTAAATCCAGGACAGGCTTTGCCACTGCAGTTCTGCAGGGCCTCATAGACGCTCCTAATGCTGTTTAGCTCCAGCCTCCCAACCATAGCTTTGGGACTCTGCCCAAATGTAATGACTGCAACAGTGAAACATGAAGAACATAGTACAGTTGTGTACACTTACCATAAATGTAGATGTTCGAGTGTATTCACTGTTGCAGTCCAGGTTACCCACCTGCCATCCCCCTTTCTTCTGATGAAACCTATGTTTCCTTCTCTGATTTATACAACCTATGTGGTGTATTTGCTTGTAGATGAAGGTAAAGTTCATATTGGTGCATGTATTTTATATATGTATATATATATATATATATATATATATATATATATATATATATATATATATATATATATATATATATATATATATATATATATATATATATATATATATATATATACACACATATATATATATATATATACATATACATATATATATATATATATATATATATATATATATATATATATACACACACATTTTGGCTACCCTTTTAGGGGGCACCTGACATCTGGGGCAAGAAAAACTAAAGAAAATGGCGTTGGCCGCATCTTTTATACCCCTGATGACCTGACGTCAGGGAAGGGGCGACAGCAGCCGACGCAGGACCCAGGACTTTGGAATTCAGGCCGACTGAGGGCAACCTGCCAGCAGAATTACCCAAATGTAATGACTGCAACAGTGAATACACTCGAACATCTACATTTATGGTAAGTGTACACAACTGTACTTTCTCTCTACTCTGTTGTGCAGTGTCATTTGTGAATCGTGATATTTTTTTTCCTTCTGTTCAAATGTAGGAACAATACTAGGCAAGCAGTCCCAGGTACCATAAGATACTTTGCCTTATAAACATTAATAGCTCTTGCCACTTTTTGAAGCACTTAATAGTACTCACCTCTCAAATCAAACTGAGCCACACATGATAACCCTGGGGTACAACTGTGTGCATTTCCATGCTGTTATTTTTTATTATTTGTTTCATACAAAGATGTATTGCCTGCGTAATAGTAACTTTAAAGCAACCTCTACCTTCTTCTACAATGCCTGTTAACTCTCTTTTGAAATACTACCACATTTTTTTCTAGATTTTCCGAATGCTAGAAATATTCCTTTCATAAGACTAACTCTTTCAAGGTTTTTTTTTCTTCTCATTGCTTGGCAACCATCAAGCCCACAACTTTCCATGTAACTACCATTTCATTCCCCTAATTTTTGATTGTAAAATGAAGTTTGTTGATTTTTATTCACATAGCCTTCAAGCAATGCTTCCTCGCATTTAACCAAATTAATCAAATTGATTTGACTTACCATTGAGGCTGTATCTGTGACTGAAACCATTTCCGGTTATTCCTTGTGCTTTGCATTTCCTTGTTATGTCTTTTCAATATCTTAGCTTCTAGCTTCATAGTTTGACATGCTGACAGTATTGGTACAGATAATACACTCAGTGATTTTTTTATGAGCATTAAAATTAATCAGTGTAGATTCATTAATTCCTAAGAACTAATCTGCTAGTGATTATCAGTAATATGTAGTAGATGTAAACCACACACACACACACACACACACACACACACACACTAGACTTGGAGAAAATACTGTGAATACATTTCCAGTCTCCTGTCTTTCATTCAAAGCATCTCTTACGCAAGACTAATAAGGAAATAGCTAATGCCACTGATAAAATGGATTGTACTATATAACTTTCTTTGGTGGCTGCTCTGGTTACTATTGCTTCCAGCTTTAAAACTTATGTGCAGGACTGTGAAGCAAAGATATATAAGGAAATAAGAAATTATGCTGTGTGTGTAATTGTATCTTATTTTTCTGAAAACGTTAGGTCACTAAATGTTTAGTAAACTGTTTTCCTCTCTTCTCTTTTTGGCAGGCGTTATGAGGAGGTGGGGTTGAGTTTTCAGTTTAATCGCCTTCCTTCACCTGAAGTCTTAAAAACAATGCTGGAAAAGTCCCCAATTCTGTTTGCACCTCAGGTAAGAGGACATGCGAAGAGAAACAGAGTTCAGAAGGAGCACATTTTAAAATTGTTTTGAGTTAAGAAATGGGTGTGTTTTCTTAATAACTTGTGAAAGATGAGCTCCAGGTGGTAGAAAGTCAGACACTATTCTCAGGCTTGTGATCCACCTGAGTGACTGAGACAAAAAGGAATGTACAAGTGGAACAGTGCAAGATGACAGAAATGAGAAAGTAAAAAAAGTATCTGCTCATTTTCCCATACCAGAACTGAAAGATCTCAGTGTGTCTGAAGCATTTGCTAATCAGATGCTTTTAATCTCAAGAAAAAAGAAGAGTTTATTTTGAAGGCTCATAAATGTGTCTGTATCAGAAGCACTAATGCTAATTACTTATGTTCAAAAATACCACACACCACATAGTTCTAGGTTTGATTTTTTAATATTCAGACAAAAAGAACACCACAGTGTTCTAGGTACGAAGGCATCAGTCTAACCCTAGGTCCATCTGTCTTAAAATGGATATTCCAGTTTTCACCTGCCCTTTGATGTAAGACTACACAAACTGCAAGACCATAGCTGAATGATGACAAGATACAAGAGTTCCTGTAATGCCGCACTTTTCAGTTTTGTGAGTAACAAACCACGGTGTGAATTAGCTTTTCTAGTAAATTATCCTGTCCTTTTTATTGTTTGTGATACATTTTAGCATTATATGTTTTTTTCTGCTGTCTTTTTAATTTCAGAAGTACCTGATAAAGGGGGTTACTATCAGCAGACCGAAGATGCATGTTTTTGAATGCGTCTTGGTCAAACTGACAAAACCAAAACTGTAAAATATTGAAGCAGCATGTAAGTGAATTCTTTCCCTGGGAAAGAATTTGCTTAGCCGCTTCGGTACTTTGCCATTTTCAGCACTGTAGTGCAGTCTTGGAGTTGGTATATTTAAGTAGGGGGGGTGAAGCCCCCCACTTAATCTCATGTTTTAATGTGCTTACTTTTTTTTTTCCCTTGGAAAAAATTTCTGTTCTGACAGTTCGGTTTTGTAAGCTTTCGCTTACATGAGGTGGATTAATCACCGTTCACTTACCTAAGCGTTCGGTGATCTAATATACAGACCCGATAAAGGGTTGCATGTTTGCGTAAGAGTCCTTTTTAGCAGAGTTTCCCTTTTTTGGATGAGGTTTTAACTCCATAATTAAACTTCCCCAGTCTGCAACTTGCTGATCACTGCACTGCATAAGGAATCACTGCAGCACCGTTTCTGTTGGTGCACGTACAGTGGCTCAGAATTTGGAGACTTTCAGTGATGATGGTGTGAAGGGGTGAGGGTACAGTTGAGCAGTCCCCTGCAAAAAAAAAAAAAACTCCTTGTAATGTGATGTTTTTCTGACTTGTTTGTATCCCATTACAATGGGTACTGAAACCAGTTGAATTATCCTGGGTGGGAGAGAACAGCTGGGCCGAAAGAAATGTTTCAAAACTGTTTTACTATCAGTAATAGGGCATGTAGGATTTGGGTGCTTTTTCATCACAAAGTAGTTCACGGTATAGATAAACTATTTAAAGTAGAAATAATTCTGAAGTTAATACCAGTGGCACATATATGCTGCAGCACAGAATGTTGAAATCTGGCTTCTCCATTCTTGAATGGAGAGCACCATAATATGTTTCTGTCTATAAGCTGTATAGAACACTAAATATAATTCCGTAAGGGCAGTGACTCATGCTTAGCTTTGTTCGCATAAACTGTAGCATTTGTAGCATCTATAAGTGAGCCTTCCATTTGAAGAGCTACATGTTCATAAAATGTCAATGGCTCTACAAAACTGCATCTAATTAGATTTGAGCCACAGAATTCCATTCATATATTACAAATGTACTTTTCCCATTTAACATACATGTCTATTTTTTCCTGTTTTAAAAGTGGGTTGTATTGGCAAGCCATGTGTCTTAACCATACATGTTCAGTAAGTTTTCCTCATTGAACAGATAATCAGAAAATCTTTTGCAACAAATTGTTGGAAGCTATACCTGCTGTTTCTGGCAGGTATGCAGAGGTTGTGCACCCTTATTAACTGTCATGTCTGTTTTGTAAACTGAAACTCACTGTATATTTTAAAGTCAGGAACACAGTAGCCTGGGCATTTTGGGTATCTTTTCCTCATTCATGTAATACAAGACTGTAGTCAGACTGGTTGCGCATGTTTTCTTCTACAAAAGCAACAACTGTACAACTGTAGAACACCAACTGAAAACAACTATAGGCACATCAGGAACCACTCGCAAATAGAAATTAAAGGTATTTAAGTGCTTTCGGCAAGGGCAAAAAACAGCCTTCCTCAGAAACACAAAATTCAAATGAAGTCATATGACAATCCTTTAGATACCCTCTGACATACAAAATGAATCATATTAAGGAAACAGTACCTTAAAACTAACTAAAAATTTAAAAACATATATGACAACTATTAATAAATAACAGTGTAAAATTTTGTTATCTATGATACGTTCTCTATTTTAACACATTAGATATAGACGCCATGTCATTGAGACCTGGGAATACAGATTCTTGCAAAAATAAAATCCACCATATTTCACGTTGTTCTAATATAAGATTCCATGGCCCTCCCCTAGGGTTAACTAGTACCTGTTCCAATACTAAAAAATTAAAACTATGGTTAGGGCATTCTTTAATATGTAAGATACTAGTTTCTTTGCCTATTTGAACATCATTATTATGCTCGTAAATACGCTGTTTGAGCTTTCACGCAGTTTTCCCTATATAGTAGGCTACACCTTGGTAGCACTTAACAGCGTACACCACTCCTTTTGTTTGACAGGAGTAACAGCCAGTAATATAAATATTTTTAGTATCCAGAACTAAATGATCACATTCCAAAATGGAAGTACACTGTGTACACATACCACATTTCTGCATTTTGTGAACTATATGTGTTTTATGATGTGACAAACTGTCACACCAGTCTTTCAGGTTGCCCTCCTCCCGCCTGTACATACATTCGGGGGCATTTCCCAACTTTTTTGCCAATATTTTGTCTTGTCTTATCAATGACCAATTTTTACTTAAAATATGTAACTTGTTTACTATCCATGCTGTAGGTAAATATAAATGTATTCTTTGCACTATACTTATCTTGTTGTTGTACTAGCATATTCTGTTTAGGTACCTGTATTCCTTCTAATTCATCACCTGTAAAATTTGGGATTCCACATCATCAAAAGATCTCACCCCATATGTGTGACCACATGAAAGTATAGGTAGGTACTGCCCAGAGAGCCTCTTCCTAATTACTTCAAATGTAATCTCTTCTGTCATTTCGTTCGGGTACCCTCTATTCTTAAACATAATACCAATGAAATGGCAGTCATCAAAAAATTCCATTATATCAGTAACCATTTTTGCTGGTCTTACCAAATGTCCTTTTATTGCTCCTTTTTTAACATGGTGAGGATGATTACTGGAAAAATGCAAATATTTATTGGAACAGGTCTTCTGATGAAAGATACCAGCTTTTAACCTCGTTTCGCATTTAGTTAACATCACATCCAAATATTCAATGGAGGTAATCCCAATGTTGTTGTTGTTTGTCTTTCAGCTTTTTCCAGGTAAGGGGTCACCACAGTGGAACTCCGGTCCGCTAACGATTGGCAGTAGATTTTTACGAAATGCCAGCTCGACGCCCAACCTTCAACGAAGGTACTCCCATTTACGCACGCATGTCTTTCTAACGCTACCCAACCGCAGGGAGGACATGCAGACTCCACACAGAAGGCATTCCCAAGCCAAGCCGAGAATCGAATGGGAGAACCTCTTGCTATGAGGTAACAATGCTACCGCTGTACCACCATGCAATTTGATAAGAAAATTGCAAGAACTAGGTACTAGCATTCATATATTCTTAAAAAACAGGAATATCCTCAGCCGGTCCAGTCCATGCAATAAATAAATCCTGTAAAAAAAGAGCATACAATATTACATGCTTAAAAAATTCACTAGGAAACAGATGACACAGTTCCCACATCAGCATAACCACGTAGGCATACAATGGGCCACAAGGGGAGCCCATGGCAACCCCTGTTATTTGCTTATCATACTGACCCTCATAATATATAAAATTATTACACAATACCAATTCCATTAAATGGGACAAGGTGTTGATCAGATCTTGTTGTATATGAATGTAGTCAGTAAAATATTCTGTGAACCATTACAAGTCAATTTCATGTGGTATACATGTAAAAAGATCTTTTACATCCACGGTCAATAATATCCCATCATCAAATGGGCCCAACTGGTTGCACTTATAAAGAAATTCCCAGGAATCCCAACATAAATGTTCAACATTTTGCAAATAACCCTTTAATTGTTTATCAATAAATTTCACAATAAAATATGTTTTAGAACATGTTCCATCAACAGTTGGTCGAAGTGGTGGATTATAAATGTCTTTATGTAACTTTGTCACACCAGAAATAGTAGGCAATTTTGGTACGCCATTATTTACAAAGTTAAACTCCTGCACTGACAACTGTCCCTGAGTCAACATGTCATTCAAAAAATAATAAGTTTTACAATAAGATAAATTTACTTCATTAATTGATGCCTCAACGTATGAGCCATCATACAGCAGTTGTAACATCCTTTGATTGTAATCAACCTGATCCATAATAATTAATCCCCCACCTTTAACAGGTTGCATCAGTCTTATAGTCCCAGATTGTTTGATATCTTCCATTAATTGATGCTGTTTCTTAGTTAAATTCAAAGAATAAGTAGAATTCAGACAAAATAAAGTAGTTCTGAAGTCCAGTTCGCAAAATTCCTCAAACGTTTTTAAGGTGGGGTGAAGATCAGGATTAAAAGTACTAGGAATCTTTAAGCCATTATATGCAGGAAGGCACTGACTCATTAAACAAAAGTGACAATTTCAATTTTCTCATATAAAGCTTTAAATCAATTAATAATCTAGGTAAATTAGCTTTTTTTGAAACAACAAAAGTCAGACCTTTACTAAATAACTCACCATGATGGTTACATTGCAACTACTATAATTATATACACTGAAGTCACCAGTACAGTTTTGTATTATCCTTAGAGTATTCTTTCCACCTACCAGTCTCAGAGTCCAGAAAATCATGGCTCAGATCAAATGTCTGATCAACATCCCCCTTTGGATTATACTTCTGTATGGTGCTTGGAGAGGATTCGCAAGAAGAAAGGGACTTCCACCAGAACAATGAACCAGTTTTTCGAATCGTCAGTTGAGGACATTTTCCCATTCGAATGAGAGGAATCAATTAAATTGATCTGAGCCATGATTTTCTGGACTCTGAGACTCAGAAAACAATACTGTTCTCTGCTGGCCCCCCAGGGGGCTTAGGATATGCCTTTCCATTTAGATAATCAAGATGGCCTTTCTCCAGTTTGCGATTTTTCCTTTGGCTGATGTTCTGGCACAAATGATCTGTATCTGAGAACATTTTCTCTGACAGTGTGTAGCCTATTATATAGGGAAAACTGAGCGAAAGCTCAAACAGTGTATTTATGAACATAATAATGATATTTGAATAGACAAAGAAACAAATGCGTTAGCAAAACATATTAAAGAATGCCCTAACCATAGTTTTAAATTTTTGGTATTGTAACAGGTACTAGTTAACCCTAGCGGAGAGCCATGGAATCTTATATTAGAACAGTGTGAATTATGGTGGATTTTATTTTTGTATGCATCTGCATTCCCAGGTCTCAGTGACATGGTGTCTATACTCAGTGTGTTAAAATTGAGAACGTATGATAGATAACAAAAGTTTACATTGTGGTTATTTATTAATAGTTGTCATATATGTTTTTAAATTTTAGCTAGTTTTAAGGTACTGTTTCTTTAATATGATTCATTATGTATGTCAGAGAGTATTTAAAGGATTATCATATGTTTTCATTTGAATTTTGTGTTTCTGAGGAAGACTGGTATTTGCACTTGGCGAAAGCACTTAAATAAACCTTTAATTTCAATTTGTGAGTGGTTCCTGACATGCCTACAGTTGTTTCCTCTACAAAAGCAATCATGCCTTTCAGTTCCTGTTAAAAGCTTTTGAACTGTTCCACCCCCAGCCATATTAGTTTTTTATCCTCTTGGATATGTGATTACTCAGGTAAAGCAGCTCAAATAAAATAGAGTTTGGCTGGTGCCTAATTTAGGGGCTGCTCACCATGTGGTGTGACTGACTCAGAAGTTTCTTTCCTCTTCCAATGGCTGCCCTAGCATTCTTACTTAGAAATCACTATCATTTCAAGCTTGGAGTCTCAGTCTGCAAACTAGAATATGTCTTACCTGTGACTGTTCTGAGGTAGTCTGACTACTCTAAGTGCTTGCAGACCTTTATAATAATTATGTAAACGTACATATTTTAAACTTTTAACAAGGGGCATCATTATATCTCTGCTGAAAGTCTTTTTCAGACTTTTTAAAAATATTTTACTGACTTTAAATAATAAATTGTAGATGTAATTGAGAGGTTTGTACACACAGTCAAATAATTGCATAAGCATACCTCAGTGTTTTACCATTCTATATTTACCCTTCATCCTCCTCATAGTTATATGTCACCACTGTGCATCTTCCTTTTGTTCCCATACAACATGCTTCTTATTCATCCCATGTTCCCTTTATAATATATTTAATTCTTTTATCTTTTCTTTTAATCACCGTCTCCTTTCCTTATTCCATTTTTTTCTCGTCTCCCCACCCCAAGTCTTCCTCCCCAGTCCATAAAATTTCTTAAGTTGCTTCTGCCTTTTGTTTTTGTTCCTGTTTTCCCTCCATCTTTTTTAAAGCCAGTATAGCTCATGTTTTTTGCTATTTTTACTCACATGCAGGCTTTTCTTTGGTTGTTTTCTTCTTTTGTCTCTTCCTTCTATTGTTTTGCAGTAGTGCTTTTAACCCGCAATGCTAGTATCAGTGCCCATTTTCTCGCTTCCTTCCAGAAGACTTGATTCCTTTGTGCTAAGTCTTATATGGCTAACTCTTCTATATTTTAAATCTTTGGGCATCCCTAAAGCTTATATAACATTTCAGTATCGCATTCCATGCATCTATAAAATGCTGACAATTCCTTTTTCCTCTTTTCCAAGGTTTCATTGGGGCATAGTACCATCTCTACAATATACTTAATTGAATTGTTAATCCTATACTGGTCATAGAGATTTTTGTGGTTTGCACATCTTCTTGGGTTCCTGCCATGTCCCCTCACTTCATCATTGCCTCTTCTGTTTCACACCTTTTTGTTTTAGCTGATGCCAGTTTTCTCTTTTTTGCTTATCCAGATCCTAATTTATGATTACCTGCCCTCTGCCACCCACTTTTCACTCTTCCTATTGCACAGCCTGTAGCTGTTCACTACCTTTCCTGCTAACACTTTATCCTTCAGTGTTGCTCATATTCTTATCATTGTCTTAACCCACAGCTCCATTAACCAAACCTTGTCCTGTGTCTCATTCCCTGTTCATTGCACTTCTACACTTTCCTTTTATGTCCATATTCCCTCTCTTATCTGTCTTAAATGGTCTACCTCTTTCCAAAGATCCCCGACTGTGTATCTTTCACACTCTGCCATACTTCTCTTTTGTCTCACCTATTTCCACTTTTTCCTCTATTTACTGAAATGTCCCCTTCCCTAAGTGCCTGCATTAGATACAGTTTCATAAGTTCTGTCAAGAAATATGCCTTTTTCAAACTTCTGTAAGGCATCTGTTGTCTACCTTTGTAATGGAAACTCAACCTTTCCTTCACTCAGTAGTGTAGTCTTAATCTCATCAAGAAGGTGTACTTTTTATAGTAAGGCCTGCTTATCCCCTCAGACAGTGAAAATACATTTATTTAAACGTGGGTGTGTTACTTTGAACAAGTTAGTTTTTCTTTTTTTTTTTTTTAGAAATATCAAACAAATTGCAAAATTAAATTTAGCCCAGGTTGACCTCTGGTACCTTGGACTGTCTGGTTTCCCTTAGCAAGTTGCTGTCAGTCTGCAATATTTTTTTCAAGACTTTCTGTTTATTTGTTATTCATTTTTTTCTGTTTGTATGTGTTACCTTTATTGCCTTGTGTGAGGTTCATGGCTGATAAGAGGGGTCCTTCGAACCGTCCACCTGCTGGCTAAGAGTGCATTTGGCCTCATCTGCTGATTTTTGGCTGTTCCTAAAACTGTTTTGCTATAGGCATTCAGTAATTTCTGGTGTTCTAACTACTACTTTTCATTTCTATGACTAATATTAGCATTACCAAGTTGTAATATTCTAAAATGTGTACCTTATTGGGGATTATGCCCCCAAGAAGGTCATTAAAAAGGCAATTAATGCTTTTCTGATGGATGGAGAGGAGAAAGCACTGATGTCATCCCTACTTCTGAAAACGTGCATATGCCATTGACTCTAGGTTACCTTTGGTCTTCAGTTTGAGATGTCCATTCTACAGAGAGTAACCCCCATTGCCCTCACCCCAATTAAGAATTGAAGCGGTACCAGCAGCACCATTGCTAATCTAGATTTCTTTGTTTAGTTAGGTTTGTTAACCAAGGTGGTGGAGTGATTCACAAAGGTTCCATTTCAGCCACAGCCCTGGAAATACAGAACAAAAATGCAAATAGCTAGAATACAGTACAGTACAGGTAAAACAAATAGTTATAAAGCGAATTTAATAAAGATTTGCCATAGCATTGCAGAAGGAGTAACAGATGGTTGACGTAACATTATATTACATGTAAGTCTGGGTGGTTTTGAGACTGTCACTGCTGTTACCGGTTTATTACAGACTTTAATTATTAATCTTACTTATTGTTTGAACCAAGAAAAGGGATAGAGAAACAGCAGATAAACTCCCATTTCTCTCACCTGTAGGCCTGAGGCTCCACACTGAAAGGATTTAGTCATGAATTTTACCGTTAGCTGCTCTTTGTTTTCTGAGCCACATCCATGTACCTATCAGTCTACTTTGATCTGCTGAGTCTAACAGCGTGAGCTGCACAGATAATCAATCCCACAGCTCTCATGGTATTGCCTCACCTAACTGCTAGCTAACTAACCAGTTAAACACCTCATAAACACCTAGTGTTTCAGCAAGATTTTTCTAGCATGCATGATGCAGACCTCTTGTATTTTCATACTGAATAATTTGAATACTTTATACCAAAGACTAAATTTGCACCAAGTATGTAAAATGACACTTTGACGCAGTACTTGTATACTATGGCTTGACTGAAAAATCTAGTCCATCCTTGGTAACAAACTTGTTCTTTTGGTTTAAGTCATACCTCTCAACTAACAAACTCAAGCCAGCAGCCTTCCAGAGTTTAGGATCCCTTCCACTGACTCTCTGTGATATGTAATTGGCTAAGCCCCTCCCATTGGGGAGGGGAATTAACCCTTGTCACACAATATCAATTTTTACTGTCAGCTGTAGGATTCATACAGTTGAATCTCCTCAGCACCCTGCATTGCTGGATTACAGACTCACATAAAACCCCTTTGGGAACGTTCCTTTGTCTTTATCTTTGCATATTTCTGATGTATTTCTGTTTTATTACAAAAATACATACAGTGCATGCATATATATATATATATATATATGTATTTTGTGTTAACTTTTTATTTTAATATTCTTCATATTTACTACTACTACTCATATTTACTACTGTTTTAATTCCTTTCTACTTTCTAACTTTGTGTTGTTTGCATGCTTAATACCGTTAACAGTTATGGTGCCTTTCTAAAGTGTTCTGTGACTTATACTAGGAAACTGAAGTTTCTGTGGTGACAGTTTTGACATTCTGACAGGAAAGTGTTAAGTTCTTTCACTTTTCTCTTTATATTATAATGTTCACTATTGTTTTAATACTGCTATAGCTGTTTTTATCATTAAATCTCCATTTTACAGCAAATTACCTTATTTGCATTTTCTGTGGAGATTTTCTTTCATTTTTGACAAGGGAATCTGCCAGTAAATGCTTATTTATGACCTCTTAAAAAGTTTCTGTTTGATTTAAGGACATTTATTTGATTTTTGTCACTATTTGGACAAGCAAATTTTACTTGGTACTGTGACTGTGTGTGCTGTATACTGCACTGTGCTGATTGTAGAACAAGGTTTAGCACAATCTAAACTGTTTCTGCTCTATTTTACGCAGTTTAGCCCTATTTGCTGTATGGGAGCATAGTTTATATTTTCTATTATTTCTGCCCTTAGTCAGTCCTTAATAAGGTCAGTGTATTATTCTGGCTGTTGTTTTTTTCCCCTCTGACTTAATGGATCTTGATACGGCTACCCCTCCGTCAAATCACTTTGCATCTAAAAAGAAAAAAAAATCAACACAAACATGCCTCAGTTTTCAGTTTGCGAATCTACTGTTATCTTAAGCCAGCCTGCAGACCAGTTTTTCCCCATCATCCTCTGGTGTGAGCCCACAGCCCTCTGTGGTACAGAGGTCAGACACATCCTCCATGGCTGTTCCATTACCTGTTTCAGGTAATTAAGACTTAAACCATCTAAGTCTAAGTGCAGGAGATGTCTAGGGTAAAAGACCCCTTGCCAGACATAATGCTCTGTCCTCAGATATTTGTTCCTCGAGTGTAGTTCATAGTAAGAAGATATGGAAGCTTCAACACACAACACTCAGTCAGGTTATTACCATATATAAGGCTGATGTTTCCTTAGATAAGGGTGTTTTACAGTCAGCTAAGCTCCTACTTAGAATACCCATGAAGCTACCTTCACTAGAGATAAGTCTTGATACACATATTTTGATGGGGACTCTGATGCAGACAGTAGTGAACACACTGAGCGTCCATCCAGTCTGATTCTTCTGAAGGTGAGCAGGTTAAAAAACCCAAGCAACTGTTCACTTGTCCACAGATGCTAGCTAGGTTTAGAGATGTATTTGACTGGAAGCAATCTGGAGCTGTGCCAGAGACGGGCTGGCATAGTTTATGATCTTATTGTGAGTGAAATTCAAAATGTTTTGGCTGTTCCTCCTCTGTCACCAGCCTTAGGAGATGTCTGTAAAACTGCATATAAAACCGCTTTGCCTAGTGAACCAGTTCCTAAAAAGGTTCTGAGGAAATACAAGGTGTACTCTGATCTTATAGTTCTTTTGCTCATTTGTCAGTTGACTCAGCTGTGGTTTCTCCAGCTGCCAACTCTAAAGAACTTTGGCTTCTTCTAAACCTACACCACTGTATAAAATTGGCAAATGGTTAGAATCTCAGGGGGAAAAGTTGGCTCAGTCTAATAATTTAATCTTTAGACTTTTAAATTATCACGGCTTTGTATGGAAATTTATTTTGCAATGTGCTTACAGTTTAGATGACTTTGTTGCATCTTTACCTGCTGAACAGAAGTGCTATATGAATGAGATTGTTTCTAATGTGACTCAGGTTTCGAAACATACTTTGAGGAGTGTCTCGGAAGGTGCAGAACCTATGTCTAGAAGTGCAGCCACTTCTGTTACACTGAAAAGTTATGCTTGGTTAAATAACCAGAATTCTTCTGAGGATTTATTAATGAGATTTTGAATACTCCTTTAAGTTCTGAATTTGTATTTGTTTCTGCTGCTACCCATATTCTCAAACAGGGGGATGAGAGAGGTAAAACTGGTGAAGAGAGCATATAAAATATTTCATATTCTAAGGTTCTCCCCAGATAAGGTATCCATCTTCAAAAGGGAGAACAAAAAATAAATACCAGCCTAACAAGAGTCAGAGTACCAAGAGGAGCCTACAAGAAGACAATGCTTCCAAACCAAATAAAAGGGTTCCTTTCCCAAAAAGGATCATTCTCGTGCTAAAGAATGACTGTGCCAAGACTCATG
Source organism: Protopterus annectens (assembly GCF_019279795.1). NCBI lineage: Eukaryota > Metazoa > Chordata > Ceratodontiformes > Protopteridae > Protopterus > Protopterus annectens. The sequence goes on along the minus strand of NC_056739.1, from coordinate 1,722,386,006 downwards.
GCATCCCCCCCCTTCCTCTTTTCTCCACTCCATTCCCTTTCCCCTAGGCTTTAGCTTAACCCAGAAGCCTGGCCATAAACAGTCTCAGACAAGTGGGTGTTAAAAATAATTCAGTAAGGGTACTCTTGGCAGTGGACAGAGAATCCTCCTCCCTTCAGGGAAATTCCAAAATTCCTGCCAGACCAAACACGTCTGTTCTGTCCATTACTCCTTCACAAATTGCAAAAAAATGGTTATAGGACCTGTTCCTGCACCACAAAGTGTAAAATGATATTACACCAGAATCCTTTTGGTACCTAAGAAGGAGCTATCATGGAAACCAGTGGTAGATACCCTTCTGAAAGTACCCACTTTCAAAATGCTCACCCTGCAGACAATCCTACCCTTTCTTCCAGATCACTGTTTCATGGTGACATCTAAAGGATACTTATCATCACATGCCAATTGCTCCCATTTTCAAGTTGAACCTACAAATGTCCTGTCTAATACTCTCACAAAGAATTGTCTCCCTGGGGTGTATGATGGGCACAAAAAAAGTATGGCCTTTCTACCAGTAGACAAAAGTCCTGACTATTCAGAACATTTGTAGGGATTTCTGTCTTCAAGAAGTTGCCTCTGCAAGAGTTTCTCAGAATTTTATGCCTCATAGTATCAATGATCCTTATGGCACGACACGCCAGATTCACATGAGAAAGATTAAATACTTAAATTGTTGGCCCCAGTACCTTCTTCTCTTGGAGATGTTCTTCGTGTTTCACTGTTGCAGTCATTACATTTGGGTAATCTGCTGGCAGGTTGCCCTCAGTCGGCCTGATTAACAAAGTCTTGGGTCCTGCGTTGGTTGCTGTCCCTTCTTCCATGACATCAGGTCGTCAGGGGTGTAAAACATGCAGCTGACACCATTACATCATTCTTTCTTGCCACTCGGTGCCCGAAGCAGAAGCAGTTCACAAGTGCCGGTCGACCGACTCCTGAAATTTTCATTTTGAGTTTCAGAACCAAAGTCTTCAACTAAAAGCTAAGTACCCCATTGGGGAAACTTTTTCTTGCTCCTTTCCGATGTCAGTAAAAAGTTAATAATTGCATTACTTGTGGGAAGCAAATACCTCATAAGGATTTTCATTTGTACTGCATTCCTTGCCTAGGGCCTGACCACAATGTACCTTGCTGTCGGTTTTGTGCTTTATTTAATCAGCGCACTATTCTTCGTCGGTACATTTTTGCTTTCGCTTTTTCGGTTCTCGGTTTAATTATCCAGAAATGGTGTTGGTTAGTCATCCGACTACCGGAATACTGAAAAAACGCAAAGAAAAAGACAGAGACAGGCCATTAAGGTAAAAAACTGCCGACGATACTTCTCCTAAGCCAGTCGCCAGTTCACCGGTACTCAGTGAGGCACTTTTGCAGCCCCTGATACCCGCTTCTTCTGTTTTGCAGGCATCTACTGAGACCCATTCGGAGTCCGGTATGCCGCAAGATGCTTCACCTATGGAACCCGCGGATGTCTCTACCTTGGATGGGTCCGGAGCCTCTGTGCAGGCACCAGCTTCTGAGGGTGTATTCAGGCCTACAGACTTGCATATTAAACCACCACCACCTTCAATATTAAGGCCAAAATCTCGATCTATGTCTAAAAAACCAACGCCCAGGCCACATGTTCAGGCCCCTATGCCTAAAAAACAAATTATCAAAATGGTTGAAGATTTAATTACTGTAATCAGGGGTAGTCAACCCCCCCCCCCCCCTCATCTAAGAGACCTAGTGCTGAACTTGACTATGAATCTTCTGAACAGGACTCTGTTTCTTCTGACTCTTCTAATGAACTGGATTTGCCCATACCTACTTACGAGGACTTTGATGCAGAGGATTCCATTCCTTCTGCCTCTCCCCCTGAGGATTTTTCTTTTGGGGAAACTTTACATACCTTAAGGGAGCATTTCCACTGGGAAAGTCAGGATTTTTCTGAATCCAAAAAGAGGCTTAGGGATTTCCTTATTCTACCTCAGCATAGGCCTTTGGCTATACCTCCTGTACTACACATTGTTGATGATGTGTTTTCAGAATCCAGTATGGCCCCTGATTCCCTGCCTCCAGCCCCTTGTAAACCAGACAGATACTACAGAGTTCCTGACTCCCACAAATTCCTTTTCAAAAATCCTGTTGCGGACCCTGAAACCATTTCTCAGGGGCCCAAGGGCATTCAGGCTTCTACTGCTAAAAATCCTACTCCTGATAGAGACTCCAGGGTGCTGGATAGATGGGGTAAAAAGGTTTATACTTCTGCAACCTTGGAAATCAGGGCTTTAAACTGTTAATTCCATATGCTAAAATATCAACAGCATATCACGGGACTGCTTAAACAGAAATTGATGTTGATTTCTGACTGTGTGGAAAATAAGGATTTACAGGATTTATTGCATTCAGCTGAACAAGTTGGAAAACATACTTTGCAATGTGGTTTTGATTCTTTGGAGGCCTCTTTCAGGGCTGCTGTTACTGGGTCTGTGCTTAGAAGGCATGCTTGGCTTAAGGAGCAATCTCTGCCTGATCATGTTAAAGCAAAACTGTTGGATGCTCCTTTGCAGCAGGACCGTCTGTTTGGCTGAAGAAGTTCTAAAAAAGATGGAAGATAAAGCTAAATCTATGAAAACTGTGAAAGATTTCTTACAAGTACAACCTCCAAGATTTAGTAGGCACTGGCCTACTAAGAACTGGTCCTTTCCAGTTCCTTCCAGAGCCACTCAAACCAAACCTAGACATTCCAAAAGCACCAGGTTTCAGTCCCAAGGGACTTTCAGAACTAAGCAATGGGGTGCCTTCGCTTCCAAATCTGGAAATAACAAGACACCACCCTATGGTAAACAGTCTCAATGACTTCCCTTTAAAATTACCAAGCACTTATCTCTTCATGCAAAAAACTGGCAACTTATAACCCAGGACAAATGGGTTTTAAATATAGTGTCCCAGGGATACAGATTTCATTTCCACACGTTGTCAACTCCAAACGGGTGACCAGACCTGCCCCCAAATCAGTGGGCAGAGGCTCAGAAACAAGTACTTTCCCTCCTAAACATGGGGGGAATTCAACTAGTACCAGAAGAGGAAAAGGGACAAGGTTTCTATTCCAGACTTTTTCTGGTACCCAGAAAAGACAAATCATGGCGTCCAATTCTGGACCTGTCTACTCTAAACACCTTTCTGGACATTCCAAAATTCAAGATGCTGACTCTTCACCAGTTACTTCCTATGCTAGGCAAAGATGCCTGGTTGGCAACTCTAGTTTTAAAAGAGGCTTACCTGCATATCCTAATCAGGGAATCTTGCAGAAGATACCTACGCTTCAAAGCAGGCTACTTGCGTTATCAGTTCTCTGCACTGCCCTTTGGCTTATCTGCTGCGCCCAAGGTATTTACAAAGTGCCTGCCTTTAGTAATTGCATTCTGCAGGCAAAGAAATATTCAAATATATCCATACCTGGTGATTGTCTAATTCAGGCAGAAAACCAGGCCATTCTTCTAAAACATCTGAAGTTTGTAAAAGGGGTTTTAACTTGTCTAGGGTGCACCATAAATGAAAAGAAATCACAACTGGTACCCTCTCAAAAAATTACATTCCTGGGTGCAAGCTTGAATACAACTGCCCAGATGGCTTTCCTTACACCAGAAAAGCAAATTCATTTGGTGACTTACTTCAAACAGGTGGCCACAAAAACCCTGCTATCTGCAAGACAAATGCCGCAAGCCTTGGGGTTCATGGCCTCCTGCATTCTTCTAATTCCATATGCAAGACTGCTTATGAGGAAACGTCAGTGGTACTTAAAAGGTTTATGGAGTCAACATTGTCACAGCCTGGAAACAATGATTCTTATCATACCTTGCCTGCAACTAGAGTTCCTATGGTGGACAGAGGCCTGCCACCAAAACAAGGGACTGCCATTCACACTACCCCCTACCGCCCAAACCCTAACTACAGACGCACCAGACTACGCATGAGGGGTTCATCTGGCAGGGAAGTGCATACAGGGCAAATGGAGCCCAATTCAAATGCACCTTCATATCAATCAAAAAGAAATGCTAGCTGTACAGAATGCACTGACAGCCTTCAAGGACTACCTTCATCCAGGACAACTAATGTTAAGTTGGACAACACCACGGTTATGTGGTACATAAACAAGCAGGGGGGTACACATTCCTACCCACTCTGCAGACTAGCCATGGCATTGTGGAACCCAGCCTTGAGCTACCAAGTACAACTACAAGCTCAATTCCTGCCATGAAAGTTGAATATTCTGGCAGATGAACTAAGCAGAAATCTCATGGACCCACACGAATGGAAACTGGAACTACAGATATTCAACATGTTGACACACAAATGGGGGAGCCCAGACATAGATCTTTTTGCCTCACCCCAGAGCTACCAGTTGGACAAATTTTGCACAAGAACTACTCACAAAAAAGCCTGGAAAGTGGATGATCTGTCATTCAGCTGGAAAAACCTATCAGTCTTTGCCTTTCCCCCTCTGCCTCTGCTCTCCAAAGTTCTACTAAAAGTCAAACAGGACAAACCAAAAATGATTTTGATTGTTCCAGACTGGCCTCGCCAACACTGGTACCCACTCCTACACAGTCTGTCACAAATTTCTCCATGACACCTGCCTCAAACACCTTCCTTACTGTCTCAGCAGGAGAACCAAATTCTGCACCCTCAGATCCAAACATTGAATCTTGCAGCTTGGCTAATCATTTAAATTCCCCCTTAGCATCCCTCAGCAAATCTGTGATGGATGTCATTTTGGAGGCGAGAAGACCTAGTACTAGAAAATCTTATGCTGAAAAATGGAAAAGATTCTCTGCCTGGAATCAATCTCAAGGGATGAACACAAGCAGCACCCAATTTACTTCAGATTTTGCAATATTTAACTGAGATGCTTCACAAGGGCCTGTCTTTTTCTTCCATAAAAATCCATGCCTCAGCCATTTCAGCTCATTACAACACAGACCCCCCCCCCTCTTATCCTCTGCTAAAGCAGTTTCTCAGAGGAGCCAAAAACTTGAGACCTCCCAGGAGAGCTCCAACACCTGCCTGGGACCTTAATTTTGTATTGGAAAAAGTCATTCTACCTCCTTTCGAGCCAGCTGCTACTGCAGACTTAAAATTCCTTTCCTGGAAAACAGCCTTCCTTTTAGAAATCACTTCAGCTAGAAGGATCTCTGAATTACAGGCCCTTATGGCAGTGGAGCCTATCATCATCTTTCATGCGGACAGGGTGTCACTCAGGACCAATCCATCCTTCATGCCCACGGTGGTATCCACTGTGGCTCTTAATCAGTTCATTCATTTGCCAACTTTCTTTCCCAATCCACAGAACAAGGGGGAGCAGATTCTGCATTAATTGGATGTACACTGACAGCTTAGAATTTACTTGGACAGGACTAAATCTCGAAGAAAATCTGAACAACTGCTGGAAGCATTTGCTGCAGGGGCAGAGGGAATAGCTATTTTAAAGCAAACCATTTCTAAATGGATAAGCCATTGTATTCATTTCTGCTATAAGCACCATGGAAAACCTATCCCCCAGGGGATCAGATCCCATTCCACCAGGGCTGCATCTCCTTCCACAGCCTTTCTCAGAGGTGTTCCTACCAGGGATATTCTAGAAGCTGCTACCTGGAGTTCAGTTCATACTTTCACCAAGCATTATCACTTACCAATTTTCTCTAAATCCAGAGCTGGCTTTGCCACTGCTGTTCTGCAGGGCCTTATAGCCAGTCCTAATGCTGCAGAAATCCAACCTCCCAACCATAGCTTTGGGAATCTACCCAAATGTAATGACTGCAACAGTGAAACACGAAGAACATAGTACAGTTGTGTACACTTACCATAAATGTAGATGTTCGAGTGTATTCACTGTTGCAGTCCTGGTTACCCTCCCTCTACCCCCTGTTGCAGTCCTGGTTACCCTCCCTCTACCCCCTGTTGCAGTCCTGGTTACCCTCCCTCCACCCCCCTGTTTTTCGCTTACTTTGCCTCTTTTTTCTTTTACTATACTTAAAAGCCTTTTTGGTGTATTTGCTTTTGTTTGGAGGTATATATTTTGGTGTTTTTAATTATTTATATATTTTGCTCCCCATTTGGGAGGCACCTGACATCTTGGCTAGGAAAAACTGATGTAATGGCATCAGCTGCATGTTTTATACCCCTGACGACCTGACGTCATGGAAGAAGGGACAGCAACTGACGCAGGACCCAAGACTTTGTTAATCAGGCCGACTGAGGGCAACCTGCCAGCAGATTACCCAAATGTAATGACTGCAGCAATGAATACACTTGAACATCTACAGTTATGGTAAGTGTACACAACTGTACTTTCCAGGTACCAGTGCTGGATTTTGTGAATAAGAGTTTCAGTGCTGGATCAGATGTCTGTCAATCCAGATCTACCCTTCTTCCCTCCTGACCCCAGTTTAGCCATTCTAGATAAACTTGTCAGATTTTGCATAAGAAACATTGTCCAGGGGAGTTCAAGTGCAAGGCGAATGGGGTCCTTCGGATGCTACAAAGCACATAAACATCAAAGGAATGTTAATAGGTTCATAGGTAGATACTAGGCTATCTGCCCTAGGGCATTTATAAGCCTAGCCAGAGTGTATTTGGCTTCCACCTCCCTATTAGATTAGCCTACTGTGCCTCTGTAAAGTAAGTCACAGAAGGTACCCTTTTAAGATTAGATGTTCATCGTGTTTCACTGTTGCAGTCATGACTGTAGGGTTCTCCCCTGCCGGCATCGGCCCTCGGTCAGCCAGAATCCCAAAGTCTGGGTCCGGCGTCGGCTGTTCAACCCTGCTCCCTGACGTCAGAGCGCCAGGAGTATAAAGCTGACAGCCGACACCATCTTCTCCAGTCTTTCTTGCCGTGCGGTGATAGCAGTTCGCAAGTGCCAGCCGGTTGACTCCTGATGAATATTTCTACCTACTTCGGTCTGAAGACTTTCTTCTCCACTCAAAGCTAAGTACCCCGTTGGGGAAACTTTTTTCTTGCTCCACTCCGATGTCAGAAAAAGTTAATAATTGTATTTCATGTGGGAAGCAAATACCTCATAAGGATTTTCATTCTTACTGTATTCCTTGCTTGGGCCCTGACCACGATGTAACTAGTTGTCGGTTTTGTGCTAGATTCAATCAACGTACAATTAAGCGAAGGTACGATTTTGCCTTTCATTACTTCGCTAGACGCTTTAACTACAAAATGTCGTCGGATACGCTTCCATCTACCGGAGTTCACAAGCGTCGCAAGGATAAAGACAGGCCTCCGTGGTCTAAATCTGATGATAGCGCACATGTGGAGCCAGCTTCAGGTTCGGCCGTCGTCAGTGAGGCGCTTTTGCAGCCCCTGTCGTCGGCCATTTCAGAACCGACGGCCAAAATGGACTCTCATGAGGAGCCAACCAGGCCTTTAAATATCTCTGTTGCAGGACCTTCGGACAACGCTCCTTCGGATGGGTCCGGAGCCGCTGTGCAGGTACCGGCTTCCGAAGGGGTTTTCAGGCCTACTCAGCTTCAAGTAAAGGCAAAGCCAAAGACAAAGGCAAAGACTCCTCCTAAATCAAAGACTTCAACACTGGCCTCTTCTGAACCGGCTCCCAAGTCACAGAAACAGTTACTCAAGATGGCGGAGGATTTACTTACAATGATTAGGGGTTCTCATCCCCCTCCAGACAAAAGGCCAAGGCAGGATGTTTATTATGATTCCTCTGATCAGGCTTCTGTTTCCTCAGTTTCCTCTTATGATCAGGAATATTCTTTTCCTCCTTATGAGGATTCTGATGCGGAAGAATCCATTCCTTCAGCTTCTCCTCCTGAGGATTTTTCTTTTGGGGAAACTCTGCATGAAATGAGGGAACATTTTCATTGGGAGGGACAGGAGTATTCAGAATCCAAGAAAAGACTGAGGGATTTTCTTCTTCTTCCCCAACATAGACCCCTGGCTATTCCTCCTGTTTTGGATATTGTGGATGATGCCTTTTCGGAGGCTAATTTAACCCCTGATTCTTTTCCTCCTGCTCCTGTTAAGCCTGATAGGTACTACAGGGTTCCTGATTCCCATCAGTTTTTATACAAGAATCCTACTGCTGATACTGAAACCATTTCTCAGGGTCCTAAGGGTGTTAAGGCCGCTACTGCCAAAAATCCTATTCCTACTGAAAAGGATTCTCGAGCCTTGGAAAGATGGGGCAAAAAGGTGTACACTTCTGCTACTTTGTCCATTAGGGCTTTAAACTGTCAGTTTCATATGCTTAAATATCAGCAGTTTCTCTTGTCTGTCTTAAAACAGAAATTTACTTCCATTTCTGCCTGTGCAGAGGATAAGGAATTACATGACTTATTGCATGCCACTGAACAAGTTGGGAAGCATGTTTTACACTGTGGATTTGATGCTTTGGAGGCTTCTTGTAGGGCTGCGGCCTCTGGCACAGTCATTAGAAGACATGCATGGCTAAAGGAACAAAATTTACGTGAACAAGTAAAGGCTATATTATTGGATGCTCCTGTTCAGCATAATGTTTTGTTTGGATCTAAAGCTGAAGAGGTGATTAAAAAGATGGAGGATAAGGCGAAATCCATGCAAACAGTTAAAGATTTCTTACAAGTACAGCCTCCTAGATTTAGCAGGAATTGGCCATCAAAAAACTGGTCCTTTCCCTCTTCAGACAGACCTCAAAGGGGCAGATATAGACGCTCCAGAGGGAGGCCTCAAACACAAGCTGCTTATAGACCAAGGCAATGGACTGCTTCTACCCCTAGGGGAGGAGAGGACAGGCCACAGTCTCAAAGGAAACAAACTCAGTGACTCCCTCTGTTGGGCTGCAGGAACGTCTTGCCTGGAAGCCCCTCTCGGAGGAAAACTCTCTCTTTTTTACCAAAATTGGACTCAAATAACCCAGGACAAATGGGTTTTGGATGTGATTTTAAGAGGTTACAAATTCCATTTTCATACTTTGCCAAGGCCAAGCAGATGGCCAGACCTTCCAAAACATCAATGGACGGAGGCCTTAAACCAGGTGGAGGCTCTTTTGGCTATGAATGCCATAGAACTGGTACCTCTTTCAGAGATGGGAAAAGGGTTTTACTCAAGGCTCTTTCTAGTCCCAAGAAAGCAAAATTCATGGAGACCCATTCTGGATCTGTCGGTCTTGAACACCTTTCTAGAGATTCCAAAATTCAAGATGCTTACTCTACAGCAGTTACTTCCAATGCTGTCCAAAGATGCATGGATGGTGACTTTGGATTTAAAGGAGGCATATTTACACATTCCCATCAGGCAGGATCGCAGAAAATACCTCAGGTTCAAGGCCGGATCGAGGCACTTTCAGTTCTCTGCGCTGCCCTTTGGATTGTCTACTGCACCCAGGGTCTTCACCAAATGCCTGGCTCCAGTAGTAGCTTACTGCAGACTCAAGGGAATTCAAATTTACCCTTATCTGGACAATTGTCTAATTCAGGCAGACAGCAAGGATGTCTTACTCCAGCATCTAGACTTTGTACAAAACCTCCTCAAATTCCTGGGATTCTCTGTAAACATAAAAAAGTCAAATTTGACACCATCACAACAGATAACTTTTCTGGGTGCTCTTCTAAACACTACAACCCAGATGGCATTTCTGACATCCGAAAAACAATTACAGCTGGCATCAACTTTCAAAGCCTTGGCAACTCTAACCCATCTATCTGCAAGGAAATTCCTGCAGGCTTTGGGTTACATGGCCTCCTGCATCCTTCTCGTACCATATGCAAGACTACACATGAGGAAAATACAGTGGTACCTAAAAAGTGTATGGTCTCAGCATTACCACAGTTTGGACATACTAATTCCTGTCCTTCCTTGCCTTCAAAAGGAATTTCTTTGGTGGTCCAGGGCATGTGCTCTAAACAAAGGGAAGCCCTTCTGTCTACCTCCTGCCTCTCAGATTCTAACCACGGACGCCTCGGATTATGCTTGGGGAGCCCATTTTCAGGGCAATTGTCTGCAGGACCTTTGGACAAAGGATCAGAAGCACCTACATATCAACTTAAAGGAAATGTTAGCCGTTCAGAAAGCTCTATTGGCCTTCAGGAATCTCATACAACCAGGACAACTACTAATACGGACAGACAACACCACAGTTATGTGGTACATAAACAAGCAAGGGGGATCTCATTCCTACCCCCTTTGCAGACTAGCCATGGATTTATGGAACACAGCTCTAGCTTGCAATCTGGATCTTCAAGCTCAGTTTCTACCAGGGAAACAAAACTTACTGGCAGACAGTTTGAGCAGAAACCTTTCGGATCCACACGAGTGGATGCTGGACACCAAAATATTCAGGATGATAACAGCAGTATGGGGATGTCCTCACATAGATCTCTTTGCATCCCATCTAAATCATCAGCTACAGAATTTTTGCACCAGGACATTCCACAGAGAGGCTTGGAAAGTGGATGCCCTGTCATTCAGTTGGAGGAACCTCTCGGGATATGCCTTTCCGCCTCTACCTCTTCTTCCACGAGTTTTATTGAAGATAAAACAGGACAAACCAAGATGATAATCTTGTTGGCTCAATTGGCCTCGGCAGTTTTGGTATCCAACTCTAATAAACCTATGCCTGGAGCCCCCTTGGATTTTACCTCAGTCTCCGAACCTTCTGTCCCAACATCAGGGTCAGGTTCTACACTCTCATGTCAGAACTCTCAGCCTGGCGGCCTGGTTAATCCAGGGCCTTTGATTTCTTCTTTCCTACCCAAGCAGGTTATGGATGTCATTTTAGAAGCCAGACGTCCTAGCACTAGGAAATCTTATGCAGGAAAATGGAAAAGATTTTGTTCCTGGATGCAGGCTCAGGATTCTGATCCTCTTCTTCCTAACATTACTTTAATTCTACTTTACTTGACGGATCTCTTACATAAGAGTCTCTCTTTCTCTTCCATTAAGATCCATGCTTCTGCTATTTCTGCTCATTATAACTCAGACCCTCCCATCTTTTCCCACCAGCTCATGAGACAGTTCCTCAGAGGAGCTAAGAACTTAAGGCCTCCTAGATCTCCTCTTATTCCTGTTTGGGATCTCAATTATGTTTTGGAAAAACTAACCTTGCCTCCTTTTGAGCCTGCCGCTTCTGCTGACATCAAGTTTTTATCTTGGAAGACAGCTATCCTGTTGGCACTAACCTCTGCCAGGAGAGTTTCAGAGTTACAAGCTCTTATGGCGGTGGAACCTTATATTATTTTTCATCAAGACAGGGTATCTTTGAGGACTAATCTGACTTTCATGCCTAAGGTGGTTTCCAAAGTGGCTTTAAATCAAACTATCCACTTGCCAACCTTTTCCCCACTCCTCAAAATAAAGGGGAAAGGATCTTACATTCCTTGGATGTACATCGACATCTACGTTTTTACCTGAACAGAACCAAGGACATCAGAAAATCAGAACAATTGTTTGTTTCTTATGCTTCAAGTTCCCAAGGTAAAGCCATTTCTAAACAAACCATTTCTAAATGGATTGCTCATGGAATCAGATTTTGTTATTCACACCATGGAAAGCAAATCCCAGGGAGCATACGGACTCATTCCACCAGAGCTGCTGCCACTTCTGCAGCCTTCCTCAGGGGAGTTCCTACCAAGGACATTTTGGAAGCTGCAACTTGGAGTTCAGTGCATACTTTCTCTAAGCACTACAATTTGCCTCTCTACTCTAAGTCTAGGGCAGGCTTTGCCTCTGCAGTCTTGCAGGACCTTTTAGCCGCCCCTCCTTCTTTATGACCACCTCCCTTTCTTTCAGCTTTGGGATTCTACCCTACAGTCATGACTGCAACAGTGAAACACGATGAACATAATACAGTTGTGTACACCTACCATAAATGTAGATGTTCGAGTGTCTTCACTGTTGCAGTCTGGGTTTCCCTCCCTCCTGTCCCCTCTTATTTTTACTTTTGTGTGGTTCCTTTTTTCACCATTCTTCTGAGGTGTATTTGCAAAGGTTTTGGGACCATTTTCATTTTGGGACCCCTGACATCTGGGGCAAGAAAAACTGGAGAAGATGGTGTCTGCTGTCAGCTTTATACTCCTGGCGCTCTGACGTCAGGGAGCAGGGTTGAACAGCCGACGCCGGACCCAGACTTTGGGATTCTGGCCGACCGAGGGCTGCCTGCCGGCAGGGGAGAACCCTACAGTCATGACTGCAGCAGTGAAGACACTCGAACATCTACATTTATGGTAGATGTACACAACTGTACTTTTACTGTGCCTCTGTCTAGCAGGGACACAGAAGAGATCCCAGGGGTGAATTTGCGATTTCCCATCCACACGTCCAGATTTTGCTTGAAGAGTGTCAACGAGGGGCTATGTCTAACATGAATTGGGATTCTATTCCAGAGTGAGGGGAGCCTCTGGGAAATGAATGTGTCCCTCCAGCATGTCCTATTTATTTTTGTGCTGAGGTTTAAGTCTCTGGAGCATGTAGCTCTAAGGGACTTGGACTTTTTGAGGTGGAGCATGTCCATTAATTCTGGGTTTGACATGGCTTTGTACATCAGGCATAGATCGCCTCTGAGTAGGCGGTAAGCAACTGAGTAGAGCTGGAGTTTCTTTAGTCGAGCTGCATAGGACATCTGTTTGTAGCCCATGATCCTCTTGGTGAGGTACTTTTGGGGTCTCTCTAGTTGCTGCAGGTGTCGGGTAAGGTACATCCCAAAAGGGGCATTGTATTCAATTATGGGCCTGATGGGTGATGAGTAGAGGGGCACAATGACCTCTCTTGATCTAGATGCAAACCCTTTCGTGATAAGGTGGGCTATATAGAAGGTCTTTCTAACCACTTTGGCAATGTGATTATCAAAGGAGAGATTACTATCTACGTTGGTCCCCAAATCTCTAATTACTTCTTCCATACTTAATGGATTACCACCTATGTGGTAATTTGTGGGCACCTTGTTTTTCCCAAATGGGATGACTATACACTTTTTAGCATTTAGCTTGAGGCCGTGGCTCTGGCAACAAGCATCTGTCTCTGTGAGACCCTTTTGGAGGATGCTTGTGTCAGCTGGAGATTTGATTATGGCTCCCAGTTTGCAGTCATCTGCGAACTTTGTCAGCCATAATCCCCCCATGTTAGCCTGAACCTCAGAGAAGTATATACCGAACAAGAGAGGTCCCAGAACTGAGCCCTGTGGGACGCCACTTGTAACTGGTTTGGATTCGGACATGGCACCTGCGATTCTGACCATGTGGGTTCTATCTCTGAGCCAGTTTGCAACCCATCTTGTGATATAGAGGTTGATATTTAAGCTGGTAAGCTTATTTATGATTTCCCGAGTGAGATATTGTGTCGAAGGGTTTTGCGAGGTCCAGGTAGGCTGTGTGGACTACCTTGCCCTCATCTATGGCTTTGGTAACTGTTTCAAAGAAATCAACTAGGTTTAAGAGGCAAGATCTGCCCTTAACAAAGCCGAATTGGGTAGGGTCCAGTGTCTGGAGGCTCCCAATGTCTTTGTTTATGAGTTCCATGATAATACGCTCCATAGCTTTATGCTCCAGACTAGTCAGGCTTATGGGGAGATAGTTCCCGGGGTCCGTTGTGGCACCACCTTTGTGGAGTGGGACCACTGTAGCTGTACGCCATTCTTTGGGTACATATCCTGTAGTAAGGCTAAGTTTGAACAGTGACTTAATGTGAGGGTTCAGTTCTTCTTGGAGCTCGTGTAAGACACAGCCTGGGACACCGTCCGGTCCCATAGATGCTGTGTTTTTTGCTTTGGAGAGGGCAGCTTTCACCTGTGCATCTGTGATGTCAGGGAGGTTACATTCAGTTGGGATAGGCATTTGATCCTTTGGGGGGGAAGGGAGGGAGAAGTTTGCTCTGAATCTGTCTGACAGGATGTTGGCTATGTCTGTAGGTTCGGTATATTTTGTACCATTATGCAACAATTCAGAGCATATCTGGGAGTTTCCACCCATATTCCTGACATAAGTAAAGAAGGCCTTGTGATTATCTTTAGTGTCTAGGGCAATTTTTATTTCAAAACTGGCCTTTGATGATTTTATGAGGGATCGAAGTTTCTTGCTAAATCTGATCAGAGATGCCTTCCCTTTTTAGGATTTTGCTCTGTCATGTAGTAGCTTCCTCCTTCTGTTGTATAGCTTATTTATGGCCAGGATCCACCAGACCGGTCTCCTGTTTTTGGAGGAGTGAGTCTTGGTTTTATTTGGAATAGCACGATCCATGCATTCCTGCAGGTGCTCATAGAATGCATTTGTAAAGGATTCTGTGGATTTGGCTGTATTATCCTCTGGCCCGAGGGCTTTGAAGGATTCCACCTCAGTCTTGAGAAGTGCAAAGTTGGCTTTTGAGAAATTCTTTACAGTGATTTCTTTGGCTGGGGGTGAGGACGGGATATGGACGTCCAGGGAAATTTGTTTATGGTCTGATCTTACCAATGAGGGGTTTACCTCTGGTGTGGAACATATAGTCCCCATGTTGGTGATGACCAGGTCCAATATGTTGTTCCCTCTTGTGGGAGTGGTGACCAGTTGTTCCATCGCGTTAGAGTTTATAAATTCAAGGAACCGTTAGGTGAGGGTGTTTGGGCTTGAGTAGTTTTCCCAGTCAATGTTTGGGTAGTTGAAGTCACCCAATAACATAGTGTTTGGAGAGACCTTCATATTCTCCAGTGTTCTCAGGAATGCCAAGTGGGGTTCTTGTAATAGGGAGGGTGTTCTGTAGCAGGCTACAAATTGAAAGGCAGTTTTGCCTGCTGTTAGTTGCACATGGATGGTTTCTGATGCTTCGTGCAGTGCCACTAACCTGGAGGTGTAGGTATCTTTGATGAATATAAATACTCCCCCTCCTTTTGTGCTTTGGTCCGAGTTTTGGGGCCGAAACGCATCATATGAGTTATAACCTGGTAGTGCTGGGGTGCTCTCAGGAGCCTTGAACCAGGTTTCTGTTACTGCACAGACATCGATTTTCTCCATACTGAGGAGAGCCTCGAGTGCGTGCATCTTGAGGTTTAGACTTCTGGCATTGAGTAGCATTACCTTTAGTTTTTTTATTCTTGGGTTGTCTATGGAGGTGGGTTTGTCCATTGAGCCTTGCCTAAAAAAGGTACTATGGGGGTGGCAAGAGCCTTGGCCAGTATACAAAAGCGTAAGGGTGACAGGTGCAAGCCGTCCCTAGCGAAGCAACGTGGCTTGTTGAGCATGTCATCCCAGGCTGACAGACACTGGATCCTCTTTGAATGACACCAATACTTTAGCCAATTGTTGAAACTAATCATTTTGTCTTTATACTGTGGCATCATTCTTGATGAGGGCAAGATGCTACTCAAGGTCAGGGTCATACCAGCCTGGGCTACATGGTCAGAGAGCTCCTCTATGTCTCTTTTCATGTAGTCCAGGGAGGTACGTCTCAGGTCATTCACACCAGCATGGACAATGACGGAGTCATACTTGTACTTGCTTTGGAGTGACCTGAGTGCTTGTGTTATGTGGCGGATCCTGGCACCCGACAGGCAGCTTACAGTGACCTTCTCCTTGTTCATTCTGGTGAGCGGGACGTCAGTGTGCCGGACAATAGAGTCCCCTATAACAAGTGTATTTGGTGTGTTGTTTGGCCTTACGGGCTGTGACTGTGAGGCACACTGATTTTGTGAGATATGTGATTCGTGGGTATTGTTGAGGGGTGGCTGTTGCTTGGATATCTGCTTAGGAGGTCTTTGCTGTTTAGGCAGATTTTTATTTAGAGCCTCTGAGTATGTTTTTGTGTGGTTATGTGTTGGGTATGCAGATGCAATAGGTCTGTGTGAGACTGGATTTGTGGTGCGGGTGGTGACCTTTTCCTCCTGACTGACTGTGCCAGTCTTGGGTTGAGAGAGCTCTGCCTCCAGTTTGGCTGTGTAACTGCATCTCTCACATGTATTAGAGTTTGTTGAAAGGAGGAGAGGGTTGTCTGTGTACATAAGGCAATTGTAACATTGCCTCAAAATTCCCAGATTCACCAGCTGGACTGGAGAGTAACCTTGAAACTGACCCTTGGACATACCAGATTAGTATAGGGAACTGTTTTTTTACTGATCAGGAAAGACCAATCGGGAGCCTAATACTTATGAGAAGTCAAGGAGGGTGTAGTGCTTTAGTTAGTTAGTGTTTCCTTATAAGAGCTGAGCAAGTGCAGGGCTTTAGAAAGAGAATAGAGTGATTACTTTGAGAGTTTGAACAGTTCTAAGGGAAAAAGTGAAGAGCAGACTTTGTGGAGCCTGGAATACTTTAAACCTGTTTAGGCGGCTTGGCCCAACGCTGCTCAGTGCGCAAACCATGCAAAAAGAGAGTTGTAGGGTTTTAAGAGAGAGAGATCAAGGAGTTTAGAATTGACCCAAAATGGCCAATAAAACTACAGCTTCTAGGCAGTAACCACTCCTCCAGGGACAGGCAGGCTGTTCAGTGTTAACCACTCCCACTGGTGAACTCAGAGACTTCCATTTAGCCCAAGCAAGCACTGGCCTTCTAGAAACTTCCAAAAACTTCCAAACAGTTCAGAACAGCAAATCTGTAACTGAACTTTCTTAACTTTCAGAAAATGGTAAAAAAGCAAGATTTTTTTTGTTTTTTTTTCTTTTTGTTGTAGTTTAAAGGTAGCAGAGATACACAAGCAGCAAAATAATCACAACAGTGCAATAAATGACCCCACACTTGAGTGCTAGGCCAAAATCAGGTAAAATGCAGTTTTTAGAGAAAAAAATGATTTTAAATTAAGTGCAACAGAGGAAATGCAGTATACAGGCTCTAGATGTGTTCCAAGTACTGTTACTGTTACAGATATAAACTTTAGCAAGTCGGAAAATGCCAAAAAGTAGGCGGCAAAGCAGTAAAACTTAACTTAAAAAATCAGAAGAAGATACTTAAAATCACAAAAGTGGCTCCTTTTCTTCTCTCAGTGTTTTCTCCCCTTGGTAGGTGCTTCAGCAACAACTAGCAAGCCTGAGAAAATGCCAAAACCACGAGGCAGCCGGGTTTTAAGAGAGAGAGATCAAGGAGTTTAGAATTGACCCAAAATGGCCAATAAAACTACAGCTTCTAGGCAGTAACCACTCCTCCAGTGGTAGGCAGGCTGTTCAGTGTTAACCACTCCCACTGGTGAACACAGAGACTTCCCTTTAGCCCAAGCAAGCACTGGCCTTCTAGAAACTTCCAAACAGTTCAGAACAGCAAATCTGTAACTGAACTTTCTTAACTTTCAGAAAGTGGGAAAAAAACAAGATGTTTTTGTTTTGTTTTTTTTCTTTTTGTTGTAGTTTAAAGGTAGCAGAGATACACAAGCAGCAAAATAATCACAACAGTGCAATAAATGACCCCACACTTGAGTGCTAGGCCAAAATCAGGTAAAATACAGTTTTTAGAGAAAAAACGATTTTAAATTAAGTTCAACACAGGAAATGCAGTAAACAGGCTCTAGATGTGTTCCAAGTACTGTTACAGATATAAACTTTAGCAAGCCGAAAAATGCCAAAAAGTAGGCGGCAAAGCAGTAAAACTTAACAAAAAATCAGAAGAAGATACTTAAAATCACAAAAGTGGCTCCTTTTCTTCACTCAGCGTTTTCTCCCCTTGGTAGGTGCTTCAGCAACAACTAGCAAGCCTGAAAAGACGCCAAAACCACGAGGCAGCCGGGTTTTAAGAGAGAGAGATCAAGGAGTTTAGAATTGACCCAAAATGGCCAATAAAACTACAGCTTCTAGGCAGTAGTGTTTCAGACCTTAAAAGTTCTTCACCACCTTGGGTTTCCTGGTCCCTTTTATTGGTCACAGACAACACCACAGTCAACTTGGTAACTGAACAGACAAGGGGATATAAAGTCATACCCTCTTTTCAGTTTGGCAGTGATGGACTGTGAGCTAGTCTTACAGCATTCACTAATGCTTCAAGCCTCATACATCCCATCAGTGCAAAACCTAGTGGCAGATAGACTAAGCAGATCCCAGACAGACCCTCATGATTGAAAACCAGGACAGAGATCTGTGTGGATTTGATCCAGATGTGGGGAACACTTTAAATAGTTCTGTTGGCCTCCTTTTGAATTACATGTAAAAATTCTGTTTGGGATATCCTTGCAGCCATTCTTGGGGGAGAAAAGCATTCTCATTCCCATGGAAGGTGCATTTCCACCCTTTCCAAAGATAACCAAGGTACTTCTGAAGATTCAGAAAGAATTACCAAAGATCTTTGTGGTGACCTCCTTTTGGCCCAGGCAAAGTTGGTCCTTCCTTTTAATAGAATTAGCCAAGGGCAATTATCACAAGCTTCCTCATACCTTGAATCTGCTCACACAGTGTCAGGAGCAACTAGTGCACCCTAACTTGGAGCAATTGCTAATGACAGCCTGGATGATTCTATCCTGGTACATTTTAGGCACTTGTTCCATGAGGATGTGCAGGAGGTATTGAAGGAAGCAAGAAAACCTGCAACTAGAAAATCTGATGTTTACAAGTGGAAGTGGTTTTCTAGGTGGTGACTAGCCAATATCAAAGGGCCTGTAATAGTGTCTGCCCATTTGGTTTGGAAATATTAGTGTGAACTGCTCAAAGAAGGCTTATCTTATGCAGCTTTCAATATGTATCTTGTGGTCATCTCAGCTTGTTTGTCCATGGATCCCCTTTTTCATAGGTTCATAGTTGTGTACTAGGCTAATGGCCCTGGAGCCTTTACAAGACTAGCTCACAGGATTACCCTGGCATCATGCCACCCGACCTTAGTTCCCAGTGCCTCTGTCGAATAGAGCCACTGGAGTGATCCTCGTGGTGAATTTTCTATTTCCCATCCACTCATCAAGATTTCTCTTGAAGAGGGCCAGTGAGGCGCTCCGCTTGACATGGGAAGTCTATTCCATAACATGGGCAGTCTCTGGGTTATGAACCTGTCCCTCCAGCATGTTCTGTTGATTGTCATAATGAGGTTGAGGTCTCTGGAGTGTGTAGTGCAGAGGGATTGGGATTTCTTTATATGTAGCATTTCTAACAGATCTGGGTCAGACATGGCTTTGTAGGTCAAGCAGAAATCGCCTCTAAGAGGGCGATATGAGCCAGAGAATAGTTGGAGTTTTTTGAGTCTGTCCATATAGGATGAGTGTTTAAGGCCTAGGATCCTCTTATTGAGGAACTTTTGCGGTCACTCCAGTTGTTGTAGGTATCTAGTGAGGTACATGCCAAATGGGGCATTGTACTTAATGATTGGCCTAATGAGAAAAGAGAAGATGGAGACAATGACCTCTTTCTTCCTGGATGCAAAACCCTTAGTAATGAGATGTGCCATATAGAAGGACTTTCTGACCACAGTGGTAATGTGGTGGTCAAAAGAGAGGTTGCTGTCAACATGTGTTCCCAGATCTCTTATGATGCCTTCTGTGTTCAGTG
Source organism: Protopterus annectens (assembly GCF_019279795.1). Taxonomy (NCBI): domain Eukaryota; kingdom Metazoa; phylum Chordata; order Ceratodontiformes; family Protopteridae; genus Protopterus; species Protopterus annectens. Next base: position 1,722,366,574 of record NC_056739.1, on the reverse strand, counting down.
GGCTACCATCGATGTGGTAATTCATGGGAACCGGGTTTTTCTCAAAGGGAATGATGACACATTTTTTGGCATTGAGCTTAAGGCCATGGTTCTGACACCAGTCGTTGGTCTCAGTGAGTCCTTTCTGTATGATATCAACATCACTTGAGGTGTTAATTATGGCTCCCAACTTGCAATTGTCTACAAACTTTGTCAGCCATAGTCCATTAATTTTGGCCTGGACTTCAGAGAAGTAGATACCAAATAGAAGAGGACCCAGGACCGAACCCTGTGGAACTCCACTCATGACTGGTCAGCAGTCTGACTTGGAGTCAACTACTTTCACACTGTGGGTTCTCTCTGTGAGCCAGTTTGCAACCCACCTAGTGATATAGGGGTTGATGCCTAGCTTAGTGAGTTTTTCTATGATTCCTGAGTGGGGAATGGTATCAAAGGCCTTGGCCAGATCAATGTAGGCTATATGAACCACCTTGCCTTCATCCACAGCTCTGGTGACTGACTCAAAGAAGTCGACCAGGTTGAGCAGGCATGATCTACCCTTCATAAAACCAAACTGTGTGGGATACAGAGTTTGGAGACTCCCTATATCCTTGTTTATTAGGTCCATGATGATGCGTTCCATAGCTTTGCATGTCAGACTTGTCAGGCTAATGGGGTGATAGTTCCCAGGGTCTGTAGTCACTCCTCCTTTGTGGAGAGGGATGACTGTAGCAGTGCGCCATTTGGTAGGGACAAAGCCTGAGGTGAGGCTGTGATTGAACAGGGCACACAGGTGAGGTGCCAGTTCACTCTGTAGTTCATGTAGAACACAACCAGGGATATTGTCATGTCCTATAGAATTTGTATTCTTGGCCTTGGACAGTGCTGTTTTAACCTGTGCATCAGTAATATTGGGTCCCTGGCAATCAATTGGTATTGTGATTGGTCCTTTGGGTGGGTGGGGTAAAGTTGACACTGAATCTGTCGGCCAGTATATTGGCAATATCTGTCGACTTGGTATAGGAGGTGCCATTGTGCAACAGTTCCGAGCAAATCTGGGTATTGCCGTGGAGATTCTTTATATAACTGTAGAAGGCCTTGTGGTTGTCTTTACTATCTGCTGCAATTCTGTTTTCATAACTAGCTTTAGAGGATTTGATGAAGGATCTCAACTTTTTGTTGAGGCTGATTAGGGAGTTTTTCCGTCTTGGGACTTCACCTTATTTTGCATCAGTTTCTTCCTTCGGTTGTTGAGTTTGTTTATGGCAGGGGACCACCAGATTGGCTTCCTTTTCTTGGAGGAGAGCATCTTGGTTCTATAGGGTATGGTGAGATCCAGGCATTTCTGTATGAGTCAATGGTCATGCAGCTGTTCTCCAATTGCATGGTTGTCGTGCAGTTAGTCACCTCTGCTTTTAGGAGGCCAACATTAGCTTTGGAGAAGTTTTTCATGGTGGTTACCTTTGCGGAGGGGGGGAGTGTCAATTTCCAAAGTGATTAGTTTGTGGTCGGATCTAACCAGGGAGGAGTTGACACTGGTATAGAGCAACGGTCACCCATGTTAATGACCAGGTCAAGGATGTTGCTACCTCTAGTGTGGGTAAGAATGAGCTGGTCCAGGACATTGGAATTAATGAATTTCAGGAAACGTTGGGGAAGTGTATTGGTACATGAGTAGTTTTCCCAGTTAATGGAGGGGTAGTTGAAGTTGCCCAGTATGAGAGTGTTAGGTTGGACCCTAATATTCTCCAGGGTGCTTAGGAATGTGGAGTGTGAGTCTTGGGTCATGGTTGGGGACCTATATCAGGCTACGACCTGAATTGCTGTTGTGGTCAAACAGTTTACAAAAGGTGTGTTGCAGCTGACCCTTCAAAAGCAAATTCCTCCTCCTTGGGATCTCATCTTTTTTCTTGGAAAATGACTTTATCCCCTTTTGATCCTGCCTTTCAGGCTGTTTTAACATTTATCACTTGAGAAACTGTTTTGCTTATTGCTCTGACATTTTTAGGGCAAGTCTCTGGGCTGCAGGCTCTGATGGTGGACTAAACTTATCTGATTTTCCACAAGGATAGGCTTGTTTTACACACTGATCCTTATTTCATGCCAAACGTTCATGAATTTACCCTGAATCAGCCCATTAGTCAACCAGTTTTCTTTCCAGAATCAAAAAACAATGGAGAGAAGATTCAGCATAACTTGGATGTGCACAGGCATCTCAGCTAAGCCCTTCAGGAAAGCTGAACAGCAGTTTATTTCCTATTCTACAGCTAAGAAGGGTCAGCCTGTCTCTAAGCAAATGATTTCTCATTGGTTGTCCTTTTTTTGTTTTTGTTTTTGTTTTTTTTTTGTTGCTCACACCATGGTAAATCTCTTCCAGGCAAAGTTACGGCACATTCAACCAGAGCCTAATCCTCTCTGGTGGCATATCGGAAAGATGTGGACTCTAGAAGCAGTCTAGAGGTGGCAACCTGGTCATCTGCTTATACCTTTAGAAACCACTACAAACTGGATTCTTTCTCATGTCCCTTAACAGGCTTTGTGAGGACCATTCTGCAGGAGCTCCTGAATCCTTATCCTTTCTCCTCCCAGGTAGGGTAAGCTGTGGGAACCTACCCATATGCCACTGAAGAAGTGTGAATGATGAACATAATACAGTTGTGTAAGTCCTATTTAGCTGTAGCAATAGATGCTTGAATTTCATACTGTGTCAGTGAGAACACCTCCCCACCATCCCCATTATTTTGTATATAGTTTGATGGTATCTGAGCTTATTGTGTTGTTGGTTGGTTTTGTATCTGATGTTATCCATGCCACTATTCCTCACTCTTGGGTCGTAGAATCCGACATCGGATCTGAGCAGGCAATTTATCAGACAGATCCTAGGCTCGAGCTCTTCCCACTCCCATAATCCCTTGCTGCCCTCTAACCCGTCAGATCTTGTTTGCCACTCACTGCTCAGATGTGATTACCTTGGCTCAAGTCTCCTGTGGGGATAAGTGCTAAATTTTATACCTTCTTTTGTATTTTTTCAGTAAGTTTTGAATCTTTGTATCGTTAGTGCTCTAACATTAGTCTTGTGTCTGTATCCTGCCCTCCCATCTAGTTGTTCTTAGTTTTTCCTGTGTTAAGCCTTTTAGTGCCCTTTTTGCCTTGTTAAAAAAAAAAAGAGAGAGAGAGATTCTTTAGGTTTTATTTCCACTAGTGTTGTATCTTTGTAGCTTTGTGTTCAGATTGCCCTTGCTGATTTTTGGACTTTGGCTTGGCTTCCGGTATTTGGTTTTTGGTGTGTGTGTGTTCAGACTTTGTGCGTGGTTGTATTTTTTCATTATGTCAGACAAGCCAGCAGGTTTTAAAAGGTGCTCCTCATGTGGTTGGAAGTTGCACACTTGGAGTTTGAAAACGACATTTGTACTTAAACCTAATCAAATAGTTCGTGAAGCCTTGGTTTTTTTTGGACCTCTATAGCTCATACTCGTTTGTTTCCTGACATTTGTACTGTGTTCAACCCCAGGGCCCTGGTCGAGCTCCAAAATAAGTTGTTGAAAGGTCTGGTTCGGGGAGGGGGTCTGCTGGCTCAGTCTCCAGCCACACCAGGTCCCTCTAACCACAAGAGGAAGGCTCAGTCTGTTTCGGGGTCCTCTTCCTTGAAGAAACCCAGGCTGTCTGGATCCTGGTTCCTTGGGTCTGAACCCAGCCTCGGCTGTGTCGAATCTGACGACCTTGGATCCTAGGTCAAGGGAATCTACTCCTGGATCCAAGGCCTCCGCTTTGAAGTCTTCAAATATGAGATCCCAGGAGTCTACTACTGGATCCAAGGCCTCCGGATTGAGACCTTTGGATCTGTCCAAGACTAGACCTATTACGGATCTGACTGCCTTGGATCCAAGACCTTCGGGTTCTAAATGCTCAGATCCTCAGGTGTCCTCGGATCTGGGCGGATGAATCCAGGATTCGTGTCAGATCCCATCATTGTAATTGGGGACTCTCCTTCAGGTTCTGGCATGGGACAGCCTTTTACAGCTCCCAGGTACAGAAGCCGATTTTCTGAGAGGCATAGGAGGTCCTCGGGGTCCGGGCATGCATCACTGGCTAGGTCTTCTGCCTGTTCTATGTATTCCAGGAGCTTGCTTCCTTCCGACATGGACAGGATGATGAGGTTCTTCCTTAAGGCTCAAATTGAGTTGGGGCTTCTTGCATCACCTGCCCATCCAGCTTGGGGTCCTTCACCTGCTCCTGTGCTTTCATTTCCTCATCAGATCCAGGTAGTTGGGATACCTAGGGCCCATTGTGTCTCTACACCAACAGAGTCCCTGACTGGTTCTGTTCTTCCTCCCTCAGAGCAGAAGGGGTCCTGGGCCCGACCAGTCACTCTGGAGGCCTTGGAGTGGGTTCCAGTCCAGTCTTTTTAGACTGGCCTCTGTCCCTCAGTGCTTCAGTTCTTGACAGCTTGGGGCCGGTACTACCTGGTGATCTTGAGGTGGTGGCTCACTCTGATGATGTCCTTCAAGGATGCATCTGCAGTTTTAACAAATGGGTTGTCCTGTCGTCAGGCAGCCCTTCGGTCGGCCGGATTCCAAAGTCTGGGTCTGGCTTCGGCTGGTGTCGCACTTCACCCGACGTCATTGCGGCAGTTCTTCGGGTATAAAGGCATCAGCCGACGCCATTTTCCTCAGTCTTTCTTGCCGCGTGGCGCCCGAAGCAGAAGCTGTTCGCAAGTGCCGGTCGGTCAGATCCAGAGATTACTACTACCGAATACTACTTCGAAGACTTCTATAAAGCTAAGTACCCCGTTGGGGACTCTTTCTTGCCTCAGCCGATGTCAGAGAAAGTTAATAACTGTTTATCTTGTGGGAAACAAATACCTCATAAAGATTTCCACTCCTACTGCATACATTGTTTAGGCCCAGACCACGACGTAGCAGCTTGTCTAGCCTGTGCTTCTTTTAACCGGCGGACGCTTAAACGTCGCTCAGACTTTGCTGAACAGATTTTCGGCTCCGATTTTGCCTACATTATGCCGTCGGATTCTCCGACTACGCAAATAACCAAAAAGCGCAAAGAAAAAGACCGACACTCGCGGTCCGCGGTTTCGGCCGAAACCGCGGTTAAGCAAACCGCGAGTGTCTCGGTTTCGGCTGAAACCGAGCAAGCGGTTCTTTCTTCAGCCGATAACTTGCCTTACCGAGGCCTCTTCTATCCTGGTAGAAACGGCTTCTGAAATCCAACCTTCTGTTGCGATTTCACAGGATTTATCAGACACCATTCCCCTAGATATTTCTACCCCTGCATGTGGAGCTGCTAGGCCTCCTCCAGCTATGTCTATTAAGTCCTTTGCCAGGGCTAAAGCAGCCAAAGCTTCAAAACCTGGGCCTGTCAAACCCCCCTCTCACAGGCCCAGCACCAGCTCCCATATGCTTTCTTTGGCAGAGGATCTCATCTCTTTAATTCGTGGATCCCAGCCTCATCCAGACAGGGCCTCTCTCCCTCCTCCAGAAAAGAGGCCTAGAGCAGAGCCCCCTGAGCCAGTAGCCACAGATGATTCCTCTGATGACTCAGAACATGCAGACCCTCCTGAGGCTTCTTATTCCCCTTACGAAGACTCTGATGCTGAGGAGTCCATCCCTTCAGCCTCTCCTCCTGAGGAATTTTCCTTTGGGGAAACCTTGCATGCTATGAGGGAACAATTTCAGTGGCAGGGCCAAGATTTCTCAGACTCTAGAAAAAGGCTTAGGACCTTTCTACACTTGCCACAGCATAGGCCTTTAGCTATACCTCCAGTTCTATCTGTTGTTGATGATGCATTTAATGATGCTTGCACTACTCCTGATACTTTACCTCCGGCTCCTGCTAAGCCCGATAGGTACTACAGGGTCCCGGACACTCATCACCACTTATATAAGGCCCCTTTTGCAGATCCAGAGACTATCTCCCAGGGCCCCAAAGCTGTAGCAGCTACTTCTTCTAAAAACCCCCTCCCCTCTGAAAGGGAATCCAGGTCCTTAGAGAGATGGGGTAAAAAAGTTTACACCTCTGCTACTTTGTCAGCTAGAGCTTTGAACTGCCAATTTCGTATGATTCAATATCAAGAGTTTATGCTTGACCAGTTGACTAAAAAACTGTCCTCTGAAGAATCTATAGATAAAAAGTATGTACAAGAAATGTTACATAACATACAGCAGGTTAGTAACCATTCTTTAAAATGTGGCTATGATGCACTGGAGGCTTCCTTTAGATCAGCCATGACTGGCACAGTTATCAGGAGGCATGCATGGTTGAAAGAACAGGCATTACCAGACCATGTCAAATCTAAGCTTTTGGATGCACCTATGGACAAGGTCAATTTATTTGGTGCCCCTGCACAGCAGGTACTAAAAAAGATGGAAGAGAAAGCAAAATCTGTGCAAACAGTAAAAGATTTCTTACAAGTTCAACCTCCAAGGTTTAGCAGGAATTGGCCCTCCAAGAATTGGTCCTTTCCGGACTCCTCTAAGGCACAAAGAGGCAGGAATAGGCGCTCTAGAGGCAGAAACCAATCCAGGGGTGCCTACAGGGGTCGCCAGTGGCAGGGTAACAATCAACGAGGCACGGATACAGCCACCACCACCACTACAACAACTCAATCACAGTCACTTGGCGGTGGCACCGCCTACCAGGGAACAACTAGAAGCACCCTTAGGCGGAAAGCTAACATTATTTTCAAAAAACTGGCACTGCATTACAAGAGAAAAATGGATTTTGCAGACTATAGACAAAGGTTACAGGTTCCATTTCCATACACTACCAGGAAAGAGAGGAAGGCCAAACCTACCACCTTCTCAAAGGGCAGAAGCTCTAAAACAAATATCTCAATTATTAAGAATGCGAGCTGTAGAAAAGGTACCATTTATGGAGCAAGGGAAGGGATTTTACTCCAGGCTCTTCCTGGTACCAAGAAAAGAAAACAAATGGAGGCCTATTCTAGACCTGTCCGCTTTAAACACATTCCTCATTGTTCCAAAATTCAAAATGCTGATCCTACAGCAGCTTCTTCCCATGCTGGGCAAGGAGTCTTGGCTGGTAACTCTAGATCTCAAGGAGGCATACCTGCACGTCCCCATAAGACCAATTTGCAGAAGATACCTCAGATTTCTTGCAGGATCAGAGCATTATCAATTCTCAGCATTGCCCTTTGGCTTATCTACTGTGCCCAGAGTGTTCACGAAATGCCTGGCATCAGTAATCGCTCATTGCAGACTTCAGGGAATTCAAATCTATCCCTACCTGGACGACTGCCTGATACAAGCGGACAACAAAAACAAATTAACAGAAGACTTACAAAGAGTCATCTACCTGCTACAAGCCCTGGGATATACAGTCATTACAAAAAAGTCAAGGCTGATTCCATCCCAAATAATAACCTTTCTGGGTGCAGAACTGGACACATCAAAACAAATGGAATTTCTAACTGCAGAAAAGAAAGAGCAACTTCCTCTCTACTTCTTGGCATTAACAAAGCAGAGCCATCTAACTGCAAGAAAAGTGCTACAAGCTCTAGGCTTCATGGCATCCTGCATAATTCTGGTCCCTCATGCCAGGCTTCATATGAGAAAGCTACAGTGGTACCTAAAAAATTTGTGGTCTCAGCACAAGCACAGCCTAGAAACCAAAATTCCAATGATCCCATGCCTGAAACAAGAGTTCTTATGGTGGGCTCAGGCCTTTCAATCAAACACAGGACTGCCCTTCTGCAAAAGTCAACCAAGACAGACTATCACGACAGATGCCTCAGACCTCGGTTGGGGGCACACATGATGGACAAGTGCATTCAAGGCCTATGGACTCAAGACCAGCTGCATCTGCACATAAATCTAAAAGAAATGATGGCAGTAAAATTGGCAATCCAGGCATTCAGACCTCTTCTCCAAGAAGGCCAGTTGATGATAAGGACAGACAACACCACAGTTATGTGGTACATCAACAAACAGGGAGGCACACACTCATACCCCCTATGCCGGCTGGCACTGGACCTATGGGATGTGGCTCTGAGCTACAACATTCAGTTACAGGCAATTTATGTACCAGGGAAGGAAAACATTCTAGCAGACATATTAAGCAGAACTACAACAGATGCCCACGAATGGATGCTGCATCCCGACATTTTCAAAACCATCACAAGAGAATGGGGATTACCACAAATAGACTTGTTTGCATCCCCATGCAATCACCAGTTGAAGAAATTCTGCACAAGGACTTACCACCCACTTGCTTGGAAGGTGGACTCCCTATCCTTCAGTTGGAAAAGCCTGACAGCATACGCATTCCCACCACTTCCTTTGATGCACAAGGTGCTTCTCAAGATCAAAGAGGAACGTCCAGGATCATCCTGATAGCCCCAGACTGGCCAAGACAACATTGGTATCCACTGCTGAGGAGCATGTCCCGGGAACAAATATGGAAACTGCCCCTGATTCCATTACTGCTGACACAGAACAACTACAACATACTGCATCCAAACCTAAAAACTCTGCAGCTAACTGCCTGGAACATTACATAACAGCAATTAACCCAAATTTATTCCAAAGGGTTAAAGACATAATCCTGGAGGCTCGTAGACCTTCAACAAGAAAGAATTATGCAGCAAAATGGAAAAGATATCTCATCTGGAGTACTGCAAAGGGGCAGGATGTGACACTGGTGAACATAGCCAACATCCTGGAGTACTTGGCGGAGCTACAACATTCACAACATTGCCTGTCCTATTCCTCCATCAAGATACATGCATCAGCTATTTCAGCAGAATACAGCTTGAATCCTCCTGTCTTCTCGCATCCTCTGCTCAGTCAGTTTCTGAGGGGAATTAAAAATGTAAAACCTCCCAGGAAACCTCCATTGCCAGCATGGGACTTGAACTTTGTGCTAGAAAAGCTGACTCTACCTCCTTTCGAGCCAGCAGCTACAGCAGAATTGCAATACTTATCCTGGAAGACTGCTTTCCTGCTGGCAATAACTTCAGCAAGAAGGGTCTCTGAACTACAGGCATTAATGGCAGTACAACCCTTCCTGATCTTCCATCAAGATAGAGTGTCCTTGAGAACAAATCCTACATTCATGCCTAAGGTGGTATCCAGAGTCTCTTTAAATCAGGCTATCCACCTTCCTACATTCTTCCCAATCCACAGAACAGGGAAAAAATGCTCTTACATACCTTGGATGTACACAGACAATTACGCTACTACCTGGACAGGACAAAAAACAATAGAAAAACTGACCAGCTTCTGGTAGCTTATGCAACAAGAAAAGAAGGAAAACCAATTTCTAAACAGACAATCTCCAAATGGATAGGAAATTGCATTAGATTTTGTTACTCCTACCATGGAAAGAAAACTCCAGAGAACATCAGGCCTCACTCCACAAGGGCCACAGCCACTACCACAGCTTTCTTACGAGGAGTGGCTACCAAGGACATTATAGAGGCTGCTACTTGGACCTCCGTGCATACATTTGCCAAGCATTATAACTTACCTCTATACTCTAGATCCCGTGCTGGTTTTGCCACTGCTGTTTTGCAAGGGATCCTGACTACACCATAATCTATTCTCTTTTCCTCCTCCCCTAGTTTAGCTATGGTATTCTACCCATTTGTTAAGACTGCAGATGCATCCTTGAAGGACATAGTACAGTTTTGTACCTACCATAAATGTAGATGTCCGAGAGGAATGCATCTGCAGTCAGGATTACCTACCCTCCTTCCCCTCTGAGGTACTCCTAGGGTACTTACCAATCTTCAGCTAGCTTGGGGGGGATCTATTATGGTGTATTTATTTGTATATATGTACATACATGTTTATTTTGTGTGTTTGCTCTCTACTATTTGGAAACTTTGGCATTTATCCAAATTTAGCCAACAAAGAGGGCACCTGGCATCTGGGGCAAGAAACACTGAGGAAAATGGCGTCGGCTGATGCCTTTATACCCGAAGAACTGCCGCAATGACGTCGGGTTAAGTGCGACACCAGCCGAAGCCAGACCCAGACTTTGGAATCCGGCCGACCGAAGGGCTGCCTGACGACAGGACAACCCATTTGTTAAGACTGCAGATGCATTCCTCTCGGACATCTACATTTATGGTAGGTACAAAACTGTACTTTCTTCGTGTTTCACTGTTGCAGTCATTACATTTGGGTTATCTGCCTGCAGGTAGCCCTCAGCCGGCCTGAATATCAAAGTCTTGGATTGCTGCGTTGGATGCTGTCTCTTCTTCCATGACGTCAGGTCGTCAGGGGTATAAAACATGCAGCCAACGCAATTACATTAGCCTGAAGCAGAAGCAGTTCGCAAGTGCCAGTCGGCCAACTCCTGAAATTTTTGTTTTCAAGTTTCAGAACCGAAGTCTTCAAAAACGCTAAGTACCCCACTGGGGATCCTTTTTTCTTGCTCTTAACCGATGTCAGTAAAAGTTAACAATTGTATTACCTGTGGAAATCAAATACCTTATAAAGATTTTCATTCGTACTGCATTCCTTGCTTAGGCCCAGACCATGACGTCCATCGCCGTCGGTTTTGTCCCTTATTCAACCCCCCGACTATTCGTTGTCGGTTTTGTTTTTGCAGCAAATTATCTTGGTACTCGGATTAACTATCCAGAAATGGCTTCAGTAAGCTATCCGACTACTGACATTCCGAAAAAACGTAAAGATAAAGACAGACAGACCATATAAGTCAAAACTGCCAATGACACTTCCGTTAAGCTAGTCACCAGTTCACTGGTACTCAGTGAGGCGCTTTTGCAGCCCCTAATACCCACTACTTCAGAATTGCAGGCCTCTACTGAGACCCACTCAGAGTCTGGTATGCCGCGAGATGCTTCTTTGACTATGGAACCTAAGGATGTCTCTACCTTGGATGGGTCCAGAGCCGCTGTGCAGGCACCGGCTTCTGAGGGTGTATTCAGGCCTACTGACTTGCATTTCAAACCGACGCCATCGTCTTCTTCAAGGCATAAAACTCGACCCACACATAGAAAACTGAAGTCCAAACTGCATGGTCAGGCCCATATGCCTAAAAAACAAATGATGACAAAAGAATGACTAGGCCACATTTCTTTATTTCTAGTGTTTTATGTGATTCGGATGACCCATCTCAGGGGGTGTGAACAATGACAGGATTTGCAAAATCTCTATGTGTGTTCTGAAAGAGAATACATAGTGGGTGGATTTAGCATTTTGTTCTGCCACTTGGAACACAACAAAGCTGATCAGATGGTCTGTTCTAACAGGAGAAAGATATTGCTGAGAGAAATAAAGATAGCTCTTGCCATTCTGACACTACATGTACAGCAAGTCTTTTACTTTTTACATCAAGAAGGCAGACTATCTGGAGTCAGAAGAGCTCAAGTCTTACAGCTTGCATTTTGAAGGAAGAGTCACGGTAACAGCATCGGATGACCTTTCACCGAGTTGGAGAAGGAGGTGTTTTTGGAGACCTTGTATACCTGTGGTATCAGATTTCTTAAGTATGACAACACCTAAGACATCAAGACCAGCCTACAGTTTTCTGTAGAGGCTAACATAAATATAATGGGTAGTCATGACATGAAGTTACCATTTACTCTTGACATTGAAAACGGAGATGCAGTCTGAAAAAAGTTCTATGCTGTCCACACTTCCTTTATGTTTGGATAAATGTGACCTATAGACCTCCTTTCAAGTTCCAGCTTTAGAAGGAAAGATTTTTAGAAGGGGAATTTGAATGAGAGGCCCTAGGATCAAAGTAAGCAAACTACTGGAGAAAAAGGTTTAGGATTCCTGTGTGAGCTTACTACCTAGGACATTTTTGTATCTAGGTCTGGCCTAATTAATGTTCTAACGAATGGAGTGTTTGACATTCTCTGTTTTTTCAACTGTACTTTGTGAGATCAGTGGACATTGTATTTTTCCAGTGGGTGTTTGATTTGGATTAGACGGCGAGGGATGGTGTATGCTTTTATGTAACTTGCCTGTCTCAATAATTACTGAATAACTGACTGTACCTTATCCCTACTAGGTGATTAGTGCACGCACCCCATCAGGATAGCCAGTAGCCAAATCCTGCAAATATTGTCCCCCACTTACTCCTTATCCAGTCACTAGTACAGCTGCCTTTTCCCCCCTCCACTCCACCCTTTTATATCCCTGTGAATACACCCTCACACATTTCATTCTAATCCTCTCCTCTCAAACTTATTAACCGTCTCTCTTCCTACACATCCTACTCACTTAACTCATACTCTGTCTCCCACCATGCAAACAAAATCTGCCTATGCTCTAATACCCTTATTTTTAAGCCTAATCCTCTTCTGCTTACTCTACCTTACTAGTCTCCCACAGTTTCAGCACTCCCCTCCCTTTCATACAACTGCGATTTACATTAAAAATTACTTTCTCTTTACAACCCAAGCCTCCTCTCACCTCTACAAACATAATGAATCTTTTCTATTTCAAAGGATGCTCTTCCTTACCCCTAGTAAACCGTTTCCCATACCCACCAAACTCACCTCATTAGGTTCCAATATCTACACCTATGACCCATTAGAAAATAGATACCTATCCATACTCTACTCAAAATTTATCACCCTCCTCCTCCGTTCTGGTGACATACACCCTAACCCTGAGCCTTCATATAACTCCACCTCTAAACCACATTCACATAGCTCTCCCCTGCACCACAAATCTCTTCTCCTTGCCACACTTAATGCCAGGAGCCTTTGTAATAAAATACCTTCCTTTCATGCTTGGATCTCTCATAACAAACCTGATATTGTCTCTATCACAGAAACCTGGCTAAAACCACACATAAAAGATACCAAAATTATGCCCCCTAATTATAAACTTATAAGAAGTGCCAGACCTCAAAAGAAAGGTTGAGGAGTAGTCTTACTCTTCTCCTCCTCCTTAACAATAACACCCTATACTAAGCCCATACCCTCATTTGACACCGCCGAGCTAACCCTCGCCCTTCTCAAAGTAAACAACAATAAAACTTTATGCATTGCCTCCCTGTACATTCCTCCTGGTAACAATATCCCTGTACTGGAAGATATTCTTTCCTGTTTCACTTCCAACATAAATAGTGAGACTATATTCCTAGGCGATGTCAACATAAACTGGTCTTCCATTGACTCATCTACCCCTTCTCAAAGCATCAACCTATATCACTTCACACAGCTAATCAAAACCCCTACTAGACCAAATAAAGATTACACCACAGGTAGCATCCTTGACTGGATATTAGTCTCCCACCCAAACCGAATTTCTGATAGTGGTACTCTCGCAGACTCCCTTAATGACCATCTCCCTGCCTACATATGTAATTCCCCCTCCACCATCCTATTTCAACACAGACACATTACCACCCGCAACATGCAAAACTTCAACCCCCTAATTTTCTCTAATACCTTAAAACAGATAGACTGGAACCCTCTAAAGTCCCTCCCTTTAGATGCCGCAGTCTCACATTTCAATAGAATTTTCACTGATATACTTAACCACTTCGCCCCCAGTAGAACCAAAAGACTCAGATCTAAAACAGCCCCCTGGCTAACTAAAGACACAAAACTACTTATGCATCACCAAGATAAAATCTGGAAATACTACCAAAAATGCAAAACTCCCAACTCTCTTGTCGAGTACAAGCAACTGCGAAATCAAGTAAAAAAACAAATAGCCACTGACCGCAAATCCTACTACCTTAAACTGCAAAATAATTATAAAACCAACCCCATAATATTTTGGAATAGTATTTCATCAATATTATCCCCAGGCAAAAAAGAGAACCCTTGCCCTGACCCAGACACACCAGACCTCCACCTAGCTACCCAATTTAACTCCTTTTTCATTGACTCCATAGGCAAACTCATCTCTTCTTTCCCTAACAACATTCCCCCCAACTTAACTGATAACAAAAACTTAACATCCATGAACCCTAAGTCCTCCCCATTTACTCTCAAATCCTTTCCTACCCACACTATAAAAAAGCTCCTACAAAAGTTAAAACCTTGCTCTAATGCCCCAGATGACACTCCATCCAAATTTCTCCAACTAGCTGCTGATGGCATAGCCCTTCCAGTCAGCATCCTAATCAATCTCTCCATTCAGGAGTCCTATGTAACATACCTCTGGAAAAAAGCCTTCATCATCCCCCTCCCTAAAGGAGGTACAAACTGTTCAATCTCCAACTTTTGCCCTATTGCTATCCTATCCCCTATCTCTAAGATGCTCCAAAAATGTATTCACCTCCAACTATTTCCCTACCTATTGGACAAGCAGCTCCTAACTCCTACCCAACATGGGTTTATACCTGGACATGGCACCACCACTGCCCTTCTTTCCTTCCTCTAAATCATTAACTCTGCTCGTGACTCTGGGAACATAGTTGCTATGTTCCTCCTCGACTTATCTAAAGCTTTTGAAACTGTCTCTCATGTGCTTCTACTTTCTAAACTCTCCCATCTTAATCTCTCCTCTTCGTCTATCAAATGGTTCTCCAGCTATCTCTCAGCCAGGGAACAAGCTGTAAAATGGAACTACTGCACTTCCTCTTTCCTTCACACCCCAACAGGTGTACCCCAAGGCTCTATTTTGGGTCCTTTACTATTTAACATTTTCATCAATGATTTCCACCAAAAGATCCCCAATGCTAAACTGGTGCAATACGCAGACGACTCCACTATCATCTGCTCAGCCAAAACTCTTCCTTTATTAATAAACCTTACGCAAGAATCCTTCTCCTCCACTGAGTCCTGGATGCTTGACCATCACCTAGCCCTAAATGCCTACAAATCTAAAATATTGACATTTACCCCTTCTAGACATACTGCTGCTGACAAAGCATCCTTCTCTATACTTAGCCTAAACAAAACAACTATTGAAATAGTTCCCCATACAAAACTTCTGGGTGTTCTTATCGATGACCAGCTAAAATTTGATATCCACCTACAAACCAATATTAAAAAGACTCATCAAAAACTTGGTATGTTTTATCGACACAGGCGCTACCTTTCTCTGTCTTCTAGACAACTCCTATCTATCACCTACCTCCTACCCTCCCTTTTGTATGGAACTCCGCTACTCTCTAACCTCCAATCATCCCTAAATCTAAACTTTCCTCATGTTATAACAAAATTTCAAAGTTTGCCACAGGATCCACATCCTCTACTCACCATTGCAACTCCCTACATGCTCAAAATTGCTTGGAATTCCCAAGCTACCTAAATTTCATTCAACTAACTACAGCACACAAGCTAATTTTCAAACCTTCTAACTGTCCATCACTCTCCTCTTCCCTAAAACTTCACCAGTCACATAGAACAGTTAGATCCACAAATCAGAACCTCTTAGAACTTTACAAGCCTTTACACGCACCAGGGCAACTTCTACTATCATTCTCCCTTGCCAGATTATGGAGCTCTCTTCCCCCTTACATTAGAACTACCCCTAACCTACCATCCTTTAAAACCCTACTCCACTCTCACCTCTACTCCCTCTGGGAGTGCTTCTGTACCCATCCTACCTGATTCCTGATACCTATTCTATTCTACTCTAATCGCTGCCACTGCTTCAATTCATCTCTCTAAAATTCCTTTGCCTAAATACATGTAGTGTATTAAATGAACATAAATTTATTGTTTTTGCTAATATCTTATAAGTGATTCACTCAGCTCATATATTTCAAGATATGTAAAAATCTTGCCTTGCTGTATATTGAATGTTAAACTGTTGTTCTCATATGCTGTACTAATACATTGTATATTGTGTTTCTGTCTGGAACTTTTCTCCTGGGGCCTCCACTGAAAATGGGCTACCTTGGCCAAATGGACTTTCCCGGTTAACAAACTGAAATAAATAAATAAACAAATAATAAGAATGGCTGATGACCTTATTACTTTAATTAGGGGAAGCCAGCCTTCACCCACTAAGAGACCTAGAACTGATTTTCCTTCTGATCAGGATTCTGAAATTTCTGTTTCTTCTCATTACCAGGATTTGCCCTTATTGACCTATGAGGATTCTGATGCAGAGGATTCCATTCCCTCTGCTTCCTCCAGAAGATTTTACTTTTGGAGAAACCTTGCACACTCTTATGGAGCATTTCTGTTGGGAAAGCCAGGATTACTCTGACTTCAACACAGGCCTTTAGCTGTACCTCCTGTCCTGGACATTGTAGATGATGCCTTCTTGGAATCTAGCCTGGCCCCAGACACTTTATCTCCAGCTCTCAGGAAGCCTGACAGGTATTACAGAGTACCTGACTCTCACAAGTTCCTCTTCAAGAATCCTACTGTGGACCCAGAGACCATTTCCCAAGGACCTAAAGGCATTAAGGCTACTACTGCCAAAAAACCTACCCCCTCTGAAAGAGATTCCAGGTCCTTGGACAGATGGGGTAAGAAGGTATACACTTCTGCTACTTTGGCCATTAGGCCCTTAAACTGCCAGTTTCATATGTTAAAGTATCAGCAGCATATTATGGGACTACTTAAAACAGAAAATGATGTTAATTCCTGACTGTGCTGAAAATAAAGAATTACAGGATTTAATGCATTCTGCTGAACAAGTTGGTAAACATACCTTGCAATGTGGTTTTAACTCTTTAGAAGCCTCTTGCAGGGCTGCTGTCACTGGGTCTGTACTTAGAAGGCATGCTTGGCTTAAGGAGCAAAATTTACCAGATAATGTTAAAGCTAAATTACTGGATGCTCCCCTAAACCAAGACCGCCTGTTTAGCAACAAAGCAGAAGAAGTCCTTAAAAAGATGGAGGAAAAAGCCAAATCTATGCAAACTGTTAAAGATTTCCTGCAAGTACAGCCTCCTAGATTTAGCAGGCATTGGCCTTCTAAGAACTGGTCCTTTCCTGTCTCTTCCAGGCCTTCTCAGTCCAAACTCAGGAACAGCAGACTACCTAGGCTACAGTCTCAAGGTACTCACAGGCCTAAGCAGTGGGGGGCTCCCACTTCCAAAGCTGGAAGTAGTAAGACACCCCCCCTATGGAAAAATGTCACAGTGACTTAACCTTAAACCTTCCAAGCCCTGTTCAACTGCCTGCTCCCTTAGGGGAATGATCACCCTGCATGCAAAAAACTGGGAACTCATTACCCAGGACAAATGGGTTTTAAATATAGTTTTCCAAGGATACAGATTCTACTTCCACACCTTACCAACCCCAAATGGTTGGCCGGACCTACCCCCAAATCAGTGGGCAGAGGTTCAACAGCAGGTTCTCTCTCTTCTAAGTATCAGGGCTATTCAGTCTGTCCCAGCAGAAGAAAAGGGACAAGGTTTTTACTCAAGACTTTTCCTGGTACCCAGAAAAGACAGCTCCTGGCGTCCTATCCTGGACCACTCTATTCTAAACACCTTTTTGGTAATCCCAAAATTCAAAATGCTAACACTTCAGCAGCTGCAGCTGCTTCCTATACTAGGCAAAGATGCCTGGTTGGCAACCTTAGACTTAAAGGAAGCTTACCTGCACATTCCAATAAGGGAATCTTGCAGGAAATACCTACGCTTCAGAGCAGGCTCCATGCACTTCCCTTTGGATTATCAACTGCACCCAGGGTATTCACAAAGTGTCTAGCTCCAGTCATTGCATTTTGCAGGCAAAAAAAATATTCAAATATATCCATACCTGGACAATTGTCTAATTCAGGCAGAAAGCCAGGACATGCTACTAAAACATCTGGCATTTGTAAAGAAACTTCTAACCTCACTGGGGTACACCATAAACGAAAATAAATCTCATCTAGTACCTTGCCAGCAAATTGTATTCCTGAGAGCAAGCTTGAACACAGCTTCCCATATGGCTTACCTCACGCCAGAGAAACAAGTTTATTTGACAGCCTATTTAAAACTACTGGCCACAAAGACCCAGCTATCTGCAAGGGAAATCCTGCAAGCCCTGGGGTTCATGGCCTCTTGCATTCTACTAATTCCATATGCAAGACTGCATATGAGGAAACTACAATGGTATCTAAAAAGCCTATGGTGTCAACTTTCTCAGGACCTGGAATCAATGATACCAGTCATTCCTTGCATAAAGACAGAGTTCCTTTGGTGGGCAAAGGCCTGCTACCACAACAAGGGGCTCCCATTCACTCTACCCCCTGCCGCCCAAACCCTAACAGACGCATCAGACTATGCATGGGGGGCTCACTTGGCAGGGCAGTGCATTCAGGGCAAATCGAACCCGAGTCAGATGCACCTGCATATCAATCAAAAAGAAATGTTAGGTGTACAGAACTCCCTGACAGCCTTCAAGGACCACATTCTTCCAGGACAATTATTGGTAAAGACAAGACGACACCACTGTTATGTGGTACATAAACAAGCAGGGGGGAACCCACTTGTACCCTCTCTGCAGAATAGCCATGGCTCTGTGGAACACAGCCTTGAGCTACCAAGTGCACCTACAAGCTCAATTCCTGCCAGGCAAGCTAAATTCACTGGCAGGCGACCTAAGCAGAAATCTCATGGACCCACACAAGTGGAAACTGGAACCAAAGATTTTCAACCTTTTGAGAAACAGATGGGAGAATCCAAAGATAGACCTGTTTGCCTCCCCTCAGAACTACCAATTGGATAAATTCTGCACAAGGGCTTCCCACAGTCAAGCTTGGAAAGTGGATGCCCTGTCCTTCACCTGGGAAAGCCTCTCAGTTTATGCCTTCCCCCCTGTGCCTCTCCTCTCGAAAGCTCTGCTAAAGATCAAACCGGACAAACCAAGGACAATACTGATTACACCTGACTGGCCACGCCAATACTGGTACCCCCTCTTGCACAGTATGTCACTGCTGGAACCATGGCACCTGCCTCAGACCCCTTCCCTGCTGTCCCAGCAGGAGGGCCAGATTCTGCACCCTCAACTTCAAACCCTGAACCTTGCAGCCTGGCTAATTCCTTGAGCTCTCTAATAACATCCCTCAGTAAGCAGATGCTAGATGTCATTGTGGAGGCAAGGTGGCCTAGTACTAGAAAATCCTATGCTGAAAAGTGGAAAAGATACTGTTCCTGGAGCCAGACTCAGGGGATGGGCACAACAGTGCCCAGCTTACCGCATATTCTTCAGTACTTAACAGAGATGCTCCACAAGGGCCTTTCCTTCTCGTTAATTAAAATTCATGCCTCTGCCATTTCAGCTTATTATAATACTGAACCACCCCTCTTCTTTCACTCCCTGCTAAAGCAATTCCTCAGTGAGGCCAAAAATTTAAGGCCACCCAGCAGAGCCCCTACTCCAGCCTGGGACCTTAACTTTGTATTGGAAAAGCTCACTCTACCGCCTTTTGAGCCAGCTGCAACTGCAGAGTTAAAATTCCTGTCTTGGAAAACAGCCTTCCTTCTAGCCATCACTTCAACAAGAAGAGTGTCTGAATTACAGACCCTCGTGGTAGTGGACCCATTCATCATCTTCCATGCAGACAAGGTGTCCCTCAGGACCAGTCCTTCCATTCTGCCCAAGGTGGTGTCTAGTGTGGCCCTTAATCAGTCCATTCATTTGCCTACCTTTTTTCCAAATCCACAAAACAAAGGAGAACGAATACTACACTCTTTGGATGTGCACAGGCAACTTAGATTTTATTTGGACAGGACTAAGCCTCTCAGAAAATCTTAACAGCTGCTAGTTGGCTTTGCTGCAGGGGCAGAGGAGAAGGCCATTTCAAAGCTAACCATTTCTAAGTGGATAGCCATTGCATTCATTTCTGCTATAAGCACCATAGAAAACCTACCCCACAGGGGATAAAATCACATTCCACCAGGGCTGCATCTACCTCTACAGTCTTTCTTAGAGGTGGCTCTACCAGGGACATCCTAGAAGCTGCTACCTGGAGCTCTGTACATACCTTCACCAAGCATTATCACATGCCTGTTTTTTCTAAATCCAGAGCTGGTTTTGCTACTGCAGTTCTGCAGGGCTTAATAGCTGGTCCTAATGCTCTCTAACTTCCTCCTCCATTCCTTAGCTTTGGGAAATCAACCCAAATGTAATGACTGCAACAGTGAAACAGGAAGAACATAGTACTGTTGTGTACACTTACCATAAATGTAGATGTTCGAGTGTATTCACTGTTGCAGATCTGGTTACCCACCCTCCAGCCCCCTGACTTCTCTTGGCTATACTTTTCTTCTTGTTTAGTGTATTTCAGTTTTCTGGTGTATTTGCTTTTTGTAGGAGGTGTAACCTAACATATAATTGCTTTCCATTATGGGGGCACCTGGCATCTGGGGCAAGAAAAACTAATGTAATGGCATCTGCTGCATGTTTTATACCCCTGACGACCTGATGTCATGGAAGAAGAGACAGCATCCGACACGTGAATCCAAGACTTTGATATTCAGGCCGGCTGAGGGCTACCTGCAGGCAGATAACCCAAATGTAATGACTGCAACAGTGAATACACTCGAACATCTACATTTATGGTAAGTGTACACAACTGTACTTTCCCTCTTCTCAGGTGGTCTTCCCTGCTGGGTGTGGGGAGGGGGCATTGTCCTGCCCTTCAGCCTTCCACGTAGTAGACAGGACTTTCTCCTCTGCTAGAGCTGTCTCCCCTGCTTTCCAGGGTCATTCTCAGCCCCCAAGACTGGACCTTCCTCATCCTACTCCTTGTCAGCCCTCTCAAACCTGTCTTCAGGAGAGAGTTATGTCACTTGGGATTCCCCACTCTTCTGAGTACTCCCCTGAGCCCCCCTCAGAGGAGGTGCCATGGAAGAGATTATGAAATAGAAGACACCTGGAGTCTGTCACCCAGGATATGGACCTCGATGAAGGGGACAGGTCCCCCAGATCTCTGCCCAAAGATCTCTCCTTTGGGGACATCCTTGAGATCCTCAAATTGGAGGGTGGATGGTCTTCCCAACCCCCGTTGTCTGAGGAGTCCATATTCCTAAAGGCATTCAGGATGGGACCATCTACAACCTGTGTCCCCCCCCACACACTAGTGATGAACTCATAGTCCTCATTGCTAGCAAGGCATGGAAGGATCCTGATACTGTGGAGCCAGTACCAAAACAAGTGGACAAGCTTGTCAGCCCTCCGACAGACAGTTCTGGTCCAAAGGGGTGCAAGTCGATGCTATAATGCTATCTACCGCCACTAAGAAGGAGTTGGTGGAGCAGAGTATGTCTATTCATCCCCCAACCGAGAATCCCTGATGATTGACAGGCATGAAAAATGGGTTTTCATGTCAGCTACATTTGGTCTGCGCACGCTTAATTTGGCACATTTTACATGCCTCAAGAGGGATTTAGTCAAGAAACTTACCACTTCCCTTTCTGAGTTGCTGTCTGCCAAGGACTTGAGCAAAGTGTCCCCCAAGCTTTCCACTCTTGCATCCCTAGCTAATTCATCAATGATGCTGATTTCCAGTGCTGTGGTAGACACTTCTCAAGCAGCCGGCACAGGCATCGCTATTCGGCATTTTGCCTGGCTGTGCCTATGTGTGTTTGCAGACTCCTTTAAGGCATCCTTAACCAATGCCCCTTTTGATGGATCGACTCTCTTTGGTCCATCCGTCAAATAGATATTTACCTGCAGTGAGCAGACAGGGAAGACCTTGTCGGCTGTAGGGATCAAGTTTTCTACACCTCAGCAGTTCTTTTCTAAGACACAATGCGGGACTAAGAAATTGTGGTTCTGGAAGTCACAGTCTTCCTTTCAAGTTGTTCAGGACAAACCTTCTTCTAGAGGCCAGGAGAGAGGGTTCAATGTCACACGCCACCCCATAGGTAGAGGGGGTCCACAGAATCAGGGCTCCAGGGAACCCTTCTCTGAGAAGCCTGTCCAGTACTCCTGATGCACTGCCTGACTGTCCTGCCATGAAGGCAGTTGGGGATTGTCCCTTTGGCCTGAGCAAACATTACAAGAGATCGCTTGGTGCTAAACATTATTTCCAGGGTCTATTTCATTCCCTTTTCCCAACCACTCCCTCCAATCAGGAAAAGTCTCCCCGATGCACCACACCGTCAGAGGGAGTAGCTCAGCAAGAAGTGTTCAAGCTTCTTCAGAAGACAGCCATCCAAGAGGTCCTCCCAGGACAACAAGAAGTCAGAACTTACTCTTGCTTCTTTTTGGTGCTGAAGAAAACAGGTGGGACCCACATCCAATTCTGCACCTAAGCAAGTTAAATATCTCTGTCAAGAAGTCCAAGTTCCAGATGGTCACTGTTCAGTCCATCATGCCTCTTGTACAAGGAAGACTCAATGTGCTTTGTGGATCTCCAGGATGAGTACTATCATATAAAAATAGAAAGGCACTCCAGAAGACTTCTCCGGTTTTGCATAGTGGCCATTCATTACCATTTCTAGACCCTGCCCTTTGGTCTCACCACAGCCCCCTGGGTGTTCACCAAGGGCATGGCAGTGGTGGCAGCTCACCTGAGACTGCAGGGATTCCAGGTGTTTCCTTACCTCAACAGTTGGCTCCTCACAGCTTCCACCAAGCATTGGCAGGTTACAGCCACTCAGTACTTTTCTTGCCTATTCAACTGGCAAGAAATTACCATGCATCTGTCCAAGTCAAATCTAATTCCATCCTAGAACTTGGAGTTTATCAGCATCCAGCTGGACAGGGTGTCAGAGATTGTGGCGTTACTGCTCAGGCATGAACAACTCATCAGGTCTCATGTTCAGTACCTCCTAGATCTGTCTCGTCCTCAGGTCCACTTCATTCTCAGGGCCTTAGGGTCCATGGTGGTGGCAATCTGTCTGGTGTCATTAGCCAGATTTTACATGAGGGTCCTATAATGGACTCTAGCAGTCCAGTGGTCTTCTCTGTTTCATCCGATGACAGCTTCCATCCGCCTCACTCCGGTGTGCAGGCATCATCTCCTTTGGTGAATTTAGCCTCCTGATCTTGCAGACAGACCCTTTTCCCTGCTGGGGTGGGGGGCATTACCAGGAGAAAAACGGTCCAAGGTACGTGGTCCCCTGCAGAGACCAAACTGCACATAAACGTACTGGAGATGAGAGCAGTTTTTCTTCACATTGCAAGCCTTTCAGGACCACCTTCCTCTGGGTACCATTGCAGTGCACACTGCAACACTGCTGTTGTGTGGTACATCAACAAACAAGGAGGAACATTTTCTTATCTGTTTTGCTGCGAGGCCATGAGAGTGTGGGAATGAGTGATGTCCTCGGGGCACTTTCTCCTTGCAACCCACGTTCCCAGGGAGTCCAACATGTTAGCAGACAGGCTTAGCAGGGCTATCTTGAGTCTTCATGAGTGGTCCCTGAATTCCTCAGTGGCGAGAGAGATCTTTCTTTGCTGGAGTCATCCAACTTACAATCTCTTTGCTTCCCCTCACAATCACAAATGCAGCCATTACTTTGCCCTGATCTCCCCAGTCAGGGAGTCCCCCGGGGTTGCTCTAGTTCACTATTGACCTCTAGGTCTCCTTTATGCTTACCTCCATATACCTCTCATTCCCAGAATGCTTCAGAAAGCTTGATATCTCAAGGCTACCTTGATCTTCATCGCCCCCTTCTGGTCTCGGCAGGTGAGTTCCCCCTTCTAAGGTCTCATCTGAAGTATCCCCTTGGGTACTAGATCCACGTCTCGATCTGATTTCTCACCCATGTCTACTTCCGATCCCAAGCCTTTAGACACTTCATCTGACCGTGCGGTTTGTCCACTTCCTGTAATTCTGAAGCAGCCCAGGCTTGCCTTGCCCATCAGAGACATTATTCTCGCTTCTCAGAAGGCTTCCACCAGAAAGGTCTATGGTAGTAAATGGAAAAGATTCTCTATCTATGCCAAACAGTGGGATCTGGTTCTCTTTTCAGCTCCCATTCCAGACATCTTATTGTTCTTGTCTTCTCTGTTTCAGGATGGAGCTAGTTTCTCCACTATTAAGTTGCAATTGTCAGCCATTTCTAATTTCCGTGTTTGTGAGGAACCTACCTTTTCTTCTCAACTTTGTAAAGCATTTTTGAAAGTTGTTTACCTGCTTAGGCCTCCTATCAAAGATCCTTCTCCACTTTGGGACCTTTCCTTTGTACTGCAGTCTCTGACACAGAGTCCCTTCGAGCCTGCCGCAACTTGTGATATGAAGTTCCTGTCATGGAAGACCACCTTTTTGGTGGCTGTAATGTCTGCAAAATGAGTTTCTGAGTTGCAGGCTCTCTCTATTAAGCCTCTGTACATGTTTTTTTTTCATGGAGATAGGGTAGGTCTCCGGACTAATCCCTCCTTCATGGCCAAAGTGGCCACTGAGGCAAATGTGAATCAATCAATTCAGTTGCCGGCTTTCGTACCCCAACTAATTAACAAAGGGGAATATTTGCTGCATACACTGATGTACATAGACAACTACAATTCTATTTAGATAGGACAAAAGGCTTTCACAAGTCTGACCAGCTGTTTGTGGCCTTTTCCATTAACAGATAGGGTTAGGCGGTATCTAAGATTACTATATCTCATTGGATTTCAAAATGAATTTCTATAGTTTATTCTTGTAAAGGTTTGTCATTACCAGGCCCAGTCAGTGCTCATTCCACTAGATCTGTGGATATATTAGCTGCCTATTTGGCTCATCATTCTTTAGATGAGGTATGTGCAGCAGCCACCTGGTCTACTCCTCACACTTTTGTTACTCATTTTAAGCTTGACATAGTTTCCAGGAACAGGGCTTCTTTTGGCTCCACAGTTCTTTGGCATGGCCTTCCATGAGGCCACCCAGGGTTTTATGGTAGCTGGGGACTCTGACCTAAGAGTGAGGAATAGTGACATGGATAACATCAGATAAAGAGTTATGGATTTACCAAAACTTGGCATCTGTGTTATCCTTTGTCACTGTTCATCACTATCCCTCCCTCCTTCCCCCATCATGCAGGACATAGAGGAAGTGGAGATGTCCCGTATGGTGCTTAAAGTCTACCTTGGCTGTTTTCTAGCTATAGGGCAAACTCAATGTGAGGGATTAGAGGGTAGCAAGGGATTATGGTAGTGGGAGGAGCTTGAGCCTGGGATCTGTCTGCTAAGTTGCCAGCTCGGATCCTACGACCCAAGAGTGATGAATAGTGACATAGGATAACACAGATGCCAAGTTATGGTAAATACATAACTCTTTTTTTGTGTGTTAGTATTTTGGAGCTGTGAATTGATTGGTTTCAGGCAATTCTTGTTTCTGGTCTTTCTTGGTTTTTCCAGTTCGATAAAGTTTAGTGATGGTAATGCCATCTGCATGAAATCCCCTACATCATGTTGTCTGTTCTTAACCATGAACACACTACAGAAAAACTCATCACATTTTGGAATGGGATAATTGGAGTCTTGTTTAAGAACAGTAATACAACAGCAACAATCAGCAGCTCTGTGGCATGTAGAGATAAAACCCTGCCTATGACACAGGCAACTTGAGTTTGATTAGTGCCTCAGACGTATGGAGGACCTGGCCAGGAGGGAAGTGGCTCTGGCTCACCATATGGGTGACATCTAGCAGGAACATGTTCTGTTGCATCCAGTGGCATCTGAACCTACAAAGCCCACACTGTCACAGTGCATTTACATTTGTAAACATAGGGAAACTCCATATGAGGAGACATGCCTCTCCTCCAGAGAATGCAATACCAGAGCTAGAAAGAGTTGCTGCGGAGGGAGGGGGTTTCCCAGGAGGAAAGGGTAGGCCATCCTGCACGACCAGCAAGCTGGGCCTCTCATCAGAGAATGGAGGGCTGATTGGGATTCCTAGGCAGGAAAACGGAACTGTAGGGCTCTCGTCCGGCATAGAAATGCCCTAGAACAAATGTACTTGATTGGGGACAGGTAGAGGAGCCTTCAGGTGAGGTCCTGCAGGGAATAAAAATCAAAAAGAAAGAAAGAAAAAATACCACTGCCACATTTAAGCTTTCTAAATTGCCATTACCAACATTATTAATATATATGCTAACAACTGCAGTGAGACAGTTCCCATAGCTGATGGATAAAAACAAAAATAAAGTGTCACCAGACCACCAGGCTTATAAAACACTGTTTATTAAAACCACCAAATAAGACCAACAGATGAGCACTTTCAGGATATATTCCCTTCATCAGATAACCTGTTCAATAAGATATTTGACATTTATACAAAAAACAGCCAAAAGCATTTCAGTAGCAAGGTCTTTGCCTCTTTAGAATGGGTTTTAGAGGTAATACCCCAACTCACATCTGGAGTTCTGTCAGCTCTTAACTCAGTTATCCAGTTTTGTCTCATTAAATTCAGTGAAATTCACTAGATCTCCACCTCTTGCACCTATTTTCACAACCTGCAACACCGGGTGAAAGGGGTGGAGATCTAGTGAATTTAACTGAATTTAATGAGTTTTAGTAAAACTTATCACTTGCCTTGGAACTCTGCCTTGAATTCCAGGCTTGTCATCAATGGAAAATACCAGCTGTCATACCATACTTGTACTCAAGCCCGCCAGCCTTCTGTTGGCTTAACTTAATTATGATGGTGTGCAGCATCTCTGTTTTCTGAAGGCATTGTTCATTTGTACCACTGTGTTAATTTAAAGCAGCTTGAATGGTTGGAACTACAGAATCTAATCACGTACCACCAACTAATCATTGCCCATAAAACTCTCTACCAACCTTACAATACTCCTAGTCTCTCTACCATCATCACCCCCTATAATAATCTGAAGTCCTTTCGTTCATCTCAGAAACTTCTAGTTAAAACATCTAAATCTAACAACAGGGCTGGGGATTCTCTCTTCTGGAATACTGTGGGAAAATTCTGGAATCTTCTACCCTGTGACCTTTCCTCAATTTCCTCTTTATCACTCTACAAAAAAAGACTGAAACTTTTCCTCAAAACACACTGGTCATACCACTGTACTAAACCTGCCTAAACATCTACTCTACCCAAATTATGCTCTATCTTTCCTTTTAATTAATTTTTCTGTCATTTCCTTTTCAACAATATATGACTTCTATGCTCTGTATCTCATTATTTTCCTTCTCTCTCTAAAATGTATTATTAATGTTCCCTTGTAACTCATTACTACTACTACTGATCATTAAGCAGCCTCTTTCATTGTGTAATGTACTGGGTATGGCATCAGCCTGTATACCTCCTTTTTTCTTTGCCATTAAGTGATGTACTTTACCTGTATATTGAACTAGCCTGTATGCCTCCTTTTTGCATTATGGAATGTACCTACATGTCATTTTTGAAACTCCAGTTTTCATTGTATTTGATATCTCTTCTTCAAATGAATTATTATTAACCTGATTTGCCAGTGTATATATTACTATAATTTCATTTTTTATATTTCTTTGTAATTTTTTTATGTTAACAGTTTGTCTTGGAGCTTATCTCCCCGGGCCTCTACTGAAAATGGACATATATCCAGTTAGACTAGCCCGGTCAACAAATGTAAAATAAAATAAAAAAATAAACAAATAAATAATAAATTGTAAACAGTTTTAATTCACCATTCTCCAATGTGTTTTGTTTCCAGTCCTTTTTTTTTCCAAAACAAGTTCAGGTTCAGGTCCATTCTGCTGATAGTAAAGGATTGTACCAGGAAGTAAATGCGACATTAGAATAAGATGTTTTGCAAAAAAAAAAAGTCTGGAATATCTGGCATCGAAGGCTAAACAACCAAAAACTGTTTTAACCTTATCTAATCATTGTGCTGACACACCTGAAACTGCAGAGGGTAAAGTGCTACAGGAGTGCCTTATTTGTCTGCTTCCAGATGTAACATTTTTGTTGGAAACTTTAGCCTCCCATTACCTTCAGGCAAAGATGTTTCTTCTTGAAGCACTGAGATATATAGTAATGTGTGTGACATTAATTGTATATTGTATTTTCTGCACCTCTTAGTTGGAAGATGCTTTTGACATGTCACAGGCAATTCCCAGTTGTATCCATCTGTGAGGCACACTGTGGTTATACTGTAGCTTTTCTCCACAGCACGTCTTATTGCTAAGTAAGTTATCCTTGCCTTTTTTCTCAGACCATAATGTCATCACTTACACTAACCTATTGGTACAAATAAACGATGCAAGAGGGGATTTAGATGTTTAATGTGACATCTCTTCAGGAAGTATCCTTTATGAAGTACATACTGTAAATAGGAACATTCTGCATTTTCATTTTAAAAGGGAGCCTGCTCAACAACACTTTGACAGCTTCATTTGCAAACAAATTTAAAGTTGTGTTCACCATTTTAGTCACAAGAGACATGCAGTTTACTGGGGCCTGTAATATTTACAAATGTTTTATTCCTTAACAACACAGCATTTAGCCGTAAAATCAGTTCATATAGAGTGGATTAAGGATGTTAATTATTTTGGACCCAAAAGAGATGCAGTCTGATTTAGAGCTGTATATTGTTGTAGTGGAACATTCCTGCAGCTGTCGTTGTTGTATGATACTGCTTAGTTATTTCTTCCTTGTTAACATCTCTACTCCTAGCATATGAACTTCCTTCTGTTCGATTTGTGCCGAATTAATGATAGTCCTTGTACTGCACTGTGGTATTAGATTTATATATTCGTTTGAATTCTAGTTCTATATCCGTTGACTAAAATTACAGTATCTAATAAATGAATGATGTCATTCTTACTTCCCTTTAAGGCTACTTTCTAAACATTGTTTGTTGTATGTTAAACAAGTTCTGCACTTGCTCCTACCTAGTAAGGAAAGACTATTGAGGTAGAACCAGTCATTGCAAAATTATTCCCAGTTAAATAGTTGGTCCACAGCATAAACTAGTGGTTGCCACAATCAGCTGCAATTAGTAGTAATAGAAGACTCTTAGGTCAAAAGAGACTAGTCTGAAGTCCAGGAAGTTGACTGGCAAAAAAGCACAAGAGTTCAAGGAAATTCTCAAGAGCTGCAACACCACAGGAAGAAGAGGAGGTAGGTGGAGCTGAAGAAGAAGCTGCTTTGTTCCTGCTAAGAGGAGCAGGAGAGCCTCACAATGTGCAAAATGCTGTACATTTAAGCAGGCAGAAAGTTTAGTGGATGGAGTGCACCTGTCACCTGTAGAGATGCCTGGGAGAAGATGTCCAGCCAAGTATGGTATACATTAGACTAACTAAACAGGTGTAACACCATGGAAATATGGACAACACAGGCCTTCTTAAGAGTAAACTTCCATGAAGTGTAATCTAGTGGAAACGGTGCAGTCTGTGCTGCAACAGTTATGCATGTTGGAAGAATACTTGCCTCTCAAAACATAAAACCTATGGAGTATTGCAGGTGCCTACATTGGTGAATGTGTCAGTCTCCCAGGCATAGAGGAGTAAAGCCTTGGCAATGCTACAAATAGCTACATCTCAATTAGTGACTTAGGCACTGGAGGCACCAGAGATGAAGGGCAGAAGTGAACCTGTGGCACTGGTTCACCCATACTGGGAAGAAATGTGGTCTAATCCACTGCATTGCCAGCACCTTTTGGAAAATGAGGTGTACAGTATACAGCAGATAAACCAGGGACCTGTAACTGGCTCTGCCACATCATGCTTGCATGATAGAAGTGTACCAATATGCAGAAGGCATAGCAGGCCATTATTTTAGCCAGAATGTGTACATTAGTCACCATGGGATGGCATTAAATGGAAAACACCAAGCCTGTTGTGGATGATGACCCACTAGTACTTGACTATCAATACACACACACACACACACACACACACACACACACACACACACACACACACACACACACACACACACACACACACTGTCTCACAGAAAATGAAAAAATGTATGCATATGTCATTGTATTGTTCACTGTTGCTATGCAGCGATTAGATCTTGGGACTTCTGCTACAGAAGGCCTGATGTCAGGCCCATCTTCCAGAGTTTAGCACACTTCCCCTTTAAGACCAGGTGGATACCCTCCTACCCAGATGTCAACACATAGTATACAAAGAGGAACATCCTCCCATGACATATTTTGTTCTTTTTTACCGTAACACATGAAAAGATAGATGTCCTTTGTTAAAGAATTGTCTGTCTGTCTCTGTCAGTTCAGCCTGCCTTCCAGAGTAAAGGTAAGTACCTCTTTGTTGGAAAAAAACTTAGCTTATATTTTTGAATGTTTAAAATCTTTGGAGATTTCCACTGTTATGGTTTGTAAATGTCAGAATATAAAATCAATATATTTACTACAAGTAGAAAGCAAATTCCCTTCAAAGACTTCTGTAGTCAGTGTGTATTTTGTTAGGGATGGAGCACAGTGTCACCTCCTCTTGTTATTGTGCTGTTTTCAACAAGGAGACAGTTGAGAAGAGAACTAAATCTATCTATGAGTACTTGAACCAGAAAAAGCTGCATGCCTTGTACAAAACTGATTGACATTGACTAATGCAAAAGATGAAAGCAGAAATGGCTTTAAGAGATATAATTCCAGGAGGCCAGTGACATACTTTTGGAATCTTAAGGCCACCCTAGTTTGAGAGCATCAGGTCCAGTGAGTTACTTTTGTACCCCTCAACCCTTACATCTACTTAAACTAGGGCCTGTGGTGATACCCGTCTGGAGGTTGCCATGCACTTGGGCAATAACATGTCCTCCAAAGCCAAAATCCTTCAATTTTCAGTCAGTCGGTTTGGCTACCTCTTCATGGGCCTCTCAGTCTGATGCCCTTTTATGATAACTAGGTTGAGGGCATATTCCCTCAGCTGTTGTGTGAGGATAAGATGAAAGTATGTATGTTGTCAGGAAATGCCCATGACTTGTGTCCCCTAAGGCAACTGCAAATTCAAGACATGCACGTCTTACACATCTACCATCCTTCCTCAGTGTGAACTGGAAGGGCACTCCTTCCATCCTCCCATTCCATACCCCTTGTAAAAATGTTATGATATTGGCTAAGGACTTTGTATTATTCCTTAGGAATCTGCAACTATCCTTAAAGTATCAGCATCAGGAGTCCCTACTTAAAAAAAAGGAAAATATCCCTCCTGGGGAATCAGAATTCATCTGACTCTGAGTTCGATCATCTGGCCTATGCAGATGAATTACACACTGAGAACACTTCATTCTTTGCTTTCCCATCAGATAATTTCTCATTTGGTGATACCCATAACAGAAACCAATATCACAATATCACTTTAAATTAGAATGTAAGGATTTCTCAGCTGCATAGAAAACATACAGAGAACTTCTGGGCATTAAGTGCCAAAACTGTTAGCTAATTCCTCTAGTGATTGAAGCCACAGAAGATATTTTTAGTAGCTAGTTATCCAAAAAGGGCATCAGACTGAGAGGCTTTTACTAGCACTTGTCTGGAACGAGCCTCCCAGACATCTGATCTGGGAAGCCTGACCAATTTTAAAGTCATGGATTCTTGTAAATACCTGTACATGAACCATACTGCTGATCTAGCTGTGGTGTTCATGGTTTCCAGCAAGTGTTGTACTGAAGTTCTAACCAAGAACTCACTTGCCAGTGTTACAGAAAGTAATATACTTGACTACTTTGAGAAGTAAGCACATCACTACCACCCTGGTTTTCAGGGACCTTAACTGCCCAACTCATATGTTAAGGTACCAGAGGACTGCCCTATTCAATTGAAAAATAAAGGTGAAGAGAGGGACAAGACCCTGAGAAGTAAGGTGCTGGACTTGTGCAACCTCACTTTTTAGATTGAAAAGCCCTTTGTCAGGCATAAGTTTGATGCTGTGGATGCAGCAGTGGGGTCACTCATTAGGTGGCATGCCTGGCTGAGGATCTAACTCCTGTGAGATCATCTAAAATCACAGCTCTTTAGTGCTGCACTAAAAAGGGAACTGCTTTTTTGACCACATGCAGAACATGTATTTACACAGCTGAAAGAAAAGGAAATGACTATTCAGTCTGGGAAACATAAGATGTTATGTAGTCCAATCTTGCCTACATTCTTACCCATGATTCGGAGCTGAATGTCAGCTCCGACTCAGCCAAAACTTTTCTAGCTCGAAGTCTTTCTATTGGCTGGGCTAAGATGGTATCCCATGCTGCACTATATCTCCAGATCTCGTTTGCCACTCGTGTAGCTCGGACATGGTCTCGCTCTTGCATGTGGCTAAGTACCCTTTTTCTTCTTCTTGAGAGAATTTTTTGCAAACAAAAAGCTATTTTAATAGCTATTGTTCGTTTGGTATTAGTTTGTGAGAAAATTGTGTGTGTGTGATTGTTTCTGTGGTATCCCACTAGCTGTTCCAACTGGCTAGGCCTGTTTCAGTTAGAAGACCTAGTCTGTCCCCTTGCTTCCCTGCGTTTCAAACTTTCCGGACTAAAACCATTTAAATTAGAGGTTTTAGTCCTAACCCCTCTATTGTGTGTGACAGAGGATCGTTTGTTAGAGCTTGTTGTTAGTGGTAGTTTTTTCCCGCGCTAAGTGTGGTGTAAGTCTGTGACTGTTTTTTCCAGCTGGTACCGTACCTGTGATTTTTTGTCTTGGTGATTAGTGGTAGTTGGTTATGATGTCTAAAGATTCTAAGGAGCACAAGACCTCGGGCTTCAAGAAATGCTCAAAGTGTGGCTATAAAATGTCCATTACCGATGGACATTCTGTATGCGTATATTGTCTGGGAGCAATCCATCTGCAGGAGTCTTGCAGCTTCTGTCATGCATTTAGTCCTAGAGTCCTTCAGGAAAGAAAGAATAAGTTGATTCTGAAGGAACTTCTGAAACCCTCCTTGGAAGAGGGTCTGGAATCTGCATCCAGCTGTAAAGCTAAAACCACAAAATCAAAAAAGAGGTCTCCGGCTCCTTCTGTCTTCTCGGAGCCACCGGAGAAAATAGGTAAATCAGCTTCAACATCCTCGGCTCCACCATCCTCAGGGCCGCAGGAAGTGTCAGTGGTGATGGAACCGGCATCGGCTCCAATCATTTTGGAACCTATTCGGAGCCGATCGCCTAGTATTAGGCAAGTATCACCTGAGAGGAGATCTCAATCTCCCTCCCTGTCCTCCAAATCCTCCAGGACATTATCAGATGTGGGCATCGATAGAGTGGTGCAGAGACTCCTTCAGTCACCGGTCTTGGCAAAATTGCTCTCGGCTCCGTCCCAGTCGACTCTGGAGCCCATCCTGCAACCAACTTCGCTACTTCCTCCTCCAAGCACATCCCAGCCTTCGGAGCCAGAGTGCTCGGCTCTGTTTGATGTCTACAGGTCAGTTCCGATGGCCCCTTCTGGCTTATCGGTGCCGACGTCAGCTCTGACCCCATCGGTGCCGTCGTCAGCTCCGACCCCATCGGTGCCATCAAAGGGATTCAGGACTCGGGATTCTTCAGTAGGACCCGAGGGAGAGGGTTTGGGACATCTCTCGGTTCCTAGTCTCCCTCTCGGTGCTTTGGCTCGGGGAAGTCCGACTCCTGTCATGGCTTCGGAGGCTGGTCGCTCCTCGGAGTCAGGGGGACCAGCCTTTGAGGCCATGCGGAGTGCGCTGGCCAGATCTTCAGCGACATCATGCGGGTCAGTCATTCTGTCCCCTACCACTCCAGTGTGGGTCTCTGATCATCACCTATCTTCAAACAGCGGAGCCCCAAGGCCACAGGGTACCATCATGAGTGGTCCCCAAATTTCTGAGGGCCCCTAAGAGTGCTTGCCTGAGGAGCCCCCTAGAAAGAAAATGTGCAAGAGGAAGCACATAGACTCCCAGGATGAGTCTCTCACCTCAGATACTGACCTTGAGGAATCAGAGGGGTCCCCCAAGTCATCCTCTGAGGATGTTTCTTTCTCTGACATCCTAGAGATCTTGAAACAAAGAGGTGACTGGCCATCCAAAGCCCCCTCCGAGGAGGAGTCGGTCTTCCTGAAGGCTTTCGGTGCTCCGCCCTCCACCTCCTGGGTGTCTCCACCCTTCGACGAGCTCCTGGATTTGATTTGTCGAAGGGTATGGGAGAGCCCTGACTCTGTGGAACCAGTCCCCAGGAGACCCAATAAATTTCTGTCTGCTCCCCCAGGTAAGGAATTTCTGTCCAAGGGAGTCCCTGTGGATGCCATGGTGGTGGCAGTGGCCACTCAGAAAGAATTAGCCGAGACTTCTTCCACCGTCCATCCTCCTAACAAGGAGTCTAGGACAATGGACTGGTACGGGAAGCGCACCCTCTCTTCAGCGACCTTTACCTTACAGTTGCTGAACTATTTATCTCACTTTACACGGCTCCAGAGAGATCTCCTCAAGGAGCGTGGAGATACTCTCACGGGTAACGTATCTGAGGCGGTGACCCAGACAGTTAACGCCCAGATGTCTACCCTCAATTCCATTGTTAACTCCTCCATGAGGCTGATTTCATATGCAGCCGAGGGAGCGAGTAGGGCAGCAAGCTCAGGAGTCGCCCTTAGGAGGCAGGCCTGGATGCGCCTTTGTCATTTCGCGGAGGCCTTCAAGTTTTCATTCACTGACGCCCCCTTTGATGGTTCCTCTTTGTTCGGAACTAAGGTGAAAGACATCCTCACCAGGTGCGAGCAGGAGGGAAAAACTCTGTCTGCTGTAGGGTTACGTTTTTCCCTTCCCTCTAGGCCTTATCCCAAGGCCCAGAGGGATGGAAAAATGTGGTTCAAGAAATCACAGAGGTTTTTTCCCGGTGCACAAGGTGAGCCCCCCTCCAGAGGCAGAGGAGGGGGGGTTATTCAGGGAGACGCCACTCTAAGGGCAGAGGAGGCCCCCGCAACTCGGGAGACCGCGATTCCTTTTGCAGTTCTCCCTACCATCGCTCCTGATGGGAGGCCCGACTGTGCATTCCCGGAGCTAGTCGGGGGTCGAATATCTTTATACCCAGAGGCCTGGCAAAACATCACCCAGGACCAGTGGGTTTTACGAATAATTTCCAGAGGTTATGTCATTCCCTTTTCGTCAGACCCCCCCCCCTCCAGTCAGAAAAATCCCGAATGTTCCACCCAGTCAAAGGGATTACGCAGCTTCAGAAGTTTCAAAGCTGCTGGAAAAAGGAGCCATCCAACATGTCCCCTCAGACCAGATCGGATTAGGGACTTACTCAAGATTCTTTTTGGTGCCAAAAAGAACAGGGGACCTGAGACCCATATTAGATCTCAGCCAATTAAACAACCATGTTCAAAAGTCCAAGTTCCGAATAGTCACATTGCAGTCTATTCTCCCATTATTGGGAAAAGAATTATGGATGTGCTCCATCGACCTCAAGGATGCTTACTACCACATCAAAATGGACATGGCATCCAGGAGTCACCTACGCGTCCGGCTGGGAGCCAGTCATTTTCAGTTTCGAGCCGTGCCCTTTGGTCTCACCACAGCCCCCAGGGTGTTCACCAAATGCATGGCAGTGGTGACTGCTCACTTGAGACGTCAAGGATTCCAGGTGTTTCCATATCTGGACAACTGGCTCCTCACTGCCACCATCAGGCATCTACTAATTCAGACCAGGGACGCCACTGTAAATCTGTGTCAATAGTTGGGCATAACATTGAACTGGGAAAAATCTGCCTTGTTGCCCTCACGGCATGTCACTTTTATAGGTGCAGAACTAGACACCTTCCTCATGTGGGCATTTCTACCACAGGAAAGAATCAGAGCCCTAGAACAACAAGATCACGCCCTGCTCCCTTTGAGAAGAGCGAAGGCAAGATGGGTTCTCCACCTCCTGGGGACTATGGCTGCAACGATTATGTTAGTCCCTCTAGCAAGGTTACATATGAGACTCCTTCAGTGACTTCTCTTTGCCCAGTGGTCTCTTCAACAGTTTCCACTTTCTCACCCTATTCTTCTCACAGACAGGTGCAAACAGTATCTCAGTTGGTGGCTTCGCACCGACAATCTGGACATGGGAAAGCCCTTTGTTCCGCTGCCCCCGATTGCCACGGTGACCACAGATGCCTCCCAGATGGGGTGGGGGGGCATTATCTAGGCAGGACAGTCCAAGGCATGTGGCAAGAGCACGAGATGCATTTGCATATTAATGTCCTGGAGATGAGAGCTGTGCTACTTGCATTGCAGGCACTTCAGAGCTTTCTCCCTCTCGAGACTATTGCAATCCACTCGGACAATATGTCAGTGGTGTGGTATCTGAACAAGCAGGGAGGAACCAAGTCATATCCCATGTGCAGAGAGGCCATGCGAGTGTGGCAGTGGGCAGTGTCTTCCCAATTTTCTGGTGGCAACGCACATTCCAGGGAAGTCCAGCGTGATCGCAGACAGTTTAAGCAGAGCTATTCTGATGCCTTACGAGTGGTCCCTGAACTGTCAAGTTGCAGAACGGATCTTCCGCAGGTGGGGTCAGCCTTGCTGCGACCTTTTTGCCAGCCACCTCAATGCCAAATGCAGCAGCTACTTCACGTTGATTCCCCCCTCAGGGGGAGTCACCCAGGGACGTTCTAGTCCATGATTGGCCCTCCGGTCTACTATATGCCTTCCCTCCGGTCCCCTTGCTGTCAAAGGTTATTCAGAAAGCGCAATCCTTGGGATGCAGAATGATTCTGATTGCCCCACAATGGCCTCGTCAGGTTTGGTTCCCCTTTCTCCATACCTATCTCGTGGATGCTCCTTGGATTCTGGACCCACAATCAGACTTACTGACACACATGTCAGGTCAGCTCCATCCCTCTCTGCGGACCCTCAAGTTGACAGCCTGGCTGCTCCACTTCCGTCATTAGTTAGGCTTCATCATTTCTCGCCGGAGGTAGTTCATATTTTATCTTCCTCTCATAAGCCCTCGACCAGGAAGATTTATTCCAGCAAATGGAAGAGATTTTCAATTTGGACTCATACCCAAGGGATTGACCCTTACACAGCTCCAATTTCATCTGTTTTGGAGTTCTTGTCTACGTTTTTTCACCAGGGCTCAGCGGCCGCCACCATTAAAGTCCAATTGGTGGTGATTTCTACCTTTCATGTTGCTAATGAGCCTAGTCTGATGGCTCTCGGACTCTGTAAGGCTTTCCTGAAGGGCACTCTGTTACTCCGGCCTCCGGTATCGGAACCTGTCATGCCTTGGGATTTAAACTTTGTTCTACAGGCTCTTACTTCTTCTCCCTTTGAACCTGCAGCTACTTGTGATTTAAAATTCTTGACCTGGAAGACTGTCTTCTTAGTAGCTATCACATCAGCCAGACGTGTTTCAGAGATTCAAGCTCTATCAATAAAACCCCCATAATTAATTTTTCATAAGGGCATTGTTTCTCTTAGACCGAACCCCTCCTTTCTCCCCAAAGTGGCGTCAATCAGTAACCTTAATCAATCCATTGAATTGCCAGTGTTTTTTCCCCAGTTCTCAAACAAGGCAGAATTCAAATTCCATCAATTGGATGTACACAGACAATTACATTTTTATCTGCAGAGAATGAAAAACCTCAGAAAATCTGATTGTTTGTTTCCTTTCAGAAAACAGAATAGGGTCTCCTGTTTCCAAAGTCACTCTGTCCAGGTGGATCTCCAGCTGTATTTCCTTTGTTTATTCCTCAGGGGGTAAAGATTTACCATTTCCGGTGAAGGCTCACTCTACTCAGTCTGTATCTACATCTACAGCCTATCAGGCCAGATTGTCTATGGATGATATTTGTGCTGCGGCTACTTGGGAATCTCCTCACACCTTTGTTACTCATTACAAGTTGGATGTGGTATCTAGGGGCAGGTCTTCCTTTGGTTCCACAGTGCTCAGGAGTATTTTCCACTGAGCCTCCCAGGATTTAGGTGCTGGGGATGCTGTCCCACGGGTAAGAATGTAGGTGAGATTGGACTACATAACATCAAGAAGTTATGTACTCACCATAATGTTCAGTGTATGTAGTCCATCTCGCCTCACATTCTTACTTACCCCCCCTCCTTCCCCCTTCCTGGAGGATCTGGAGGTTAGGACTGGTTTTCAGAGCTCCCTTCACTCTTGGTTTGTTCTTCCTTTCCTTGGGTGAATGAGTGCTGGAGTTCGCAGCAAACTAGGGATATAGAGCAGTGCAGCATGGGGTACCATCTTAGCCCAGCCAATAGAAAGACTTTGAACTAGAAAAGTTTTGGCCGAGTCAGAGCCGACATTCGGCTCCGAACCACAGGTAAGAATGTGAGGTGAGATGGACTACATACATCGAACGTTATGGTGAGTACATAACTTCTTGTTTCACACATCTACTCCTAAATATAGCTTAAACTACCAAGACTTGGCGTTACGCTGGAAATAACACAAAGGTTAGCAGCCAAAACTAAAGAAAAGTCAGTGCAAGTAAAATGGCATTTCTCCAAAAGGGGAAACCTAAGGGTTATCCAAAAGGGAACAGCTATAACTCAGTAAAGTTCTTTCCTCCTTGCACCCCCTCATATTCCATCCAAATTTATACCACCCCAACCCACCACCACCACCACTATAAACAGATTAATTAGGCTTATTTGTAAAACAGTGGGAGAAATATCACTCAGGGCAGCTAAATACTAAGAATTTTATTGCAAGGATATAGACCCAAAGGTTGTCAGGTATCCCTCAACTACCCAGTGAACACAGGCACTTAATCCAGCCACTTTTACGTGACCTTTCTGGGCAGACAGCAATAAAGGAGTGTATCAGAACAGAAAGAGGCCACAGTCTTCTATTCAAGATAATTTGTAGGACTTCACTATGAAAGGTCAAGTTAGCAATGATCCAAGTCTCTGAACACAAATGGCTGAAATGTTAACTAGTAAGTATTTTATCTATAAGGAAGGGGAAGCCCTGTGCACTACTCATGTGAAGGATAAGCACCCACTTTCACAAATTTATATATACCAACTTTGTAGTTGCACAAGCATGATGAAGGGCAAGATCTTCCAAAATAAAGGAATCACTGCCAATACATACATAGAAACCACACTGGCAGTGATTTTTCTAAAAAAAGTTATTTTTATTTGCCTAAGATTGCTTGCAACTCTTGCCAAGCCCTTTATCCTGAGTCTGTCATGGTTACCTTGGATCTGAAAGATGACTACTTACACATATCTTTAACCAGGCAGTACCTCAAATTCAAAGCATGGGATTCTGACTTTCAGTGTATTTTCTTGCTCTTCATTTTATCTTCTGCACCGAGGGTGTTAACAAACTGTTTTGCTCCAGTAAATGTCGTTTTTTGGAATCAAGGTCATCAGCATCTACTCCTTCATGGATGCCTACCTGATTCAGGCACTAGTCCTAGTGAACAGCACAGTTAGCCATACAGTTTAATCTTACCTGATTACAAAAACAAAGACTTTGTCTGAACCTGCCAAAATTTTGGCCGTTACCCACAAGCCAACATAACAAAACAAGCAAAGGAAAATATGAAATCATTTACTTGTCAATGCTAGGAACCTGAGCACGAAACTCCACTCCCTACAAGCCCTTCTCACCCTGGAAGATAGTGACTGAGACACGGTTTAAATTAGGGGAGAGTACTCTGGTTGTGTAGGGCTATAATGCCTTCCATACTGTTAAATCAGGTACTGCACAGGATGGGAAAATGGTGGAGGTGTCTCAAGCTACATCCAGAAGAAACTCACCTCACGACTGGTAAATCAGCATGATACACTAGAGTGTCTTTATGTCTAAATAGCCATTAGAAAGGTCTCATACCATATATTAGCTAGCTATAGGACTCCCTCTATGACAAAAGAAAGCACCAATGCCTTTCTGCAGGAACTGGAATCAGTCAGTATTAAACCCAGTACCATTTTCCTATCCAACTATAGACTGGAAAACTACACCACCACTAGTGCGCAAGCACAGAAGTTCCTTGACTTTGTCAATACAAATGCCCTGGAACAATTACTCAGTATGGGAAATAACATCTTGCATCTTGTCCTTACTGAAATAGAAGCATCTTGCACCATCCCTTGCATATCTTCATCTCTTGTTAGGTCTGACCATAAAGAAGGCCCCTTTGAAAGTAACTGAAATCAGAGATTTGTTCCACCCAAGGTACCTTTAGAAATTTCTTTAAGACAAACTACCTACTCCTAAGTGGTACACTGGCAAGCTTCAAATCCCCACCAAACCCAGTTAGCACCACTGAAAATGCAGAAATGTATGCCACCACACTATGCCAGCATGTAAACAGCTATATAGATGCCACTGTACCCTGGAGGAACAAGTACAGGGCATACCCCAATAGCAAACCCACATGGTGTTATCAGCAAGCTTTATAATAAAAAGAAAATAATTTTGACCAAAAGTAAGAAGAATAAGTCCCATAATATTAGTGTCCTTGTCACTGAAATAAACAAACAACTCAGGAGCTTAATAAAATTCAC
This sequence comes from Protopterus annectens, assembly GCF_019279795.1. Lineage (NCBI taxonomy): Eukaryota > Metazoa > Chordata > Ceratodontiformes > Protopteridae > Protopterus > Protopterus annectens. The sequence continues at coordinate 1,722,326,433 of NC_056739.1, read as the reverse complement.
CAAAGTCATGTTTGAGGCTAAAATAGATACCCAAGCCAAAGACAGTCACAAGGCATATTTTTGTTATTTTTGTAATGTCAGAAGCAGAACACAGCAATGCACTGAGCTGAATGTGAACTGTTACCTACACTGATGCTGAAGATGTAACAAATTTAGCTGTAACTTTATCCCCGTGTCAGCTCCATCTGTCTCTCAAGGTATACCTGAAACTGGCTCACCTCCAGATATCACACAAGACCAAGTCCTAAAAGTGCTATCAAAAGCTAAAAATACTACATGGATGGGTCCTGACAATATTGCTGGATGCATCTTAAATAGCATGAAGCAGGATTTAGCCACACCTCCTAACAACACTATTCAGTATCAGCCTACATACAGGTTTTGTACCAAGCGAATGGAGAACAGCTACAGTCATTCCCTGCAAAAGGGTGGAATTTCCACAGGCCCAAGCAATTATAGACACACAAGTCTGACCAGCCTCATATGCAAAGCCATGGAAAGCCTTGTCATGGAATTAATCAGTCAGGATATAGGAAACTTCCAAATATTGTACCCGTCTTAGTTTGGATTTGTCAAGGGCAGATCATGCTTACTCAACCCGGTGGATTTTTTTTAAATGTCATCAAAGCAATAGATGAAGGCAAATGGTACACACAGCATACCTCAACCTGGCCAAAGCTTTTGACTCAATTCCCCACTCAGGTATAGTAGAAATGCTAAATAAACTGGGAATAAACCTCTATGTCACCCACTGGATTATCATCTGGCTCACAGATGGGAAGCAGTTAATCAAATTAGGGGAAGTTACCTCCACAAGAAGAGCAGTCACCAGTGGAGTCCCCCAGGTTTTTGTGCTGCGACCTCTCCTGTTTGACTTCTACTTTTCTGAAGTAAAAGCCAGTACCAAAGGGCTCTAGCTGACTTAAGTTTGCAGATGGCTGCAGGCTAGGAGCAGTCATTGAATCCACAAATGACTTAACCATTCTGCAGAAATGTTTGTTTCAAATAAATAACTGGTACCAAAATCATGGACTGAAACTAAATGCCAAAAAATGCATTATTGTATCCTTTCAGAAGTCATCTGCCCTAGGGAACTACACCCCCAAGATTTGACATTTGTTTGGGATTTGGGAACTTATGTGGACAGTGACCAAAATTTTGACCAACATGAGTCTATTGTTTTAAGAAAGTCCTTCTGTATTGCACAGCTTATAAAAAAAAGTATTCTGTCTAGACCTAGTTATGTCATGTTCCCCTTTATTCAGTCCTCATAAGGCCAGTCATTGAATATAATGCCCCCTTTAGATGCATCTGTCCAGACACATGCAACAGGTGGAAAGCCCACAGAGATACCTTACTAAAAGGATGCAAGGCCTAAACAACATGTCCTACATGGACCAACTCTAAGCCCTGACACTATGCTTGATATCCTACAGACTGCTAAGGGGTGACCTGTGTCTGGAATACAGGGCATCTGCCGACCCATTGCTGATGGATTTACAGCATTTCAGCAAGTCAGAGTATCAGAAATATTCAGTCTAGGCATCTAAACCTCTTCTGTAACATCAACAGAATGGTTTAGAGGGACAGGTATGTCTTGCAGAGGATAATGCTGCTGCAGAACAGACTCCCCATCCACATAAAACAAAGTTCATCCCTGTTCATATTCAAGCACACTTAAATCTATAGATGGGAAAACAAAAACATTAACCCATGACTGCCCCTGTACTGTTATTGGATAGAGGTATCTCTTAAATGCTTTATCCCATGCATGGGTCCCTTCAAATTATCTGTGGTAGAATCATTAGGGGCAATATATAATTATGTACCATGGGATGGGTAAGGCCAATCTATAACAAAATGGGATAGGTTACTTCAAGCACAAAAAGAAAAACTGGCTAGGCTTAAAGTGGCCAGCAAGGGCAGCTAGCCTAATACTTACCTATGAACAAAAGAGGTCTTGTTCCTTGGGAGCTGTGCCATACACTACAATCCACAGGGCATTTCTCTCCTTGGAGAAGGTACTCTTCCAGACCAAGTGAGTTCCCTAACCCAATAAATTCAGACTACTGCAAGGGAATTTCTCAGGACATTGGTTACATGGCCTCATCAGTCATGAGGGTCCCTGCAAACAAGGCTTCGTATATAGAAAATCTGTTGATACCTGTGAAACCCGAGAAACCAGCATAGATGGGACCAACATATGTAGTTCATACATTACCTCATAGTCGTTTTGCCATTTATCAATAAAGAGCTTTCATGTGGCTGTAACAAGTGAACATCAGCCTGAGTGTCCCATTTAAGCTACAGCTGGACACCCAGGGGGTCACCACATATCCTTCTGACATAGCCTGGGGGGCACACTCTAGGAAAATTAAGATCCAAGAGAACTGAAACTAAACTACAGAAAAACACATCACTATAAGAGAGATTGACAGTGCTAGGTGCCTTGGCTTTAAAGGCCATATGGCAACTAGGGATCTTGCACATTCTCACAGACAATACCTCACTGATGTAGTACATCAACAACTGTGGAGAAACATGTTCATATTTCTTATGCAGGTTGGACACAGAGGCATGGTATCAAGCAAGACCCTCCGACCGTCTTGCATCCCTTCGTGGGAAAATATTCTGGCAGACAACTTGAGAAGAACAGAAGTAGACCCACTTTAATACATGCTGGTCAGTGATACATTTATGTATTTGTTCCACAGATGGGGTGTGCCAGAAACAAACCTTTTTGTTTTTCCATAAACCAGGTAATAAAAAACTATTCTAATAAGGGCACACAGCTCAGTAGCCTGAGTACCACATGCATTCTCGATAAGCTGGGTAGGCCTAGTTCTGTGTATACCTTTACACTAATCCTTGTTTTGCTTATGATAATGCATAAGGTAAATGAGGACAGAGCAAAATTACCCCTTTTTGGCTGAGGCAACACAGGTTTTCCCTCCTTTTGAGTATGGTGAGGGCAGAACCTGTACCATTGCATCACCATATGAATTGCTTGACCCAAAGCAAGAGGTCATTTATATACCCTAACCAGACGACCTTAAGGCTGAGAATGTTAGTGATCTAGCTGTCACTCCTTTTAAGTATGTTTTCCAAGGACATACTTTCTGTCTTAAGGAAGACTCAGAAGCCAGATACAATAAAGCTATACCAAACATAACAGAAGACTTTCTCCCTTTGGCACCAGAAAAGAGTTTGGACCTGAATCGGACTTTGGAGTCCACAGTTCTCAAATATTTATCAGACCTTTACAGCTCAGGATTGTCTTAAGCCTCATGCTTGTCCTGGGAGACCCTCCTTTATTCTTTGTTGCTAGTCAATCAACTGTCCCAAAATAATTCATTTTTTACAGAGTTTTTGGGTCCCAATAATGGGGTGGCACAGTCCCTGCACATAAGGCAACTGCCAGGTCTTAAAATGCAATATGAAAAAAACGATGACCAGCAGACAGTGGTGTACTAACAAAAAATATATCCCTTTATTATGCCATAAAGCACATAAAAAGGCAATAAGTCAACAGTCCACAATCCAAACCAGTTTCAGCTCTAGTATCAAGCCTTCATCATTGAAAAAAGAAGAAAAAAGGAACCAAAAAACTTCCTGTCTTATAAAAAAAACTCATGTCAATCATCATTAGAACCAATTAGAACAACTACAAATGCTCATTCAGACCAGGGGGAAACAAGCAACCCAAATTAATAATCCATCTTTTCTCCAACTTATTAAGCATGTCATGCCAACCAAAAACCCTTGTTCTGTTACCTTGAATTTTATCAATGATAGTGAACTTAAAATTAGCATTAGAATGTTTCAATGTATGTTTATATAAAGCATTATTGGCTCGTTGATGCCTAATATCAGATAAATTTCCTGCAATCCTGAACTTGACAGGCCTAGATGTCTGCCCCACGTAAAATGCAGAACAGCTACATGTAACTAGGTAAATAACCCAATCAGACTGGCAATTAACAAAAACAGAGATGTTATAAACCATACCGGTATTACAGCTGCTGAAACATTTAGTTTTATTGATCTTAACACAGTATACACAGTGGCCACAAGGGAAGCAACCATTAAGATGATCACCTAATAATGTTCTCTGAATATTTTCCCCCATGGGATAATGCCCCTTCTAGTAATGATTGAACAGGGCACCAAGGTTCCTACCTTTCCTAAAGGAGAATTGACACTTATGACCAATATAAGTAGACAATCACTCATCAGCCAGGAGAATATTCCAATTGCGTTGAACACTATTAATAAGTCTAGAAGTATTTCAACCGTAAGTAGTGATTAGACGTAATACCAAATTATTATTGGAATCAACCTTATTATAATTCAGCCATTGTTCCTGCTGTATAGTCAACCAAATTCCTAACAGAGACAAACCACAGCAAATGCCCTCAAGCCAAGGAAATCCAAATGATGCTTTAACGCTCTTTATTCAAGACAAAACGTTTTCGCCCCTGCTATGCAGTAAGCTTCATCAGAAACAACAAAATGAATAAAAAGTTCAGCACACTTTTAAATAGTGCAGACATGATGTCATTTCCTTGGAAACAGTGTAACCAATAAAACAAACAAGAGGAAGGTATTCACTTAAAAAACCAAGAATAAAACTTCCTGAAAATAAAAATACGTTACAACAAGAAGCGTGACAATGCAAATAACATTACGTATATATATATGTTAAAATGACATTCATATTAACATAAAAAATATGAAATATATAATATAAAAGATAAAAAGTATTTATATTTGTAAATGTAAAATACTTTCCAAAGAAAGAGATGAAAGGGCATACTATCTCTGGTAGCTTTTATATCTAAGTATCGAAGAGATGTTACAAGACTCGTTTAGACCAGGGTAAGAGTATGCATCAACCCCAATTTGCCACTCTAATTCCCTGGTCTCTAAAAATAGTGACTGAGGTCCACCTCTAGGGCCCAAAGTAACCTGTTCAATTCCCATAAATTCAAAACTATGACCTATGTTATTGACAATGTGTTTAGATAAAGCATTGTCAGTTTTTTTATTTTTTATTGCATAACAATGTTGATAAATTCGGTCACTGAACTTGCGATCAGTTTTCCCTATGTAGAAACAGGGACAGCAAACACAAAAGGCAGCATAAACAATTGATTTCGTATTACAATTAATTTTTGAATGGATAATGTATTTCCTATTCCTAATTGTAAACGAACTACCAGATCTCAAATATTTACATCTATTGCAAAAACCACAAGGAACATTTCCCACTTGTCTAGTAGTTGGCATGCAATGAGTAGACCTTTGAAGAAGTTCCTTTAAGTTTTTCCCTCTTCTATAAACTACAGAGGGAGATGGACCCAATTTTTGAAGTAGTAAGGAATTATTATGAATAAAATACCAATTCTTTTTGATAATTGCCCAAATTGTACCAACCTCTTTGCAAAAAGTTAACACAAGACTTGTGCAAAAGTCGGTTGATAATTGAGTAATAGTGACATTGGTATTATTCACTACAGGGCTTTCTAAAATACCCACATCTAGTATATGCCCCGTAGTTATTAACTCATGGGTATTACTAACTAACAGAGGTTTCTAAAAACCAAGCCTTTTTTCCCCTTTAGTGCAACAAAGGTTTCCCCTTTTAGAGAAAATTTCCAAAAAAACACCAAAAATTAAAATCCCAAATGAATTTTCCCCAAAAAAAAAGGGGTCAATTCCCTAACCAAGGACCTTTTTTTTTGGCCAAAAAAAGGATATTAAGCACTTAATCTATAGATGGGTAAGGCCCTGTACTGTTATTGGATAGAGGTATCTCTTAAATGCTTTATCCCATGCATGGGTCCTTCAAATTATCTGTGGTAGAATCATTAGGGCAATATATAATTATGTACCATGGGATGGGTAAGGCCAATCTATAACAAAATGGGATAGGTTACTTCAAGCACAAAAAGAAAAACTGGCTAGGCTTAAAGTGGCCAGCAAGGGCAGCTAGCCTAATACTTACCTATGAACAAAGAGGTCTTGTTCCTTGGGAGCTGTGCCATACACTACAATCCACAGGGCATTTCTCTCCTTGGAGAAGGTACTCTTCCAGACCAAGTGAGTTCCCTAACCCAATAAATTCAGACTACTGCAAGGGAATTTCTCAGGACATTGGTTACATGGCCTCATCAGTCCTGAGGGTCCCTGCAAACAAGGCTTCGTATATAGAAAATCTGTTGATACCTGTGAAACCCGAGAAACCAGCATAGATGGGACCAACATATGTAGTTCATACATTACCTCATAGTCATTTTGCCATTTATCAATAAAGAGCTTTCATGTGGCTGTAACAAGTGAACATCAGCCTGAGTGTCCCATTTAAGCTACAGCTGGACACCCAGGGGGTCACCACATATCCTTCTGACATAGCCTGGGGGGCACACTCTAGGAAAATTAAGATCCAAGAGAACTGAAACTAAACTACAGAAAAACACATCACTATAAGAGAGATTGACAGTGCTAGGTGCCTTGGCTTTAAAGGCCATATGGCAACTAGGGATCTTGCACATTCTCACAGACAATACCTCACTGATGTAGTACATCAACAACTGTGGAGAAACATGTTCATATTTCTTATGCAGGTTGGACACAGAGGCATGGTATCAAGCAAGACCCTCCGACCGTCTTGCATCCATTCGTGGGAAAATATTCTGGCAGACAACTTGAGAAGAACAGAATTAGACCCACTTTAATACATGCTGGTCAGTGATACATTTATGTATTTGATCCACAGATGGGGTGTGCCAGAAACAAACCTTTTTGTTTTTCCATAAACCAGGTAATAAAAAACTATTCTAATAAAGGCACACAGCTCAGTAGCCTGAGTACCACATGCATTCTCGATAAGCTGGGTAGGCCTAGTTCTGTATACCTTTACACTAATCCTTGTTTTGCTTATGATAATGCATAAGGTAAATGAGGACAGAGCAAAATTACCCCTTTTTGGCTGAGGCAACACAGGTTTTCCCTCCTTTTGAGTATGGTGAGGGCAGAACCTTTACCATTGCATCACCATATGAATTGCTTGACCCAAAGCAAGAGGTCATTTATATACCCTAACCAGACGACCTTAAGGCTGAGAATGTTAATGATCTAGCTGTCACTCCTTTTAAGTATGTTTTCCAAGGACATACTTTCTGTCTTAAGGAAGACTCAGAAGCCAGATACAATAAAGCTATACCAAACATAACAGAAGACTTTCTCCCTTTGGCACCAGAAAAGAGTTTGGACCTGAATCGGACTTTGGAGTCCACAGTTCTCAAATATTTATCAGACCTTTACAGCTCAGGATTGTCTTATGCCTCATTGTATGTGCATGTGTCTGCTATTTAAACCTGCTTGTCCTGGGAGACCCTCCTTTATTCTTTGTTGCTAGTCAATCAACCGTCCCAAAATAATTCATTTTTTACAGAGTTTTTGGGTCCCAGTAATGGGGTGGCACAGTCCCTGCACATAAGGCAACTGCCAGGTCTTAAAATACAATATGAAAAAAACGATGACCAGCAGACAGTGGTGTACTAACAAAAAATATATCCCTTTATTATGCCATAAAGCACATAAAAAGGCAATAAGTCAACAGTCCACAATCCAAACCGGTTTCAGCTCTAGTATCAAGCCTTCATCAGTGAAAAAAGAAGAAAAATGGAACCAAAAAACTTCCTGTCTTATAAAAAAACTCATGTCAATCATCATTAGAACCAATTAGAACAACTACAAATGCTCATTCAGACCAGGGGGAAACAAGCAACCCAAATTAATAATCCATCTTTTCTCCAACTTATTAAGCATGTCATGCCAACCAAAAACCCTTGTTCTGTTGCCTTGAATTTTATCAATGATAGTGAACTTAAAATTAGCATTAGAATGTTTCAATGTATGCTTATATAAAGCATTATTGGCTCGTTGATGCCTAATATCAGATAAATGTCCTGCAATCCTGAACTTGACAGGCCTAGATGTCTGCCCCACGTAAAATGCAGAACAGCTACATGTAACTAGGTAAATAACCCAATCAGACTGGCAATTAACAAATACAGAGATGTTATAAACCATACCGGTATTACAGCTGCTGAAACATTTAGTTTTATTGATCTTAACACAGTATACACAGTGGCCACAAGGGAAGCAACCATTAAGATGATCACCTAATAATGTTCTCTGAATATTTTCCCCCATGGGATAATGCCCCTTCTTGTAATGATTGAACAGGGCACCAAGGTTCCTACCTTTCCTAAAGGAGAGTTGACACTTATGACCAATATAAGTAGACAATCACTCATCAGCCAGGAGAATATTCCAATTGCGTTGAACACTATTAATAAGTCTAGAAGTATTTCAACCGTAAGTAGTGATTAGACGTAATACCAAATTATTATTGGAATCAACCTTATTATAATTCAGCAATTGTTCCTGCTGTATAGTCAACCGAATTCCTAACAGACAAAATCTGCCCCAATTTGTAGTCCCTTTGAATGAACCTTGTAGTAAGATCATCCCGATATGTCAGATAAGAAGAATCATCTGAACAGATGCATTTTAACCTCATATACTGAGTCTTAGGTATGTTCTGGCATATGTGAGGTAGATGATAGCTGGTGGCATGGAGGTAGGAGTTATATTGGGGGAATGTCCGATGAACTACAGTTTTAAGGGTGTTATCAGGATTCTTGATAACCAACACATCCAAGAAAATAATTTTATCTTTACTGTATCTGACTGTGAAATGAATTCCCCACTTGTTTTCATTAAGATAATTAACAAACTCCTGAAGATACATAGAATCCGACCTCCAAACCAACCAGCAATCATCCAAATAACGCCTCCATATGTCCATGTCCTGCAGAAAAATGTTGTGGTTTGAATCATAAATTAATTGTTGTTCTAAATAAGCCATAAATAGATCAGCATATATAGGGGCAAAAGAAGCCCCCATAGACCCAATAATGGGGTGCCACGATTCTTGAGTGGCACCTCATTATTTCCAATTTTTCAATCCATTTTTTTAGATTTTCACGCTTTCAGAGCAAACGTCATCACATGCGCAATGACGTCAGCATGCCACGTGCCTGTTTGAATACTGGGAGGACTGCCATTCAAGCAGAATACAGGATTCAGCTGTTGCAGGAGGATTTACTTTTGTGGTACTGTTATGCACTAGGACTGCCATTTGGGCAGAAAGATTTATTCTCTTCAACCGCAGAGCTGAGCCGCAGATATTTTTATTTATTTTCTTCAATGTCAGAGCTGAGCCACGAGCCATGGAGTTCAGATAAGTCTGTGTGTGTGTGTGTGTGTGTGTGTGTCTGTCTATGTGAAAATGGCCCCAGTGGAATACATCTGGTGGCTAGAGGTACTCGGGCTCAAACCTTGTACCTTGGGTGCAAGTAAAAAGAGCCTAAAGTCACCACCATCACTTGTGAATTTATGCCTCACATTTTTGTTCTGTTCCTCATTAAATCTCTGGTTTTCAGGAGTAGTAAAACAAAACCTTTTTATTCTAGCAATTTTCTAAGTTTATAAGATCAGTATTTGAAATGTGTCCCTATTTTGGAGCTGTAGTCCCCATTATTGGCTTTGTTCTATATTTTTGTGTTAAGAGGTTGAGAACTGTGGTGAGAAGTGAGAATTGAATTCACTAAATGATAGCCATTTAAGTTTGTCTTCCTGTCTTTCAGGAAACTGCTGATTTAGCTTAGTGGTATGTTGCTCTGACTGTAGTGCACAGGGTTCTCGGTCCAAGACTTGGCAGTGAAATGTACGGTGGTAACACAACATTTTATGCAAGCAACTTTCCAAAATTATACAAGCAATGTTTAAAATGTGTCCCTGGTGTTTGGTCCCCCCCCCCCCGAATTGAAAATAAGTGCAAGAAGCTGTGCAACATGCCCATGATTCTGTATGTGTATATATATATATATATATATATATATATATATATATATATATATATATATATATATATATATATAGTGTGTGTAAGTAGACCGTTATCATGGAAATGTTTTGAATAGGTAAGTTTTGTCATTATTGGTGCATGCATTTTGCTTCATTGCCTATTGGAAAAAATGTTCAAACAATAAATTTGAAATGCAATTGTGTGTGGAAGTAGACTTTTATGATGGGAATGTTCTGAATAGGGCAGTTTTGTCATTATTGGTTAATGCATTTTTGTTTCATTGCCTACTGGAAAAATGTTTAAACAATAAATTTAAAATGCGCTCTAACTTAAGTCTAACAAGTGTGCTGTATTATACAAGGAATATAATTTAATAAAGTCAGGAAGGTGTATCAAAGAACGCATGTATGTTTCTTGTTTTGTGTGCAAGGGGCCTTTGATTTGAAAACAGCCCAAAGGTAAGCTTTATCCACCACTGGCCAGATGCATTTTATTTGGATGTGGTGTGGGTTTTAGTGCTGTTTTAATAAATGTGAGTTTCAAGGGCAGAGAAATTTTAATGCCAAGTCTATTTTCATTGTGAGACAGTATTGGTTTGTTTAGCAGATATCTGTTAGTGTTTGTGCTAAAAAATGTGAAAAAATAAAATCCAAATAATCATTGTAGAAATAAAGCAGTATGGACACATTAGTGTTTATGGTAAATGGTGTGAAATAGCCAGGAAATGGAACATTGGAATGGCTGCAGGGAGACTCTGGTGTTATATTTTGGTTCTGTTTTTCAGTTTGCGTTTGAAAGTTGATATCCCCCAATTCCATTGGAGTGGGCAGGGTTGTTTAATTATGTATGCAAATTTTACATTAATCAGCATTCAGATTTGTACGTATTTTTCATGGGCCTTGTCCAGATTTTTGATGTTTCCAGGTTGAGAGGTATGTTGCTAGCACATTTCCTCCAGAGGTGTGTATCATGTATTTATTTTTATTTTATTTATTTATTTTACATTTGTTTACCGGGTTAGTCCAACTGGATACATATCCCTTTTCAGCAGAGACCCGGGGAGAAAAGCTCCACAGTTAAACAGGTATTAAGTTACATTTCAAAAAGGCAACATAACATGGTAAGGTATAAAATGTTTAACATAACAGTTGCATGAAAGTTCAGGGAAAAAAGAGTACAGCGTATACATAATTGAGACAAGGTTTAGGTTTGACATATAACAAGGTCATAATAACATGGTCAGGTAGTCCGAAGTAGAGATATAACAGTAGCAATAATGTTCCAGGTAAAAAGGAAAACATATACATAAGTGAGACAGTGTTTAGGTTTGAGTTGCGTGTGTACAGTTTATAGATTTTCTTAGTATGAAGAGACATCATGTTAAAAATTAGCTATAGTGTATATCGCTGGAGTGTTGGGTGGAGTTGTTGGCTATTATGCCATCTGTTGAACACCCTACCTGGAATTTCAGAGACATTATCAGTTTTTCTTTAGATGCTTGACTATAATGGGAAAGTAGATGCAGCCAGTGGCATCAAGTACTCTGTAAATTTGAGCTATGCCATAAAAAGCTTCTATGGTTGCACTGTACTCTGCAGATATTTTGGAAAACCTTATTTGGTTTACCACTTGGCTGCACATGATGTCAAAGAATTTGTCCAGTGTGCAGAAGGCTGCAGTTCGTAAAACATAGAGTCTTTGGTATGGCATTGGAATGTCCCAGAGACCAGTATGTCTCAGCAGCAGGCATACTTTGGTTTCTAGTGGCATGGGTTCCTCTATACAGCCTTTGCATGCTATGTGAATCACACTTTCACAGCATAATCTCTACCTCTCTTTATCCATATGAAACGGTCTGCCACTTCTTGATCAGAGAATTGGTAGAGAAATAAGTATTAGTGATGCCATGATCTATGTCAACTGTCATCCCGCAGCTATAGTTGTGGCGACTCTTCTATAGCAGCCATCAGTTTGTTTTATTATATTGTGTTGCTAGCAAACTGTAGCATTTTGCCTCTGGTGTGGAGTTGCATTCTTGTGTCCACTCCCAGTGTTTACTTCCAACTTTTATTACTGTTGCATGTCATTGTTTGCTTTTTGGAACTGTTTATAAGGTATCACTGGTTGGAGTTCCATGCTGCCTAATGTATGCATTCTGCAGTGTTCAGGGCAGGTTGCAGTAAATTTAACAAAAATCACAGATTCTCAGCATCTTTTCATAGACTTTTTACAGCATCATATAGTTTGTACAGATTATTTCTGAATCTGGCCTCATGGTGCAGCAATCTACAGATCAAAATATATGTTTCTGTAAATTTTAATGCATTTTTATTTGAAGAAGTTCTGCAGTTTTTAAAATTGTACGAGTTTCTTTATTTTGCATGCTATTAGTTTGCATCAGTGGCTGAACTGCAGACAGATTTTTCTGTTTGTTTTGTTAAAATAAAATCCTTTTTCTCTTCATCAGTATTCTGTTTGTTTTGTTGAAGTAAAGTCCTCATTGTCTTTATCAATAAGTGCCTTGTGATCTTTAGCCTCCACCTAAATGCTAGCAGATGGGACCTTAGTTTACCGTCTTGGTTTAGGACAGAGCTTCAGTATTGCAACACATCATATACTACACGGAAATGTTACTTCTGGAACCTGAGTCCAGGTGCTAGGCTCAAAGATACAACTCATGTCCCATATGCTTCTAATCTAACATTTAAGACACATAGAACCTGTTGAGCTATCAGAGTGGAGAACATCAGTTCAGATTTCAGTCTGTATATTATAAAATGATCTGGTCTTTTATGTGTTTCAGTTGCATTCCATTCTAGTGATATAGCACATGTCAAATAGTTACATGTAGTGAGCTAATACATTAAATGACAGGTTGACATGCACACTTTACATTGCTTTTATAGCATGCACTAAACAAGATCAAACAAAAATGTGGTACAAAGCAGCCAGATAAAGATGTAAATGATAATAAAGCTTGTCATACAGACTTAAGAGCCTGCATGCAAAACAAATTGGTCCTTTGGATGAGATAATAACTGAGGTCTCATCTGCCTAAGTTGGTGGTAGCTCAAGTGGATATAAAAGATCCCAGTGGCACTTAATAAAAAGAGTAAACATTTCTTGGTGTCCTGGCCCAATTTCCCCTAGTCAGTACAAATGCCACCTCAAATGTCTACTGAAAAGAGGCCACTGGCCTAGTGGGATTAACCTGATCAACACAGAGTAAATAAATAAAAAATAACTTTTATAGAGTCTGATAAATTACAATACCGTGGACAATAAAAATTAAAGAATAGTTGTAATTAGTGATTCAGCAGAAAAATTAAGTCCTATCAATTAATTCTTATAAGCTTTAATTTGAGGTTCAGAAAATTCATCTCCTTTAACACTGTATATCATAAGCAGTCCAAGAAATCTGCCTCAGACCTACATAAACTGACAATATAAAGGATAATGATTGGATCTCCAGTCCTAACCCACTTGTTTTTTTTTCCAGCCATGGATGCCAAGAAATTCATCTTGAGAGTGACACACAAGAGGTCAATGTTGGCATATATTTCAAGAACACGTAAGGGATATGACTGGAGACTTGACCATAATTTTTTGTAATGCATGAAGCTTTATCTGCTCCATTTACTACCACATTCAAAAGCTGCTAAAGCATTACCTGTCCACTTCTTTGCTTAAGAATTTTGGAGAAATATAAAAATAATGAGGGGACAAAAGATTAAAACCAATGGTAATGTTAAAGTATTGCTGTGATTTACTTTACAAGCTAATAGAAGATCAGGATTTGCATAAACATGCATTTTCTGAACAGTACAAAATATGAAATTCTAATGAATGGCATTATAGACTAGCTGTAATCTTCAGTGATTTACCAGAAAATCAAAAATTTTACAAGGGTAAGGGCAAAAATATAAGGCAAAATCACAGATATTCTGCAAAATCAGGAATAACTGAGAGATACAGCAAGTAGAAATGAAGAAATGAAATGCCTTTCTGGCAGATGGTTAAAGAGCTTTTAAACGCTATTAGAGACTTAACTTTTTTTGTTTATAAGTGTGGCAGAGTGAAGTTCTAACAGCTTTCAAAAGGCTGTTTTACCTTCTGTCACCATTCCTTGCCAGCTGCCACTATCTCTAGTCCAAGAACCAATTGTAACAGTACTTAGTGCACAACACACTTTTGTTAAGCATCCTGAAGCCCTATTACTGCAGGGTCTCATGCTAGGGAGGTGCTTATCAAGTTTGTTTTTCCCGTCTTGGAGCATAATCACAGCACTCCATGTACTCTGCATTTTTTTGTATAGTAACAAGTATGTTTGTTTAATATTTCTGTGCAGTAGGAGGATGTTTGATGTGTAAAACATTATAAAGAAGGACCAGCACTGCGGTAAACCAAGTTTGTGGATAAGAAGTATTTAAATATCAAAAAAACACAAACCTCAGACTATGGAAACACCCAAAAGTAAACTTTATTCCAACAATATAAAATGCAGCAAAGCTTTCAGGTTAGCAAAATCCCTTCTTCAGTGCTTCAAAGTATCCTAGTAGCGCTCCATTTTATAAACTTCATACTGTTGTGTGACACAGCCCAAGTCTAGTGAGTCAAGGTCCTATTTTGCACCACAGCATTCAGACCATGAAGTTTCCATTAAACGTAATGAAGTCCAACCATTATGGTATGTGACAACATATACAAGGAATGTGGAACATGTGAAACAGATAATCACTAAGAACTGGAGTGTATTTGAAGGTATATCAGAGCTAAGGGAGATAGTGATTGAAAAAAACGTCCTTTAGTTATAGGAATTGTCCAGATCTGAAAAGACATTTGTGTTATAAAGATGCTCCTTTAAATACAAAAGTTTTAAGATATAATAAGCTGGGGACTTATCCATGCCTTAATTGTGTTCGCTGTTAAGTACGTAGTAAGTGAACATGTTTTTGTTCATCCAGTAACAAGAAGGAAGTACAATTTTTGCTGCTCTGCAATATGTAATGCAATTAATGTTGTCTATCTTGCTACCTGTATGAGATGTATTTCCTTCTATGTTGGGAAGTGTAGTCGTAGATTGAAAGACTGGATCACAGAGCATCACTCTGAAGTACGTAGAAAAGTTTCTACTAATTCTTTGGAAAACCATATGATGGACAGCAGGGCTGACCATGAATGTGGCTTTAGGGTCATCCAGATTATATGTAAGAATTTGAGAGGTAGACACAAATAATAAGTTAGAAATATGTGAGCTAAATTGGATTTTATGGTTACAAGCTGACGTAGGGACATGTTTGAACGCTCATGCTAGCATCAAACCTGTACTAAGAAAAAATAGATGAGCTTAGATTGACATAATATTTTACAAGTTTTTCAGTATTTTATATATATATATATATATATATATATATATATATATATATATATATATTTCTATATTTTTAGTGATTTGTTTATGTAGTTATGAATATTTCTGTTCTCTTGACATGTTTCAATGTATTTATTCTTTTTAATTATTTTAAGGTTTTAATATGCTGATTTGTAATACTGTTGCTTTAAATCAGACTTGGGCTGTGTCACATGACTGTATGAAGTTTATAAAATAGAGAGCTACTAGGATATTTTGAAGCACTGAGGAAAAGTTTTTTGCTAACCTGAAAAATTTCCTGCATTTTACTTTGTTGGAATAAAGTTTATTTTTGGGTGTTTCCATAGTCCAAGGTTTGTTTTTTTGATGTTTAATGTGTAACAGCTCTGGCATCTGTTATACATTTATGTACCTGTGCCAAAAATATTAATAAAATGAAAATATTAGTAAAATAAAACACAATTTTAAAATTAATTTTATATGAATATCCATTTGGCAGAAAAAACAAGAAACAGATGGAACAGTCATAATAAAAAGCAGCATTATACACTTTTATAAGTTTTTAGTTTTAGACACGGTGAAAAAAATCATCGAATGGAATGACTAACTGGCATAGTTGTTGGGATACTTATGGTGATACCTGGTAAATTAGATATTTTTGTTAAAGCCCAAATTACAGCTCAGATGCCATAGTAGATGGAACTTACATGACCACATCTGTTTTTTTTTTTTTTGGTTGTAGTCCAGTGTGATTAAACTATAAAAAGCATATTTGTATTCATTAATTGTGAAGAAGCATTCTGGTGCAAAAAATCTTTGCATCAGTTAAATCATTTTTGCAGACGGCTCTGTGGTATAGAGGAGTAAAGCCCTGACTGTGCCTCTGGCAACCTGTCCCTGATAAGCAGCCTATGCAATAAAATAACTTGGTTTTGAATAAAACATATTGGCCTACATATTAAAAGGGGGGATTATTAAAGGACAATTTATTCGCCTAGCTTGTATGATTTCAGAAGATGATGATTATGGGGTTAAAGGACAAAAACTGGCTGAGACGTTTTATTCAGGGAGGTACCCTGAACCTTTAGTGTCTCTTAATGTGTGAAGTTGATGATAAGAGAAAAGAGGGTACTATTATTCCCCTGCTAAGAACTTCTTTTGATTTATTCCTTGAGGTATGTAGCAATATGAATAAGCAGAAGAAGTTAAGTAACTTTGATTTCTGATTTTATTACCACATACACTGAACACCATGGCCCTATATTAGAAATTCTGAATAAGTATTGAAATATATTTTCTTGTTTTGGGAACACCATCGATATTTTAGGAGAAAGACCGCATACAGTATTTATATCAGGTAGGTCCCTTAAGGGGGTTCTTGAAATAGGAGAAACAGTTTACTTCCTATCCAGCAATAGTAGGGGTACTTTTAAGTGTGGCTTTTATAGACATTGTAAATTTATTTTAGAACAAGACAAGGTTGGGTTAGGTAGACAGGTAGTTTATACTTGTTTTCATTGCACTTGTAATTCCAGGAGAATTATTTATATGCCAAAATGTATGCAATGTAGTAGTTTTTATATTACAAAAACCAAATGTAAGTTTAGGGAGCGAATATATGAACATACCCTGGACATAAACAAACAAAAACCCTAAGAATTCATTATATAGACATGTTCAGTTGTTTTTAGAACATACTTTTGCTTTTTTTGGCATAGACATGATTTGCAAAGCTGTTAGGAGTGGACCTTGGGAGGACCTAATTGAGCTAAGGGTAATGATTTGGCAGATAAAATGAAATGCTTGTGTCCCCCCAGGTTTGAATGAACATGTTTCAATTGCCAGTGTATTGCATTTAAAGTCTTGATTTTTTAATGTATCAAGTCAGTTCTTTTTTACATTTCTTACATTTTTTAACTAATTATGTAATTTTTAACCTTTGGATATTTCAGCAGTCACATGATATGTAGGTATGGATATTTGGTGTATTTAATGATTAGTTTAAGATTCTGAAGAAGTCTATGTTATAAGCAGACAAAAACACTTAATCCTGGTTTTACTGTGTTTTCTTTATGTTCCACAATAAAGGCATTCTGTATGGTATCGACATGCCAGTATCTTACATTTCCTTCATTTTTTTTTTTTCTTACTCTTAGTTTTTTTCTTTTACGTTCTGAGGAATTTACATTGTCCCACTGTTAAGAGCTGTTCTGCTTGACATTTGAAGTTCATGACAGGAAAGTCTTGCCTTTACATCATTTTAAGTAGCTGGTTCAGCAGATTTGAAGTTTGTCTATCATAAGTTGCTGATTTGGGAATCACTACCCCTGCTCTTTAGGCTCTCATACCCGCAGACCTTTATTTGTAGGGATCCATAGTTGATCTTTCACAAAGATTGAGTGTCCCTTAGGATTAAGCCACATTTACTGCAGAAAATTGTTTTAGTAGTGTGTCTAATCTTGTCCATTAGTTCCTTGTGTTTTTTTTGTGGGACAGTATAGGGAGATGGGGTTGTTTGTAATGTATATGTGCATCACCAGCTCAGATTTTACTTGAGAAGAATGCCTGCCCAATGAAGGTGGAGAAGCAGTTTGTTTCTTTAAATACAACCTGGCAGTTTTGAAGCAAACCTTAGCCTGATGGATTAACTATCTTTTTCCGCAGAGTGACTTAAGTTGGCCAATGCAATCAAAGACTAACCAGTGTGATGGTGTAATGTGTTCATTCCAGTCATTTTTTTCAGCAGCAGTTTATGCATCAATGTTTGCTTTTACCAAGCACCAGCACTTAGACCATGATTCTAGAAACCAAGCCTTTTTTGACATGCCGATAGTTCAGGTTTGTCTTCTGAACTCTTTTGCTTTGGGACTTTCTTCTCTTGCTGTAGCTTGTAAAGCCTTTTGTTTAGTGCCTTGATCTACAGTCTTTAGCCATATGCTCCTCTTTGACATCTGTTACACTTACCTTTAAATGTAATTGTTTTGGGAGCCATTCCATCATTTACTTAGTGTTTTTGTTGCCATTTGTACAGGAAGCCTCGACCCCTTATCTGTTAAATCCGTACAGATGGTTTACAAGCTAGAAGTACAAATCATTATTATCTGCTGCCCTGTTTGTTTTAACCACGTGAGTAATCATCTGTTATGGTGCCCAATAATGCAGCATCATATTCAGAATATCTATTATCCCCAGCTTGTTTGTACACATCTGCATGTCCTCATCAAAGTCAGTCTTATCCCCCAGTCTTACCTCTGTAACCTGGTTCTAGCCTGCTTTTGATAGAGGAACAAGTCTCCTCAGAAACTTGTCAACCTGTTTCCAACTTGCTTCCCTCCACCATATGTTTTATGGGAATTTACAGTTACTTTTGGATGTCATTACATTAGCAGTTGAGCACAAATCCCAGTCAGACCAGCTTGCTTTCTTGTTTCCATTCTTGGTCTCCTTTCTGTCCAGTGCTGTTTGTGAGTATCCCAATTTCTCCCTATGAAAGATAGGACAGACTGCAACATATGAGATATTTAGTGGTTTGTAACAGTTTAAATGTCTCCTTGTGCTGTAACTGACTCGATCCTAGTGGATACTAAATTTGGTTGAATAGTTTGAAAAACAAGAGATGATATTAATGTTGGCGCACAAACATGACCTGGCTGTTGACTTTACCTAAGTAACAGGTGATGAAAAATTCTAATCATTTGTTACAGGAAAGACAGGTAGTGTCTGGACACTGTTAATCTGACTATCAAAGGAACAGTAATATGGTTACCAACCTGTGGAATAGGACTAGGGTTACAGGCCTGTGGAATAGGATTGCAAACCTGTGCGATGGAAGTAGAGCAGAACCCACTGGCTTTCAACATGCCTTTGAAGACTGCACAAGTCTACCTTTGGGACTTTATAACATAATTCAATAGTAACCCACATACTCTTTTTTAAGTTCTTCTGTTTGTTCCTTAGCATTTTTATTTTCTAATCCTTCTTTAACTGATATATCAGTGCCCAGCTTAATTGTATTTTGTTAAACATTTTGGTATTATTTAATTTCTTCATTTGTTATTTTTATTTTACTTTTGAGATCTTCCAACTCTTGTTTTTTTTTCTTTTTTCTAACTCTTGAATACAATTTTGTAACATTTGGTTTTGATTATCTTTTTTAGTTGCTTTTTTATATTTTCATTTTTCTCTTCTCCTTCCCCCACACCTCTTTCATGCTGTAATAGTTTTTGTGCTATCTTGACTCTCTTTTAGTTGTTTGTATGATACTGCCACCTTTCATTTGTATTTTTTAACACTTCTTTGCTGCCTCTTTTGTGTTGTTATTTGCAGCATGCCTATAATCTCCTTAACAAAATGTAGGCTGAACAAGTGGTTAACAGACTGATCTGATGTTGTCCTTTTCATTCTTCCTTACAAATGGGATTGGATTCAATCCTTGGATCTGACTTGGCCACATACACATGACTCTGGAACCAACTCTTGAGCACTTCCCTCTACCCATAATGCTGTATTCTATCCCAAACTCCTCAGATCTTGTTTGCTGTCATCGTGGTTAGACGGAGGTTCCATTCTCAAGCGTAGTAAGCAGTATTTTTCTTGTAATATCTCAGTTTACTTCTAAAACTTCCTTTCCTTTTCGCTTAGAACTTGTAGCTGCTTCTGTCCGTTTCCTCCCTCTATAGTTGTTTGCTGGTGTTAGGCTCTCTTTTCTCTTTTATCCTTTTCTTAACCTTTACTCAGTTTGAGTAGTATTGGTACCATTGTTGGTACATCTCTTTTTCCCTTCCCTTACCTTTTCAGGTATTCTCTAACATACTATAGCTGGTATTTGTTATTTCTTCTCTTCAGTTATTATTAAAAAAATGTTATTTAATACTTTGTTTACAGTTAACTTTTCCTTGCAAGTTATGCTGCGTTTTCTCACTGACATGTCACAGAAAACTACTGGCTTCAAAAAGTGCGCTTCTTGTGGGCATAAGATCCCGAACTCAGATGCCCACAAGAAGTGCATGTATTGCCTGGAAGCTGACCATCTTGTCTCCCCTTATCTCATTTGTGCCACGTTTAAACCTAGGACTTTATCATCAGGTGCTATAAACTGATATTAAAAGGCTTCCTACCTGCTTCTTCTGGGGCTCAAACCCCCCTCCAAAGCATTCGAGTTTCCTTGGATGCCAGAAAGAGATCCCTTCAGAAGTCCCCAAGGGCTTCTTTGGAGCTGCTAGAAAAGATTAGGAAAATTTCGGATCCGACCACCTCAGATCCGAAACATCTTGGGCCACATTTGGATGCAAAGCCTTCATCTGATCTGAAAGGTTCAGCTCCTATTGTTATTTCCCCTTTGCCTTCTACTTCTTTTTCGGATCCTAAGTCCTTGGATCTGACAACCAGTTTAACATGCAGAAGTCATACTCCAGAGTACGCTGTGAAGCCTGTTTCTCCATCTCTACCCACTCATCTTTTTCAGACCCCAAGGAAACAATATAGACCCTCATCCACAGCATCTTCCAGGTCTTCGAGAAGTTTGACAGAGGCGGATGTGGATAGGATGATGCAGAAATTTCTCAGGGCCCAGATCCAAATGGGGATCCTGCCAGCTCCGTCCCCTCATGAATCCATGAGTGCACCTGCTAAGTCCATTCTGTTTCCTTCTCCAAACTGACTGGTGGTTTCAGAGTCCCAGGATATGAGATCCCTGAGAGGTTTGGTGTCGGATCCAAGGAAAATACCTTTTTCAATTCTGACAGTGTCCCTGACTGGTTTTGCTCCGATACCCTCGGATCAGAGTGGGTCTCCTCACTGCCCCATCCAAGCATTAGCTTCTTTAAGCCAGGGACTACTTCTTCCAGGTTCCCAACACTTTAGGCATCTCAGTAAACCATGCCAAGTCGAACCTAGTCCCAGTACAGACCCTGGAATTTATATTGAGTCTATTGACTCTCTTGAATACTACAACTCAGGTGGCGTCCTTACCTCTCCATTGCATCACATCCTTGAGATATCAAGTTTGGGCTATACTATCTTCACCCATCTCCTCCAGCAAAATTAGTACTACAAGCACTTGGGTCGGTGTCAGCTGCCATACTTCTAGTCCCTTTAGTGAGATTCTTTATGCAAATACTTCAATGGACAGTGGTGGTACAGTGGTCCTTGCTTTATCAGCCTTTATCATTTCCCATAAGACTCACCCAAATCTGAAAATGTCATATTCTTTGGTGGATTCAGTCCAATGACCTGTTTCTGGGAAGACTGTGTACCCTTCCACCCCCAGTTGCTACAGTGACCACGGATACATCCCAACTGGGTTGACGGCATTTCTTGGGAAAGATATTCCAAGACACGTGGTCCTGTCTGGAGACCAAGTTGTATATCAGTGCCCTAGAGATGAGAGCAGTCCTTCTAGCATTGCAAGCATTTCAAGATAGTCTCCCTCTATGGACTATTGCAGTTCAAACAGACAACATGTCAGTAGTCTGATACATCAATAAGCAAGCAGGAACTCAATTTTATCTGCTGTACAGAGAGGCCATGAGGGTTTGGGAATGGGTGATCACTTCAGACCACTTTCTCATTGCAATGCACATCCCAGGGAAAAACCAATGCAGTAGCAGACAGGCTCAGTAGATCCATTCTGATGCTTCACAAGTGGTTTCTCAGTCAGTCAGTAGTGAATATGATCTTCAGCCACTGGGGCCAGCCTTGCTGTGACCTATTTGCCTCATTCCCTCAACTGCAAATGCAATAAGCACATCACTCGGATCCCCCCCTCTGGGGGAGTCACTGAGAGATGCGCTGATTCACGATTTCCCCCTGGTCTGCTGTATGCTTACCCTCCTCTTCATCTGATTCCAGAGTTCTTACAGAAAGCAAGCAGGCTGAAGAGCTCAGTCATCCTTATTACCCCCTTCTAGCTCTGATAGATATGGTTCCCCTTCCGCTGGTCTCACTTGAGATGTCATCCAATCGATACTGGAACATTCAGGATCTTTTGTCGTATCCATTGAGAATTCATCACCCGAATCTCTACACTGTCAAATTAACTGCATGGTTTCTCCACTTCCAGTAATAGTTAGACAGTCCAGGCTTGCTTCCCCAGTTAGTGAGATTATCTTAGCCTCCCAGAAGGCTTCTACCCATACCTCTCAACTGTACAGGTTTTCACAGAATGTTGAGATTTTTGCAATATATTTTTGGCTGGTTTTTCATAAAGTTGTCTTTTTTGGGAAAATATTGGTAAGTCATTAAAGACTGAAGACAGAAAATAATGACAGACATTTGAGTTTCAGACTTCATACCCTTCAGAAAATTCATGCTAAAGCAAAACCTGTTATTCTATCAACTTTCTGCATTTGTAAAAGCAGTATTTAAAAGTTGTCCCCCCATTAACTCTAGCTTTCTCCAGATTTCTTGCTCCAAGAGGTTGAGAGTTATGCTTCTACCAAGAAAGTCTACAGAAGCAAATTGAAAGGAAAAGATTTTCTGTTTGAGCTTCCAACCAGAATATCAACCCTTTTTCACACCTGCTTCGGCCATTCTTCTCTTTCTAACAACTCTTTTTAAAGAAGGGGCTTTTTTTTCTACTATTAAGCTTCAATTGGCAGCAATTTCTAATTTCCATCCTGAAAACAAATCCTTTTCTCTGGCTTCATCCAGATTGTGTAAAGCCTTCATGAAGGGTGTCTTTCTCCTCAGACTCACGGTAAAGGACCCCCTCTCCTCCTTGGGACTTTAGGGTTTAACTCAAAAACCCTTTGAACCGGCAGACACATTCTATATGAAGTTTCTTTCTTGGAAAATGATCTTCTTAATGGCTATCATTTCAGTAAAAAGAATATCTGAGCTTCAGGCCCTATCAGCTAAGCCTCCTTACATTATTTTTTCCTAAGGACAGGGTGTTTCTATGGACCAGTCCTTCCTTTTCTTCCTAAAGTGGCAAAGGAGAGTAACATTAACCAGTCCATACAATTACTAGTCTTCTTTCCAAAATTTACAAAAAGGGAGGATACATGCTTCACCTCCTTGATGTGCACATACAATTACACTTTTATGTTCACAGGATAAAACAGTTCAGGAACTCTAATCAGCTGTTTGTATCCTTTTCCACTAACCACTTGAGTCAAGCAGCATCTAAAATTACACTAGCCAGATGGATTACTGATTGTATTTCATTGGTTTATTCTCAAAAATTATTAGATTTGCCATGACCCCCTAGAGCTCACTTCACTCAGTCTATGGCTACTTCATCTGCCTTTTCGTCAAGGACTTCCACTGATGGTATTTAAACTGCAGCCACTTGGCCAGAGGCTCAAAATTTTGTTACACATTACAAATTGGATATTGTCTCCAGAAGCAGAGCTTCTTTTGGTTTGACAGTGGTCTGACATGTCCTTCTGTGAGGGCCTCCTGAGGGGTTTGTAGCTGGGGATTCTGTCCCATTTGTGAGGAAGAATGAAAAGGACAACATCAGATTTACAAGTTATGTACTTAACAATAACTTGGCATCTGTGTTGTCCATTTTTCCTCACTTTTCCTCCCATCCATCCCCAAGACTTGCCTCTCCTAGAAGTATCTGTTAGACTGTATTGGAACTTTTCAGTTCCAGGTTTGAGGCTTAACCTTTTCTTATGTCTATATCTATCTCTATTATAAACTGGGACATTAGGCAGCAAATTTGATCTGAGGAGTTGGGGCTAGCATGAGCATTATGGGTAGAGGGAGAAGCTACAGAGCTACATCTGAAGTCTTGTGTATACAGCCAAGTCAGATCTGGGGATCAGATCCGATCCCGTTTATGAGGAAGAATGAAAATGGATAACACATGGCAAGTTGTGGTAAGTACATAACTTTAATTTGACTATATCTGACTCATTCCATAGTTTGTATTTCAGTAGTAAAAAATGGAAACTGGCTTTTTACTTGAACTATGTATACAATTATTTATTGCTCTAGTCCTTATCAAAGGTGTCTTATCCTTTTCTTCTACCCCTTTCTCAATGATTTCTTCAAACTACTGGAGATGTCTCTCCCATGAGATTTTATCTCACTCATCTCCTTTGTATGTTCTGTATTATGTGGCAGGGTTTTACCTGATGTCCTTCCATATCACTGTTGCAGTATTCCTAATAGAAGGGATTTCCTGCCAGGGATAGGCCAACATCCAACAAGTATATCAAAGCCTTGGTATTTGCAGGTGCCGCACGTCACTCCCCATTCAAGGCACAAGGCATAAAGGTGATGTACAGATGCACAAATTCAGAACTTCTTTGCCGCCAATCTGAAAGCCATCACTGAACTGTGGTCTGAACACCTTTATTCTTTGCTGGTTACCAAGCATTTTTTTTTCAGTTAACTACCCCAATGTGATTTCTCCTTATTGTCTTTTTATTTAGTATTGATTGGTTTCAAGTCATCCAGAAAGGGATAATGTCAATGTGGGAGGCAGATTCCCCATAAAGATCATCATGACCAGTGCTTCTTTTGCTTGGGTGATTTCCACGGCCATAAGGAGTGTGCCAAGCTTTATCCATAAGACCCTACATAGTAGTCTGTCCTCCATATCTATTTACCTTAAAAACCAATGTCTCAAGCTGTTGGCTCAAGGTGCAATAGTAGAGTCTTCCCATCCCAAGGGTCAGCTAGTTTACCCAAGAAAGAAGCCAAAAAACTTTGGTCTGATACACCTGCTGTCCAGCCTTCCGTGGATGTCTGTCTGGAGGCTGGTGAAAGTCCAGAGGATAATCTGGTGGTTGCTTCAGATTCTTCTATCATGACCCCATCTGAGACCAGCATGGATCTGACATCTCACATTTCCTTGGAGGTTTTGCAAACATCTGCTTCAGATGTTGAGGGGTAACCTTGTCTCATTATAGCCAAGGAACCAAGGAGAACTCTGCAGATTTTGGTGAGGGAGGAGATCCCTACTACGCTTATTGAGTGCGTCAAAGGGTCTGACCTCCTAGGGTGTTTCATGCAGACGTCCTACAGAAAAAAAAACGCCAAGCATATTTCCCCTGCAGCTAAAGATATCCAGGCAGTGTATTTGCTAGCCAGTAATTTAATTTTACAAAAAAATTCAATGTTTTTCCTTTTTCTCAGTTGCTGTTTTCACACTGGGAGAGCTGAAGTTGTACTGTTGCTCAGTGTGCAGCCATCTTGGAAGCCCCCCCCCCATTTTTTTTTTATCCAAAGAACAAGGGAGAAAAGTGTGCATATCCTGGATGTCTATAAGCAACTCAGATACTATCTAGAAAAAACTCAAGTCATTCAACAAAGTTGATTAGCTGTTTGTCTTCTATGAAGGTAAGAGGAAAGGACAACCAGCGTCAAAGCAGACATTTCTAGATGGTTGGCTCATGCTATTTCTTTTTGTTATTCTCATTATAACAAGCCACTTACATTCAGGGTTAGAGCCAATTCCACTAGGGCTTTGGTTTCTTCAGTGGCTTTCTGGAAGAGGGTAGATTCCAAAAGAAGCAGCATCTTGGTCCTCTATACATTCTTTTATAAAGCATTATAAATTAGATTCCTTTTCTAGGTCCAGAACAGGCTTTGCTAGGATTATTCTCCATTGGCTCCTGCATTCTTAATTTATTTCCTCCTCTGCCTTTACTTTTTTAATCTATGCTATTCTACCCGTATAGCTTAGACTACTGCAACAGTGATCTAATATTAAACTTAGTACAGTTGTGTAAGTAAACTTACAGTAGATGTTCTAATAGATCACTTTTTCAGTAGCCGTCCCCTCCCTCTACCCCCCTGATTTTTGCTGTTTATTTATATGGCCAGGGTTTGTGTTATATTTCGTAGTATTTTTCCTTTCAAAGCTATTGCATCTGTTTTTTATGGCAAGAAAGGTCTGAGCTTTTTGCAGTCTGCCTGTTTATATGGAGCTTCTCTCATAACATGTGAAAGGTGCTGTTTAACTTTGAAAAACAGGCCTGCAGCAGTGGGGTAAGGCCATATAGCGTAGAGTACTGCAGCAATGATATTTTAGAACAGCTGCTGTTCTGGAAAGTTTACTGCTTACACAACTGTACTTTGCTGTTTATTGTGTCATTGCAGCCAGGTAACCAATACTGTGGTGCACTGAAATTAGTTGTACCCTACAGGTTCTTCTAGGATGTTACTTTACTGCTTCATTCATGCCAGGTAATAAAGTATACTGTAAACAAGGCATAGAAAACAATAGTTGTATACATATTGTTGACAAATTTAGTTCAACAGCAACACAGCTCACTTTCCACCCATCAAATTGAGAAATGGTTAATATTGTTATTTATGTCACCACCACCAACCTTAAGTCAGTTGGACCTATTTGGCCCAGTAAAGCCCCGTTCTCTCAGGGGCCCCTGCAGTAGCCTGTGATAGGGTCAGTATGCCATATGTGGCCGAGAGATTCTGAGCAAATTCAACAGTTTGATATGGTTTTGTGGAAGCACAATGACTGTAACAAGTTATGAGAATTAACTAGGTAAGGAATTCCAACCATTCATAGCAAGTGTGGAGATGACTAGAAGCTTGTGGAACTGTAAATAGGTATTATGAGATGAGAATATATAGTGGTTAGAAAATTTTCTTGCTGTTTTTGGTCTCCTCAGTCTTCCTACAACCATTAAGCACAATCCCATTGAATCATTTTTCCAGTTCTTCCTGACATCTGAGAACATACACGGACCATTTCCAGGCTCAGAATAGGGGAAATATAGGCAAATAAACAATAAACTGTAATCAATATCAATGCGACAGTTGTAGTTTAAGACCAGGCATGTACAGAGGTATATGTCAGGATAATGTGTAGTATAAATGAACAGAATCATAAGTAGATGTTATACAGTAATTGTCTGTAAAATCAGTAAGAAGAGTACCTGTACATTATCATAATGTACAGCAATTATAAAAGTAAAACGTCTTTAAAACGTAAAGGCTTTCACAGTTACAAAGACTGCTTCTTCACTGTTACAAAGACTGCTTCTTCAAACGATACTATTAGTGAAAAACCTTCATCCCTTAAATACAGTGCTTAGCATTCAAATGCACTACCTTCCTGATTGCTTGTTACACATTTAAAGGAACACCATCATTGCTACTCTAAAAACAGCTAGTACTAAATGCATTTACTAAAACTAATTACATTCAAGGCTGTATAATAAAATATGTAGCTATAACCACATTACCTATTTAGCTGGAGGGAAGCCTGCTAGCTTATCAGTGGGAGTGGTAAGTACTAGGTAAACTATCTACCACATAAGGAGTGGTTTCTGGCCCAGAAATTGTAGTTATTGGCTGTTTGGGCAGTTTTTCCATCTCTCTCAACTTCCTGATTTAAAAGCCCGCATTTGCACTTGTTTCCCCCCTTCCTGTAACTAGTCTAGTCCAGGTACAGATTTGCTGTATCCAGGACTGTTTGTAAGCTTCTGAGCACCCCAAGCCTTTCTGTGTTGGAGGGAAGCCTTCTAGCTTATCAGTGGGAGTGGTAAGCACTAGGTAACCTATCTACCACATAAGGAGTGGTTCTGGCCCAGAAATTGCAGTTTTTCCATCTCTCTCAACCTTCTGATTTAAAAGCCCGCATTTACACTTGTTTCCCCCTTTCCTGTAACTAGTGTAGTCCAGATATTCTTAACCTTCTGATTTAAAACCCCACATTTACACTTGTTTTTCCCCCCTTTCCTGTAACTAGAGTAGTCCAGATACTGCTAACTGCGGTGGTGGTGCTGCGGTAGCGTTGTTGCCTCACAGTATGATGTTGTCCTGTTCGATTCTCAGCTAGAGCGTCTTCTGTGTGGAGACATGTGTGAATGGGCGTACCTTTGTTGAAGGTTGTGCATCAGAGCTGGCAACTCGGCACGTAAAAATCTACTGCCAATCATTAGCGGACCGGAGTTCAGCTGTGGCAACCCCATAACCGGGAAAAGCCGAAATACGCAACAACAACAACAAAAAGTGTAGTCCAGATACAGATTTGCTATATCTAGGACTGTTTGTAAGCTCCTGCGGCCCCCAAGCCTTTCTGTGTTGCAGGGAAGCCTGCTAGCTTATCAGTGATAGTGGTAAGCACTAGGTAACCTATCTACCACATAAGGAGTGGTTTCTGGCCAAGAAATTGTAGTTATTGGCAGTTTGGGCAATTTTTCCATCTCTTTTAACTTTCTGATTTAAAAGCTCGCATTTCCACTTGTTTCTTTCCTGTAACTAATCTAGTTCAGATACAGATTCTTAGTTTTATTACTTGAATTTGCTTATTTGTGCTCAGCACTTGTTCAGAACTTGTTGTAAGCACTAAATAAATAAGCTACAAATTACAACAGCACTCAACCTTCCTTATTACCCAGAGGAAATCAGTTTTTGTACTCACTTTCCTCACTTGTCTAGAGGAAAATATTTTTTTATTCAGGCATGTCCAAGAGTCATCTCCCATTGTTCTCTCCTGTCTATCTGATGAATCTGGGCATCTTGGGGCAATGTAGCAGTTGCCTCATGTACATAGACAACCCTCTCCTCCTCCCACCCAACACTACAACCTGTGAGAGATGCACTTATCTAGCCAAACTGGAGGTAAAGCTCTCTCCAACCAAGACTGAACTTGACGGTCAAGAGACGAAGGTAAACACTTGCACCACACCACACTCATCACATAGCCCCACTAAACCCACACCACCAAATTTCACACAACATAGAAACACAAAAACATTTGTGGAGGCTCTCAATAATAATCTGCTCAAGCAACAGAGACCTCCAAAGCAGAAACGTAAGCAACCTCAACCCCCCCAACACAACACAAATGACACATAGCCCACAGACTCAGTGTGCCACTCAACCACAGCCCATAAGGCAAAACAACGTACCCAACACGCTAGTCATAGGTGACTCTGTAGTCAGGCACACTGATGTCCCACTCATCAGGCTAAACAAGGAGAAGTTTACTGTCAGCTGCCTGTCAGGTGCCAGGATCCGCCACATAACCCACACACTCAGGTCACTCCACAAAAAGTACAAATATGACTCTGTCATTGTCCATGTTGGTGTGAATGACCTGAGATGTACCTCCCTGGACTACATGAAAAGAGACATGGAAGAGCTCCCTGATCTTGTAGCCCAGGCAGGTATGACCCTAGCCCTGAGTAGCATCCTGCCATCGCCCAGAATGATACTGCAGTACAAGGACAAAATTGTCTTCAACAATTGGCTAAGCTTCTGGTGTCATTGTAAGGGGATCCAGTATCTGTCTGCCTGGGACGACATGGTCAACAGACCATGATGCTTTGCCACAGATGGCCTGCAGCTGTCACCCCTGGAATTCTGGATACTGGCTAAGGCTCTTGCCACCCCTATAGTGCCTTTTTTAGTCAAGGTTCAGATGACAAATGTACCACCGTAACAGGAACAGGAAAGCAAAAACTGAGGGTGATGTTACTCAATGCTAGAAGTCTAAATCTCAAAATGCACTCTCTCAAGGCACTCCTTAAAATGGAGAACATCGATATCTGTGCAGTGACTGAGACTTGGTTCAAGGCTCCAGAGAGCACCCCTGCATTACCAGGCTGTAACTCATACCACACTTTTCGGCCACCTAACCTGGACCAGAACACCAAAGGCGGAGATGTGTCCATATTCATTAAGGATATTCACACCTCCTGGCTAGTTGCAATCCAAATTGTAGCTTGCTACAGATCCCCCACCATGCCCCAGGATTCCCACTCCTCTTTTCTTGATATACTGGAAAATCTTAGGGTTCAACCAAACACCCTGCTAATGGGCAATTTCAACTACCCCACCATTAACTGGGAAAACTACTCATGTACCAACTCCTTATCTCAACGATTTCTGGAATTCATAAATTCCAGTGCCCTGGATCAACTAATCCACACTCCCACCAGGGGCAACAGTATCCTAGACCTAGTCATTGCCAACATGAGTGACCGGTGTTCCACACCTGAAGTCAACTCCTCTATGGTAAAAAATTTCTCCAAAGCCAATATCATGCTTCTTAAGACAGAAGTGGTGAACTTCATGACACCCATGCAGATGGATAATACAGTTACGACTGCTGAATCCTACACAAATGCACTTTATAAGTACTTACACAAGTGCATGGATCGTATTATCCCAAACAGAACCAAAATGCTATCCTCCAAGAAAAGGAAGCTAATCTGGTGGTCCCCTGCCATAAACAAACTCTACAACAGAAGGAAGAAACTGTTGCAAAAGAGAGTAAAATTCCATGAGTGGAAGAGCTCCCTGGTCAGCCTCAGTAAGAAGCTGAGATCCCTTATAAGATCCCCCAAAGCTAGCTGCGAAAACAAAATTGCCACTGATTTTAGGGATAGCTATGTCAAGAATCTCAATGGCAGCACCCAGATCTGATCTGAGTTACAGCAGAATGGCATGAAAATTACAGAACCAGTTGATATTGCCAACATCTTGGCAGATAGCTTCAGTGCTAACTTTACCCCCCTCTCACCCCCTAAAGGGCCCATATCTGTACAGGAAGAATGTAGAGTCTCTGTAATCACATCTATGCAGGTAAAAGCTGCACTCTCTAAAGCCAAAACACAGCATCCATTGGACCGGACAACATCCCAGGCTGCGTTTTACACGAACTTCAGAACGAATGGGCTCCCCACCTAAGCACCATGTTCAGTCATAGCCTCACGTCAGGCTTTGTGCCCACTGAATGGTGCACAGCAACAGTTATCCCAGTCCACAAAGGGGGAGCCACCACTGATCCCCGGAATTATTGCCCTATTAGCCTGATGAGCCTGGTCTGTAACATGGAATGTATCATCATGGAACTCATAAACAAAGACATTGGTAACCTCCAAACTCTGGACCCCACCCAGTTCAGGTTTGTGAAAGGAAGATCATGCCTCCTGAACTTGATTGACTTCTTTGAGGCAATCACCAAAGCCATAGACGAGGGTAAGGTGGTTCACACTGCCTATCTTGACCTTGCCAAGGCTTTCGACACCATCCCCCATTCTGGAATTATAGCTAAACTCACTAAACTAGGTATAAATCCTTATGTCACAAGATGGGTTGCCATTTGGCTCACTGACAGAACCCACACTGTAAATATTGCACACTCCAAATCTGACTTCAAACCAGTGACAAGTGGAGTACCACAGGGTTCAGTCCTGGGACCTCTCCTGTTTGGTATCTACTTCTCTAAGGCTAACACAGAATGCCTTTGGCTAACGAACCATAGTCAAGTCCCCAAATGATGTGGACATCCTACAGAAGGGCCTCACTTAGACAGATGCCTGGTGTCAGAGCCATGGCCTCAAGTTCAGTGCCAAAAAGTGCATTGTCATCCCCTTGGTAAAAGCTCAGTACCCATAAACTACCACATAGGCGGCAGTCTACTTAACGCAGAATGTGTGATAAGAGACCTTGGGACCCACGTGGACACTAGTCTCCCCTTTGATAATCACATCGCCACAGTAGTCAGGAAATCCTTCTACATGGCACACCTCATCACAAAAAGGTTCTCATCCAGGAAAAAAGAGGTCATTGTTCCCCTCTACTCGACACTCATTAGACCCATTATAGAGTACAACGCCCCTTTTGGAATGTACCTCACAAGACATCTGCAACAGCTAGAAAGGCCACAGAAGTACCTCACAAAGAGGATTACTGGACTCAAACAGATGCCCTTCACTTGCCGTCTCAAAAAACTCCAGCTTTACTCCATAGCATATCACCTACTCTGAGGTGATCTCTGCCTAGCATATAAAGCTATGTCAAACCCAGAGCTGTTGGACATGCCATACCTAAAGAAATCCCAATCCCTCTGAGCTACACGGTCTAGGGACCTAAACCTTGTCACTACAATAAACAGGACATGCTGGAGGAATAGATTCCTGTCCCAGAGACTTCCCATACTCTGGAACAAGATACCCATTTATGTCAAGCAAAGTTCCTCATTAGCAAAAATATTGATGAGTGAATGGGAAATAGGAAATACACCCCAAGGATGGCTTCTGTGGCTCTGCTCGACAGGGGCACAGGAAAATAACTTTCTTGGGTGGCGTAAGCCATGGAAACTTTTTGGCTAAGCTTACTTAGGCCCTTGGGTCGATAGCCTAGTACCTACCTATGAACATATATGTATCTATACAAAATGCAAATTACATATAAACAACCTATAAAATAGAAAATATTTTTTTGTAAAAAAAAAAACATGTATTATCCTGCTACCCCACCCGTATACACACATTGTTTAACATCCTATTAAAACTATGTTATCTACGCAGAGGTCGAGCTTTCAGTATGGGTTTGATGGGGACTTTGTCATTCAAACCACTGCCACTATCAGCTCTTAATTTAATAATCCAGCCGGGTTAATTTGTTTCTGTCTTATTTTTAACATCTCCACGTTTCCCATCCAGTCTAGTTTTTTCCATGATTAGGAAATGAAATTTGTGTGTGTCCCCTTTGTGAATGACATATTTAGCTAAGGCATTTATGGTGTTCTGGTATTGATATTGTACATTTGTTCCCTTATCCTATCACATAGTCTCCGATCAGTTTTGCCCACATAGAATGAGCCGCAGCTTATGCAGTGGACTAAATAGACCACATTTGTAGTGTCACACATGGCTGCAACATTAAATGTGAATGTCCTACCAAAATCTGGGTGATAGAACTGTCCTGTTGGATTTATGTATTCCCAAAAGTTACACCTATTACAGGGACTAGTACCTATTCCAAACTCAATATTTGAGGGTATTACTGCCCCCAAACCTTTGTCTGATGTATTGCTATACCTGGGTAAAATGAGGAGTTACTAACAAGTTTAGAACAAAAGATCCTTTGTAGTTCATTAAATGCTGTATCTGGTGCAGGAGACCACTGGACCCTAATGGGAGCTTTTCCTCTTGTGAGATCTGTCAGAGGGCAGGTAGTAGTCACAAAGTTAGACACAGACTTCCTGACATACCCAGTAGGTCCAAGGAAAGCCTTTACCTGACTCTTGGTAGAGGGTACACATCAGTTTTTAATGCCTCTGTTTTTGTAGTTGTAGTTGATCTATTCTTTGTCCTATGAGGTACTCTAAGTACTTAGCTTCCACCATACCCAGTTTCCTTTTCTAAGCCTTTAGGTAATTAAGATCGCCAGTTCTCTGAAGTAAGTAAGGGACCCCCAATCCTCTGAATGAATGACTACATCATCCATGTATGCTGCAGCATGTCAGGAATCAGTATTTTGATGCTCCGTGTGAGTCAAATGGTAACACTGAGAGAGACCATCATGGGATTACAAATGCTGCTTTTTGTTTGTCATAGTAGGTGAATGGTACCTGACAGTATCTTTTATTCAAGTCCAGTATTGTCAAGTATTTGACCTTTCATAGGTTCTCTATCAACTCACCAGTTCTAGTGAATGCTACTCAATTTCCTAAATTCTTTAGAAAATCCACCTTCAGGTTTAGGTGCTAGAACTATTTGGCTGTTAGTCACTCTGTGACTCTTCTATCATGCCTAGTTTGAGCATTTTTTGAACGTCTTCTCTTACTAATTGTTTTGTGTTTTTTGTACTGTGTAACACTTTAGTCTAACCTTCACTCCTGATTTTGAAGTTTAATACCTTAAAGCTGGGTAGCTTAAAAAATGAGCTAGACTGGAAATTATGTGATGTTCAACTTTTTTATTCTGTTCTATATTTTTCAAAATGAACTAATCGAAGTGTGTTTATGATTTTTTTCCTTTAATGGATTTTTTGCCTTAATTGCTTTTTAGTAATGTGATGATTTTTGAATATTTAAATGTGTTCTTTGTGTTTGCTAATGCAAGTCTTTGAAAGCATGCTGCCAAGGTGCTAGACATTAAATATTTGTTTCCATTTTACAGTAGAGAGTCGATTATCCGAAACATTAGTTATCAGAACCAGCCTTCCAAAGTTTTTGAGTAGGAAAAATCATAAAATTTAAATATATAAACATTATACATATTTGCTTCAGCATGTTTGTTTGAGCTTATAACCAGCTCGTGTGTGAAAAATATTTTTATTGTCCACTGGAATTGCTGAATGATTGAAAAGTGTATTCCTGCATGCAGAAAAAAAACCCCAAGATTTTAGAAGCTTTTTATCCAGTTCAGTTATGGGTTTGATTATCCGAACAGCTGGATTATCCGAACTACCCAAGGTCCCAGTTAGTTCGGATAATCGACTCTCTTCTGTATTTTAAAATTTTTTTATTAATCTTCACTCCACCTGTTGTCTCTTTATGGTACTTTTTAGGTTTAGTTCTAATATTTCTGAGAGCATTCTTTTATTTATTAACAAAAACATTCACTTCCTGCTTTTGTACTTTTGAGAGAGATTTTTCTAGTGGTATGTCTGGTAGAGACTCGTTGATCTTCTCTATAGGAATTGAAATCTCTGCAGAATACTATGCTTCCTTCCATGGCTTCAGGACATTACTGTGGTAAATTTCCTATACATTTCTCTTTCGTGGCTGTCTAACTTTGCTACATTTATTAATTCCATCACCTCAAATGGATTCTGACATATGGCCAGAAATGTATTTTCCTTATAGGGCATCTAAACGTAGTACCTGATCTCCTGAGTTACATTTTCAAAGTTGGGCTTTCTTATTATATACCCCTGTGTTGCATTTCATGGGCTGTCTGCATGTGGTCCATTATTTTGGGCACTTCCAGATTTAACCTATACTGTAAGCTAAGATGGGATTTTGTCACACTTTTAAATGGTTTATTTCCTCTTCTCAAGTTTCCTTAGCAGTGTTACACAACCCTCATAGGTGCCTTCTGTACAAATACTGTAAACCCAGTTGAAGCTTGTTATCTCTGATTGCAGACAGTAAGTAGGGTAACAACTGGTCGCAATTTTTACCATCTGCATCTACAACTTTCCTCAATATGGATTTCAGTGTTTCATTAAATCTATATCCTAATCCATCAGTCATTGGATTGTACACTGATGTTTTCAACTGTTTGACTTTAAAACACTGACATAACTGGTGCAGTACCTCTGAAATAAAGGGATTGACTTGGTTAGTAAGTATCTCCTTAGGGATATCCACTCTAGGGAATAACAGTGCCCAGTGCTCTGAAAATATCAGTAGTGTTATCTTTAAGTAATGGCACTGCTTCTGGATATGTGGTAACATAGTCCTTTATGACTATCATGTACTGATATCCTTAGCTGGACTTTTATCAGTGGTCCCACAATGTCCACAGCACTACATTCAAATAGTACATCCATGATAGGCATTGAGATCAAGGGACTTTTATATCCTGGATGGAATGTAGTTTTTCTTGACATGCTGAATAAAAAGCACAGAAAATATGAGAGAGGCCAAGATACAGGAATAAGAAGAATCTTAAACAGATGTTATGCTATCCTGATAGATGTGTTGAGCCTAGTACCAACCTATGAACCTATAAGTAAATATTGTGGGAAGAAATATCCAGGGAATTGTTATGGCTAGGCTTGTATAGGCCCTAGGGCCGATAGCCTAGTACCAACCTATGACAGCAAGAGGGACGGTCAGTTTGGGAGTATACTTCCCATTGTGGTAATTGTCAATATTGCATCCACATTGAAACAAGTAATATTTTTTTGAATTTTAATGATGGGAAAAGGTTCCATTTTAAAGTCCGTGGAGATTGTAACACTAAGGATGTCATATATTTGGCACACTGTGTGGAATGTTCTTCATTTTATGTAGGGAAGTGTAATCGTAGGATGAGAGATAGGATAAGAGAACACCTATATGCGATTAGAATTAAGTATGAATCCAATGCACTGGCAAAACATATTATGATGGAAGGAGGACACCATGTGTTCAAGTTTAGAGTCATTGATAGAACTTTTGACTCTATGAGAATGGGTGATATTAGGAATTATACTGAAAATCTTGAATTAAAATGGATTCTGAGAATGCAAGCCCATAAAGGGAAAGTTTTGAATGCGCAAGTCCCTTTGAAGCCCGTTTTGAAGTCCCATAGGTTATTTAAGTAGGATTTTCTGAGCTATGAATTTTCTTTTTTGTTTTTGTTATCACATGCAGCCTTGGTTTTAGCTAGTAGATATATAGTGTGTTTCATTATTTATATATATATATATATATATATATATATATATATATATATATATATATATATATATAAAATATTTTATAGAATTTAATTCATGTTTTAATAAGTGGGTGGATACTAACAGGGATTTGATTATTTCTGATTGGTGTGTTTTTGTATTTAAATGCTGATGTTTTTCCCTTTTGTTATCTGATGAAGTGGCTGTTGTGGTTGCCGTGAAAGTGCTTATCCTGTCTATTGCAATAAATTGCTTGCTTTAGTGACTTTGTTGCCTGCTGTGTGTTCCTAATAGTGCCTTTATTCATTTTGCTCATTTTTGTAATTTGTGACTGTATCAGGATTTGCTCAAGACTTGGTGGCTTGTTTTCTATTTTTACAGAAAATATTTGTTTAATTATGCCTGGCCCATAAAATCTGGCTAATACTCTTACCTTAGTTGTACCCATCCTCAAGTGCTATCAAATATGTGACAAAAGACTAGTATCCTATACTCCTGGGCACTAGTAGCTGATGCAGAAGTTCTTCTCTTTCTTTATTTACTCTGTATAGAATGTTGTCTTTTAACTAAATCAGTTATAGGAAGTAATGGGAACATCATGTTTACTATCTTGCTCTACAGCTTATCAGTGATGGTGAACTTATGACATGAGTGTCAAATGTGACACATGACATAACATTTTGGGTGACACGCCAGCAAGTACTAACACCCGAGTTACCAAAGACACTGCTTTTGCATTCATTGCTCATGTGAAGTGCACTGAATTATTTTGTGCCAGCAGCTTTTGACACGCCAAACCCGAAAGGTTCTCCATCACTGGCTTAGATTATATTCTCTCTTGTGCTACTTTAAAGCTTCTCCTTTTCATTGTGCCTTTTTAAATTGTGTGTGACTTACATGCTAATGCAGGATTATTTTCTTCAGTAACCTGTGTTGAGGTGAAAGGTGTAGTAGCTTCTTTTCCTAAAAACAGTGCATCTTCTATATCATTCCCTGAAAAAGATAGTTCTGAACAAAAATCACGTTTTGCTGTACTTTCTTGGATGTCAGCACAGGCCTTTTGAGTGTTATCTTTTATTGTAGCTTGCTCTCTCTACTTTAATTTGAATGGATACCACCCCCCTTCCTTACTTACGTTGTCCTTTCACTTCAGCCAGTGTCAGTTTTACATTTTTGACCGACAGATTCCTGCTTAGAGTCCACCTTCAGGTGTGTTCTGTGTTTTACATAACAGAAATATGCTCAGAACTATATATATCCTCCTGCTTTTCTCATCTTCTGCACTGACTTTGTGCTGAGTGAGGGTCCTTTCTCAAGAAATTTTCTTTTTCTGTGCTTGTGTCTGTTTCTTTGCTAATACTTATTGTATGTATGTATGCTGACTTCTATCATGGACTGATTTTTACTTTAGAATTTTGTCAGTTCATATTCACTTTCTGTACCAACATCTCTCTTAGGTTTGGGTTTCTGTTGCACTGTCCTGAGGCATGCTTCTGATCACAGACTTGATACTTTTTATAGTTCATTCACAATCAAATTCTGGCTTATTTTGTAGTTTCTATATAGCCTCACCTCTCCTAGTTATAATTCTGAATGTCTGTACGTGTAACACTGACATATTCCCCCAGTGTTATGCTGAATGGGTACATCAGCTTGCCAGACTTGTGTCCATAGCCCCTCCTTTCCATATTTCCATAGTACTTTAAAATGTGGAAAGTCTTTTCCTAGTATTATATTATATGTTAATTTATGGTTACAGCCACAGAATCAACATTTTCCCAGAACTGTTTGAATTTCAGATATGAAATAATAGCCCATTTGTATCTGTAGTTTGAAAATAAAGCAAACAATACCCACTCCACATTGTCTTTCCAGGGCTGTCTTATAACCAAAAGGAAAGTCAGAGGCTGCATACACCTCCCAGACACCATGGAAAGTCAAAGGTTACAGGCCTTTGCCTGACCCCAGTTCGAGTTTAAAAGTAGATACTTCCACAGTATCTAATCCACAGGTCACAGTCTATAGTTTAGTCTATAGACTAGGCTCTCTCTCACCTCATGCTCTAGGTTTCCTTTCATTTTAACCTGTTTGTGAGGAACTAATGCCCTGGGTTATAGTGTTCTGTGCTCTCCCTGTCATACCTTAGTAATTGGCAATGGAAACCCTGTGAGTTAGCTAAGTGCTGTAAGAATATTCCCGCACTCTGTAGTGTACTCTACATTATGACTGTCCATTTAAAAGTATATGCACATTTCCATGTACCAGCATGTACCAAAACAGGGTTAACAGTTCCCAGATTGCATGCTATAGAAGGAAGATACAGAGCAATGAACATGATCAAAGCAGTTATATCAGGGGAGCTCTAGGAGGAGTGAGTTCTTACTAAGTGTTTAGAGGATGGATTAACCTGAGGTCAACAATATGCATAATTTATGGGCATGAGAACTTTCTGAGGAAGACATTTCTGATCATATTAAACAGTCATTATTTTAATTTTGCAGGTTTAGTGTGTATTTGTGTGAAGCAAAATTGAATACTTTACTGTGCCTACTGTTTGTGTGAGACAGAGTGGAAATATGTTACTGTGGCCATTATTTTAATCACAAATATGTTACTATGGCCGTTATTTTTTAGTATGATGCATACATGGTCATATGTGGATGAAAATGACCGAATTTGCAGTTGTTTGCTCACGTTAACACCAATTGAAGTATGGAACTACAAACCTTCATTACTGCAAATCTTTGTAATTTTTAGCAACTGTTTCTTTTTTCTAACACACATTAGCTAATGCATTATAAACTAACTCCAAGGATGCTGCAAAACAAGTGTTCAAAATTGACTGTTACCTGAATTCCCAGTTCTGTACTTCACATTTTAAAACAGGTCTTCTCCAGTATCATTTAACTTAAATATCTTTGATTATTTATTTATTTATTGCAGTGGGGTTCCATTTGTAGCCTTTGTTATTGCTTTTAGCAAGTTAAAATACATTACTATTTCCACTTTTTCTTTCTACTTCTCAGTTAGTCACAGTTGCAATTACCCATGAAGCTGGACAGTCACTGTGTCCTTGAATACTGTTAGTAGTAAGTGGAAGTATGTAGCAGTATAGAATATTGTCTGTCTTTTGTTGCCGTGAGGGACCCATGTCACCCAGTATTGTGTGCTGCAGCACATTACCATAGCCGCTGCTACTTTTCATTACGTGTTACCATACCCAAAAAATGGAGGTAAGATGTAAACATCCTGAACTATAGAGCTTTTTTCTTATTGTAGTAATGAATATTAATTATGTTGAATATTAATGGTAATATTTCAAGGCTAACTTCAGCAGTAGATTTAAAGGTATTATCTCCAAGCTTAAATGAGTTAGTTTATCTCTTCACTGAAGGACACATCAGGAGATGTACACTCCATGCATTACTGTTGATCAAATGCTTATCGCTGTCAATTATGGAGAATAAATGGTTACACTATATTTCAGTGACTCCTAAAGGATCACAAAGTCATTTAATTGAAAATGAGCTGCATCATCCCCTTGTTTTCTCCATATGAGAACACATTCCTCTAACTCTTGCTATTTTCTGTGCACTACATCTGATAGTGCAGTTAATTTTAGGAAAGGGAGATTGCAGAAGGTTCACTTAGCACATTTTCACCAAAATGAGTGCTTGATTCTTTATGAGTTATTGAAAAACTGTATAACTACTATACATTCCATATTCTTTATCAGTAGTCACATCTAACTCATGGAATATAAATCTCATGCTGTATCCACTTCTTTCAATTACCCAGTCAGGGTTACCATACCCACAAAATGAAAAATAATATGTACACACACACTGATCTATACAGCATTTTTGTTTCCTACAGTAATGAATATAAGCAGAATACTCGTAGCTTTGTCAGTAGCAAGCGGTTATGAATATTAGCAGTATTTGTGCTTAATTGGAAAGAACTGTACCCACAAAAGGATGCACACATCTTAAATGATGCAGCTTTTTTGTTGCAGTAATGAATATTAGCAGTAGTTTCATATATTAATGGTTGTCCCTTAAAAATAGCAGTTGTGTCAGTAGCAAGCAGTCACACATGTTAGCAGTGTTTTTCCGAGTTAATGATAATGTCTCAGAAATGATAACTGTGACAGTAGCATTCAAGGTGTCATCTCCAAACTTGCTGTGAAGAACACATCATGAGATGTGCATTTCATGAGTCACTGATGACTGTTGGTGCATGTAATGGAAACATAATATTTATTTATCTTACAATGTAATTGACAAACATGACAGCATGAGTGCAAGTGGACAGTAGCATGCGCATAAGATGGCGGTACAAACTGAAGTGTGTACCATGCATACAGTTTGAGCTATACACCTTTGTTCCTGCTTTCATGAATAGTATCAATATTTACAGATTTAATTGGAATATCTCAAGAGAGGAACCCTGTCAGAAAGCAAGAGATCAAGTGCAAGCCGATATGAATTACTTTGTATGTACAGTCAAATGGATTATGTTATATGTGCAAACTGTGAGGCACTGAAAACTGTGAAATGAAAAGTTATGTAAAACGCCATACTTTGCCATATTTATTTTACTGTAGCATTAGTACACACATCCTGAGCTGTACACTTTGCTTTTTCCTACAGTTCTGATTATTAACAATGTTTTCAAACTAATGGCAGTAACTTGAGTGCTACTCTCAGCATTATCTAGCAAGGTGGTATGTGGAAGCTGGTTTGGATTTGTTATATGTGCACATTGAAACCATCACTGTGGGCCATACAGAGTAATTGATACATTTACATAAGGTTATGAAAATTATGAAATGTCTTCATATTTGAATTAATAATGCAAATACTGAGTGTGATAGTGTTGTGTTGGGAGTGCTCTTTGCAAGCCATGAATGTTAAGACAAAAATTGTACTAAAATATGTTCCAATAAGAATAAACATGTTCAGAGAAATAGTTGTTTAGATACAAGTTATTAACGTTGACATTATCTAGATACTAGGACTGACATCTCATGAATGGTATATGTATCCATGCATGCATAGGATGGTATTAAAAATGACAAAAATGGAGGTGGTTAATATGCACACATCTGAAGCTGTACAGAGCTGTTTTCCCACAGTTAAGGATATAAACAATATTTGTGTATTAACAGCAGTATCTCAAAAATGGTACTGTTGACATTAGCTAGCAAGATGGCATGTGGAAGCTAGCTTGATTTGGTGTAGCCACGCATTAAAGTCATTGCTGTGGGATATACAGTTAAGTAATTGAAAAAAAGTGTTTGCAGAAAGTTATTAAATTTGTGAAATACAAGTGTAAGTAATATCGATATGCTAATACTGAGCCTAATTTCTCAATAATGTTAGTTTTTTTCATTAATGAGCAATATGACATCTCCTGTCTGAAATAATTGGGTAGGCATGTACAGTGAAACCTTCACTGCAGTATGTACACATCTTGAGTTATTGAAGAAAGTTTGCAAAAATTATAAAAAATATCACATCATACATGTTTATGTAATGCTGCAGTCTTGGGGGTAACATGGAAGCAGTGGGTATTAGGAAAAAATTGATATTAGAACATATTGGGTAATATGAAACCTTCCAGAGCTATAAATGTCTGATTGGTAAAGTAGCTATTAA
Source organism: Protopterus annectens (assembly GCF_019279795.1). Lineage (NCBI taxonomy): Eukaryota > Metazoa > Chordata > Ceratodontiformes > Protopteridae > Protopterus > Protopterus annectens. The sequence continues at coordinate 1,722,284,405 of NC_056739.1, read as the reverse complement.
TATTACCAATATTTTTATTACTGCATTAAAACTGTAAAAGCTGCTTGACTTACAGGTGGACAAATAGTGCTATATGTCTGCACTTAGAGATTGCAGTTATATCAAGGGAGCTCTAGGAGGAGTGAGTTCTTACTAAGTGTTTAGAGGATGGATTAACCTGAGGTCAACAATATGCATAATATATGGGCATGAGAACTTTCTGAGGAAGACATTTCTGATCATATTAAACAGTCATTATTTTAATTTTGCAGGTTTAGTGTGTATTTGTGTGAAGCAAAATTGAATACTTTACTGTGCCTACTGTTTGTGTGAGACAGAGTTGAAATATATTACTGTGGCCATTATTTTAATCACAAATATGTTACTATGGCCATTATTTTTTAGTATGATGCATACATGGTCATATGTGGATGAAAATGACCGAATTTGCAGTTGTTTGCTCACGTTAACACCAATTGAAGTATGGAACTACAAACCTTCATTACTGCAAATCTTTGTAATTTTTAGCAACTGTTTCTTTTTTCTAACACACATTAGCTAATGCATTATAAACTAACTCCAAGGATGCTGCAAAACAAGTGTTCAAAATTGACTGTTACCTGAATTCCCAGTTCTGTACTTCACATTTTAAAACAGGTCTTCTCCAGTATCATTTTAACTTAAATATCTTTGATTATTTATTTATTTATTGCAGTGGGGTTCCATTTGTAGCCTTTGTTATTGCTTTTAGCAAGTTAAAATACATTACTATTTCCACTTTTTCTTTCTACTTCTCAGTTAGTCACAGTTGCAATTACCCATGAAGCTGGACAGTCACTGTGTCCTTGAATACTGTTAGTAGTAAGTGGAAGTATGTAGCAGTATAGAATATTGTCTGTCTTTTGTTGCCGTGAGGGACCCATGTCACCCAGTATTGTGTGCTGCAGCACATTACCATAGCCGCTGCTACTTTTCATTACGTGTTACCATACCCAAAAAATGGAGGTAAGATGTAAACATCCTGAGCTATAGAGCTTTTTTCTTATTGTAGTAATGAATATTAATTATGTTGAATATTAATGGTAATATTTCAAGGCTAACTTCAGCAGTAGATTTAAAGGTATTATCTCCAAGCTTAAATGAGTTAGTTTATCTCTTCACTGAAGGACACATCAGGAGATGTACACTCCATGCATTACTGTTGATGCATTAAAACTGTAAAAGCTGCTTGACTTACAGGTGGACAAATAGTGCTATATGTCTGCATATTATCCCTTATTTTTTTCCATTGATAGATGCTTTTGTAGACTAATTTTGCCGTAATTAAATAATATGAAAATAGGATCTGATGGTGTCATTTTCATTTATTTCTCAACAAATACATTCATATCTGAACCTGTGATCCAACTTGGCTGCTTTTTCCAGCTTTTGGAACCTGAAGGGCTGTCGAGCTCCTCCTTCCTTACCCATAATTCACTAGCCCCTACCATTCTTCAGATCTCATTTGCCTCCTTCATGTACAGACATAGTCACTAACTAGCTACAGAGTTAGAACTTTATTTCAGTGAGTTAAAAAAGATTTATATATATATATATATATATATATATATATATATATATATATATATATATATAACTTGCTCCTCTCTTGCCCTTCCTGCATTTTTAGTATATTTGTAGCATACCATTGTTAGCATTTTCTTTCTTTTTCCCTTTCTCTTAACTTTCTGGTAAAATCTTAAATTACTAAATTACTTATTACGTAATATTTACTTATTATTTATTACATAAATTATTAGGAAATACACCCCGGGATCACTTCTGTGGTTCTGCTCGACAGGGGCACCGGAAAATAACTTTCTTGGCTGGTGTAAGCCAGGGAACCTTGTTGGCTAGACTTACTTAGGCCCTTGGGCTATAGCCTAGTACCTCCCTATGAACCATTGGTGACAATACTTTCCCCCTCTTTATAACTATCTGTAGTTTAAAAAAAAAAGTTTTTCTATCTTATTTGTCTTTCTTACTTGATAATTATGTCTGAGAAATCTTTGAGTTTTAAAAAATGTAATGGTTGCAGCAAATGCACACGAGTTGTACGTTTATTGCTTAGACTTGGCCCATTTTAACTCAGCATGCAATATTTGTAAGAGCTTTAATCCAAGGGCCCTAGAACATTCCATCTGTGTTGTTTATCTTTGTTTATCCTTGACAAATGGATTCGGTTTCGATATCAGAACAAATTCGGCCATTACTATAGCTCGTGCCAGCCAAAAAACTCTTGAGCTTTACCTCTACCCAGAATCCCTCTCTCTCAATTACCTCAGATCGAGTTTGCAGAAAGTATGTAAACATGTGAAACATATATATATATATATATATATATATATATATATATATATATATATATATATATATCTACATACACACACACACACACACACACACACACACACACACACACACACACAGGAAGTAAGCCAGATGGAAGCCATGTCTACAGTGCTTGAATAGTCATAATAATTCAAGGATATATGATCCACTCCACCAAAAAATTTTAAAGGTTAGGGGATGAAAGGAAGGGAATTCAAAGATAAATGAAGACAGACAACACAGATGGAGCATTATGGCGAGTATGTAACTTCTTTATCTGATGTTGTCAATCTTCATTTTATCCTTGACAAATGGGACAGAGTTCCCAGCTACCTAAAATCTTGGGTGGACTCATGGAAGAATATTCCTGAGCACCATCGAGCCAAAGGATGATCTTCCCCTAGAAATCAAGTCCAGTTTGTAATGAGTAATAAAGGTATGGGGAGAAGCCCAAGTAGCTGCTCCACATATACCATTGAAGCTCTAGACTGGAAGACTGCTGAAGTGACTACAGACCTTACAGAATGTGCTTTGACAGGCGTAGACAAGGTTAATTTATTCTTATCATAGATGAATGAAATATAATGTTTCAACCACTTAGAGAGAGAGTTGTCTTACTGACTGCTTTGCCCAACTTGGTACTGGAAAAAGAAATAAACAGTTCACTTGATTGTCTTATGTCTTTTGTTCTGTGAAGGTAGAAACATAATTATCTGTGGACGTCTAATAAATCCAAGGCATTGTCCCCTTTGTTGGAATGATTTGGGAAGAAAACTGGTAAATTAATCATATGATTAATGTTAGCCTCTGTTACTATCTTGTGTAGAAAGGAGGGGTTTGTTCATAAATAGGCTCTATCTTTATGGAAAATCAGATAAGGAAGTTCCAACAACAAGGCCTGTATTTCTGAAATCCTGCTGGCAGAAGTAATGGCTAACAAAAGCAGTGTCTTCCAAGATAAAAACTTTAGATCACATTCTACGGAGGGTTCAAAGGGAGAATGTATTATGGCTTGTAGTACTAAGTTCAGGTCCTAAGGAGGAGCAGCATCTTTGAACGGGGGTTTTAATAAAAACATGCCTGTTAGAAATGATTTGCAATGCCTGTGAGAGGCTAAAGAACTTTCTTCTAAACCGTTGTGAAAATTAGAAATTGCAGCTAATGGTAGTCTGATGGTGGAAGGAGAAGCTTCATCTTTGAACAGAGATGCTAAGAAGTCTAAAACATGCTCTGCTGAAGCAGAAAAAGGATCGATTTGCTTTTCATGGGCCCAAATTATAAATCTCTTCCACTTACTTAAATATAGTTTTCTAGTGGAAGATTTATGAGCCGACAAAAGAATGTGCCATACTGGAGAGGAGATATTAGGATGTCTGGCAACTAATGGAACTGAAGGAACCCCACAGTCAACTTGAGGCTCAAAATGTCTGGGTGAACAAGACCGTCTGGATGGGACAGAAGATCTGCTACTGGGTCCAGAATCCAAGGTTGTCAAATCAGGCAAGGCCAAAGAAAGGGGAACCAAATCTGTGGAGGCCAAAAGGGAGCAATGAGGATTACTGTGCTTTTCAGCCTGAGTGCTTACTGTAAAAAGTTTGGAATTAGAGGTATTGGGGAAATGTATACAGGCGACCAGGAGGCCAGTTGTGGAGAAGAGTATCTCTGGGTGACTTCACCAGAGAGGGAATGAAGGCAAAGTAATTGCTGCACTTATTGTTCAGGGGGGGAGGCAAACAGATCACACAAGTTTGACCCCAAAGACAGAATATCAACTTCACCACATCTAGAGACCACTCGTGAGGCTGAAGAATGCATCTGCTCAGCTTGTCTGCAATCACATTGGAACTCCTTGGAATGTGCATTGCTATTAGAAAGTGGTTGGAAGAGATTGCCCATTGCCACACTCTGAGGGCTTCTCAACAAAAGGGATAAGACTTGGTTACTCCCTGCTTGTTGATGTACCAAACCACTGACATATTGTCTGCTTGAATTGCAATAGTCCCCTAAAGAAGAGCAGTCTGAAAGGCCTGCAACAATAGAAGCACCGCTCTTATCTCCAGGACATTGATGTGCAAATTGGCCTCTAATGGGGACCAAGTGACTTGGACTGTCTTGCACAGATAATGCCACCCCACCCCATCTGGGAGGCGTCCATGGTCACTATGGCTATGGGCTTCGGAAGAACAAAGGGACAACCATGGAGAATTTGTTCGCAATGTATCCACCAATGAAGATCTGTTTTGCAGCGACTGTTGATCAGGACTTGATCTGACAGCGGTTGGTGAAGGATAGACCACTAGGAAGCTAGTAGCTATTTCAGAATTCTCATATGTAACCTAGCAAATGGTGCTAGAGTTGTAGAAGCTGCCATTGACCCTAGAGCTTGCAAGTCTAGCCGAGCTGAAACCATCTTTCTGTGGATTATCTTTTGAAGTTGTACCACTATTCTCTGATGTCTTTCTGGAGGAAGTAATGCTATTGGTGTTTGAGTATTCAAAACCACGCCTATAAATTGTAAATTTTGTGTAGAGGTTAAATGTGACTTTTCTAGATTTATTTTAATTCCCAGGTGGCTGCAGATGTCAAGGGTGTAATCTTTGGCTACCATTAATTGAAGCTTGGTCGAAGGGATTAAGAGCCAGTTCTCCAAGTATGGAAACACTCAGAATCCTTGCAGTCTCAAGTAAGCTACTACTACTGCCATGCACTTGGTGAACACCCTGGGGGCTGTAGTGAGACCATAGGGCAGCACTCTGAGTTGGTAATAACTGGCTCCCAGCCAGAAACGGAGGAACTTTCTGGAGTATTTGTCCATCTTTATATGGTAATCTGCATCCTAAAGGTCTGTTGAGCACATCCAAATGTCCTTCATGGATGCATCTGCAGTCATAACAAATGGGTTGTCCTGTCGTCAGGCAGCCCTTCGGTCGGCCGGATTCCAAAGTCTGGGTCCGGCTTCGGCTGATGTCGCACTTCACCCGACGTCATCTCTGCTGGTCTTCGGGTATAAAGGCATCAGCCGGCGCCATTTTCCTCAGTCTTTCTTGCCGTGGCACCAAGCAGAAGCTGTTCGCAAGTGCCGGTCGGTCAGATCCAGAGATTACTACTACCAATACTACTCAAGACTTCTAAAAGCTAAGTACACACTTTCTTGCCTCAGCCGATGTCAGAAAAAGTCAATAACTGTTTAACTTGTGGGAAACAAATACCTCATAAAGATTTCCACTCTTACTGTCTGCCTTGCTTAGGCCCAGACCACGACGTAGCAGCCTGTTCGCCTGTGCTTCCTTCAACCGACAACGCCAGGCCGGTCGGAGTTTGCTGAACAGTTTTTCGCTCAGATTTGCGTACATTATGCCGCCGGATCCTCCGACTACCCAAATTGTTAAAACGCAAAGAAAAAGACCGACACTCGCAGTCCGCGGTTTCGGCCGAAACCACGTTAAGCAGTGTCTCGGTTTCGCAGAAACCGAGAAAACCGTCAATCTTCAGCCGAATCCATGGCTACTACTGAGGCTCCTGCAACCTTAGTTGAATCAGCCTCAGAAATTTTGCCTACAACTGTGGTTCCTAGTGATTTATCAGACACCATCCCTTTGGATGTCTCTACCCCAGCACGTGGTGCTGCTAGGCCTCCTGCAGCCATGTCTATTAAGGCCTTTGCCAGGGCTAAAGCAGCCAAATCTGCTAAATCAGTGCCTGTTAAGCCCCTTCACACAGGCCCACTTCAAGTTCACAAATGCTTACTCTGGCAGAAGATTTAATATCCTTAATTAGGGATCCCAATCTCACCCAGACAGGGCCTCTCAGCCCCAGAAAAGAGACCTAGAGCAGAGCTCCGAGCCAGTCTCCTCTGATGATTCTGTGGATGACTCAGACATTACAGACCAGCCAGAGGCTCCTTTTTCTACTTATGAAGATTCCGATGCTGAAGAATCCATTCCAGCTGCCTCTCCACCAGAGGACTTTTCCTTTGGGGAAACCTTACATGCCATGAGAGAACAATTCCAATGGCAGGGACAAGATTTCTCAGATTCAAGAAAAAGGCTTAGGACTTTTCTGCACTTACCACAACATAGGCCCTTAGCTATACCTCCTGTACTGCCTGTTGTGGATGATGCATTTAATGATGTTTGCACTGCTCCTGATTCTTACCTCCAGCCCCTGCCAAACCAGATAGATTTTACAGGGTGCCAGACACTCATCACCACCTATACAAGGCCCCACTTGCAGATCCCAAAACTATATCCCAGGGGCTCAAGGCAGTAGCCTCGACCACAGCAAAACCCTATTCCTTCTGAAAGGGAATCCAGGTCCTTAGAGAGATGGGGAAAAAGTTTACACCTCTGCTACTCTCTCAGCTAGAGCTTTAAACTGTCAGTTTCATATGATCCAATACCAAGAGTTTATGCTTGATCAGTTAACTAAAAACTGTCCTCTGATGAATCCTTAGATAAGAAATATGTATTAGAAATGGTGAATAACATCCAACAGGTTAGTAACCATTCCTTAAAATGTGGCTATGATGCACTGGAGGCTTCATTTAGATCAGCCATGACTGGCACAGTGATAAGAAGGCATGCATGGTTCAAAGAACAGGTCTTACCGGATCATGTTAAAGCAAAGCTGTTAGATGCTCCTATGGATAAGGCCAGTCTGTTTGGTACACCTGCCCAGCAAGTAATGAAGAAAATGGAAGAAAAGGCAAAATCTGTACAAACAGTTAAAGATTTCTTACAGGTTCAGCCCCCAAGGTTTAGCAGGAACTGGCCTGCCAAAATTGGTCCTTTCCAGACTCCACAAAATCCCAAAGGGGCAGGAATAGACGCCTAGAGGCAGAATTCAATCCAGAGGAGGTGCCTACAGAGGACGACAGTGGCAAGGCAATAACCGAGGCACAGACACAACCACTGCCACTGCAACAGGACAATCACAGTGACTTGGCTCTGACACCGCCTACCAGGGAGCAAATAGCAGCACCTTTAGGCGGAAAGTTAGCCTTATTTTCGAAAAATTGGCACTATATCACAAAAGACAAGTGGATTTTGCAAACCATAGACCAAGGCTACCGGTTCCACTTCCACACCTTACCAGTAAAAAGAGGAATGCCAAACCTACCTCCAAATCAAAAAATAGAAGCTCTACAGCAGATAGTGAAATTAACAAAGATGAGAGCTGTGGAAAGAGTACCAATAACAGAACAGGGCAAAGGATTCTACTCCAGACTCTTCCTAGTACCAAGAAAAGAGAAAAGTTGGAGACCTATTCTCGACCTGTCCGCCTTAAACACATACATCATTGTCCCAAAATTCAAAATGCTGACCCTACAGCAACTTCTTCCCATGCTGGGCAAGGAGTGTTGGCTGGTAACTCTAGATCTCAAGGAGGCATACCTGCACGTCCCCATTCGACCAAATTGCAGAAGATACCTCAGATTTCTTGCAGGATCAGAGCATTATCAATTCTCAGCATTGCCCTTTGGCTTATCTACTGCGCCCAGAGTATTCACAAAATGCCTGGCATCAGTAATCGCTCACTGCAGACTACAGGGAACCCAAATTTATCCATACCTGGACGACTGCCTGTTACAAGCGGACAACAAAAGCAAGCTGACAACAGATTTACAAAGGCACATTTACTTGCCACAAGCCCTGGGATACACAGTCAATTTACAAAAGTCAATGCTGGAACCATCCCAAACAAGAACATTCTTGGGCTGAATTGGCCACAGTAAAACACATGGCATTCCTAACTGCAGCACAAGAAAAATAACTTCGTCTTTACTTCTTGGCATTAACAAAGCAGAACAAACTAACAGCAAGAAAAGTTCTGCAGGCCTTAGGCTTCATGGCATCATGCATAATCTTGGTCCCACATGCCAGACTGCATATGAGAAAGCTACAGTGGTACCTAAAGAATTTATGGTCTCAGCACAGGCACAGCTTAGAAACAGAAATCCCACTAATCCCATGCCTAAAACAGGAGTTCCTATGGTGGGCTCAAGCATGCCAGTCAAACCCAGGCTTACCCTTCCACAACTTTCGAGCAAGCCAAACCATCACAACGGACGCCTCAGACCTAGGATGGGGACATGCTGGACAAATGCATACAAGGATTGTGGACTCAAGACCAGCTGCACCTGCACATAAACCAAAAAGAAATGCTGGCAGTAAAACTGGCAATCCAAAATTCAGACCATTCCTCAAAGAAGGCCATTTGATGATAAGGACAGACAACACCACAGTCATGTGGTACATCAACAAACAGGGAGGCTCATTCATACCCCTATGCAGAATGACTTTGGACCTTTGGAATCTGGCTCTCAGCTACAACATCCAGTTACAGGCAATATTTGTGCTGGGAAAAGAGAACACCCTAGCAGACATGTTAAGCAGAACCACCTCGGATGCTCACGAATGGATGCTACACCCGACATCTTCAAGGCCATCACAAAGAAATGGGAATGCCACAAATAGATCTATTCGCATCCCCACTCAATCACCAGCTCAAAAATTCTGCACAAGGACATTCCACCCACTTGCATGGAAGGTGGACTCTCTATCCTTCAGCTGGAAAGGCCTGACAGCATATGCATTTCCACCTCTTCCCTTGATGCACAAGGTACTACTGAAAATCAAAGAGGAACGCCCAAGGATAATCCTGATAGCTCCAATTGGCCAAGACAACACTGGTACCCATTGCTGAGGAGAATGTCTCGGGAGAGAATGTGGTCAATACCCCTGATGCCTTTGATGTTAACTCAGAACAACTACAACATCATGCATCCAAATCTAAAAACCTTGCAACTGACTGCCTGGAACATCACATAGCAGCAACTAACCCAGACCTTTCCCAAAGGGTTAAAGACATTATCCTTGAAGCCCGCAGACCTTCAACAAGAAGGAACTATGCAGGAAAATGGAAAAGGTTTGTCATTTGGACTACTGAAAGAGGAAAAGATGTGTCGAACATAGATATTGCTAACATTCTGGAGTACTTGGCAGAGCTTCTACATACAGGCCTGTCCTATTCCTCCATCAAAATACATGCATCAGCTATTTCAGCAGAATACAGCTTCGATCCACCTGTCTTTTCGCATCCTCTACTCAGGCAGTTCCTCAGAGGGATCAAGAATGTAAAACCTCCTAGGAAACCACCATTACCAGCATGGGACTTGAACTTTGTGCTAGAAAAGTTGACACTCCTCCGCTTGAACCAGTAGCAACAGCAGATCTGCAACACCTGTCATGGAAAACTGCTTTCCTGCTGGCAATTACCTCAGCAAGGAGGGTTTCGAACTACAGGCCTTAATGGCAGTGCAACCCTTCCTAATCTTCCATCAAGATAGGGTGTCCATGAGAACTAATCCTACATTTATGCCTAAGGTGGTATCCAGAGTGTCTTTAAACCAGGCAATCCACCTACCTACCTTCTTTCCCAATCCACAGAACAGGGGAAAGACTGCTGCATACCTTGGATGTACATAGGCAGTTACGCTACTACCTGGACAGAACCAAAAGTAACAGAAAAACTGACCAGCTTTTAGTAGCCTATGCAACAGGAAGGGAAGGAAAAGCAATTTCCAAACAGACAATCTCCAAATGGATAGGAAATTGCATAAGATTCTGTTACTCCTACCATGGAAAACCAATTCCACAGAACATAAGACCTCATTCTACAAGGGCTACAGCCACTACCACAGCTTTCTTACGAGGAGTGGCAACCAAGGACATTATTGAGGCGGCTACTTGGACCTCCGTGCATACATTTGCCAAGCATTATAATTTACCTCTATACTCTAGATCCCGAGCAGGGTTTGCCACTGCTGTACTGCAAGGGATCCTAACTACACCATAATTTTTCTTCCTCCACCCCTAGTTTGGCTATGGTATTCTACCCATTTGTTATGACTGCAGATGCATCCATGAAGGACATAGTACAGTTTTGTACCTACCATAAATGTAGATGTCCGAACTGGATAGCATCTGCAGTCAGGATTACCCACCTCCTTCCCTCTGTGGTACTCCTAGGTATTTACCCTCCTAATAGCTAGCTGGGGAGTTTCTTATGGTGTATTTGTTTGTATATATGTACATACATGCTTATTTTTGTGTTTGCCTTCTACTTTTTGGAAACATTGGCATTTATCCAAAATTTCACCTTCCAAGAGGGCAACTGGCATCTGGGGCAAGAAACACTGAGGAAAATGGCATCGGCTGATGCCTTTATACCCGAAGACCAGCAGAGATGACGTCGGGTGAAGTGCGACATCAGCAAGCCGGACCCAGACTTTGGAATCCGCCGATCAAGGGCTGCCTGACGACAGGACAACCCATTTGTTATGACTGCAGATGCTATCCAGTTCGGACATCTACATTTATGGTAGGTACAAAACTGTACTTTGTCTTTCATCAGAAAGGGAAGAATAGACAATACAGTGACAGTCTGGAATGTTTTTGCTGAATAGATTTTTTCAGCACACTGAGATCCAAAATCGATCTCCAGTCCCTTGTCTTTTTTGGCACTAAAAAGAATCTTGAGTAGGTTCTGGATCCTTTCTGGTATGGTGGGACTTCTTGGATGACTCTCTTGTCCAGCAGTTTCTGAATTTCTTGCACTGCTGAATCCCTCTGATTGGGTGGAACATCGGGGATTTTCTTAAGTACAGTGGGAGAGTGAGAAAAGGGAATTTTCTAGCCTCTGGATACGATCTGTTGCACCCAGGAATTTGTTATGTTTATCCAGGCATTTAGATGCAAGGACAAACATCCCCCAACTGCCTCCAGAGGAAGAGAGTCGGGCCTCCCTTCAGGAGTGCTGAAAGGGCTTCCCCTGGAAAGGAATCTCTGAAGCCCTGGTTTTACAGACCACCTCTGCTGTGAGGGCAGTGTCTTCTGTTTTGGCTCCCCCCATGGTCCCTGGGGGAACTCCCTCCACGTGTGCCTAGGAAAGGTCTTTGGGATTTCTTGAACCACATTTTTCCACTGCTAAGCTTGTCCCTAGAAAAGGACCTTTGGGGGTGGAGAAATACATGCCCACAGCAGAAAGGGTATTGCCATCCTTCTCATACCTGGATAAAGTCTCTTTTACTTTAGGGCCAAACAAGGATGCTCTGTCAAAAGGAGCATTGATGAAAGAAGACTTGAAAGGTTCCGTAAAGTCACATAGCTGCATCCAGGCATGTCTCCTTATGGCTATGCCTGTACCCGCTGCTCTAGACTTCCCTTCAGCTGTATGAGAAATCAACCTCATGGATGAAGTGGACATAGACTCTAGGGTGGCTAACTGGGAATCCACTTTCTCTTAGGCTCCTTCAGCTACAGCTCCTGCCAGGGTGTCTGGCAACTCTTTATTCAGATCCCATTGGAGCCTGGTGAAATGTGCCAAAAAATTCAAGGACCTTATGGTGAAGGTAAATGAAATGTAGACCTGCTTCCCAAATCTGTCCATAGCCTGAGACTCCCTATTGGGTGAATGGACAGAGGAACTCTCCTCAGCAAATTCCTTTTCAGTAGCAGTCGCTATGACCATGTCATCTACACCCAACCCCTTAGCCCAAAACTGTTTGCCTTTAGAAGTGGAAAGTATCTTATCAGGTCTTTTGGGGATGGGCTTGATGGTGTCTGGAGCCTTCCACACCCACTGTGAATTCATCTGAATAAATTCATCAGCGGGCAGTGTCACCCAAGAGGCAGACGTGTGGGTGCCGAAAGCCTGCAAGTAAACAGATTCCTCAGAGGAAGGGTTTTGGGACTTTCAGCCACCCCTCTGTTTTAAAATTTCCAGGATGTCTCCAAATGAGACATCTTCAGGAGGTGACCACAGAGATCTTTCCCCCTCATTGAAATCTGTGTCCTTGATGATGGGGGTAATCCAAGTGCTTCCTCTTGCACTTCTTTTTCTGAGGGATCACCTCAGGGGAATAATCTGATGAGGTATCAGAAGATGACAGTACTGAGCCTGTGACACCTGAGATTTCAGCATCCATTGCCCTAGTGGAAAGGCCAGAGGAATAACTGAACTAGAGGGGGGTACCTGTTCCGATGGGGAAGGCACTGACTGAGTCTCAGAAAGAGAAATGGCCCTCAGCAAAGCCTCGAAGGTTGCCCATCCCCAAAGAGGGAAGGAAGCCAGGAACCTAGAAAGACTGCCTAGGAAGCAGGTCACTCCCCACTCCAAAGAACCGACCCTCAAGACCAAAGCCGGAGCCAAACTACCCAGGACCAGGGACAACCTGCCCCCAGAACCAACAGGGTAGCTATGGCTCCAGGAGGTCTCCTGTTCAAAAATAACACAAGAGCTCAGGATAATTACTGGCTCCGAAGATATAAACAACTCTGGTGCCATTACAGTCTGTGCCAGGAGATCTGGAGCAGAGAACCCTAAGACCTCTGAAGAGGTTAGAGGAGGAGTAGTTAGTGGTGTGAAGCAAGTTTTGGTACCAAGACCCAAAGGGGTTGGAACTGAAGGGGGGGCCTGAAATCCCTGTAGCTCATGAAATTTTATTCACTAGCCTCTCCACATTGAGTTCTGAAAACTTTTGGTGGAGCAGACCAACGACATAGAAGGTGACTTAGGCCTCTGCAGAAACACTTCAGGGAGCTCCCCAACAAAGAATAAATTGAAGGTGAGTATGTAGTTCTAGGCAATGCAGCTTTAGTAGGGGAGACGGTAGTAATTTCTTGTAATGATACCTTTGACGTCTAAGGGCTTGAAATGGCAATCAGTGCCAGAATAGCCATCGGCACTGGAGTGCCCACAGCAGAGGCCTGCTGTTACATGGAAACTTTCAGAACCGATGTGGAGGTCAGAACTGAAAGACTCCATTTCTTACTTTTTTTTCCAGAGAAGATGAGGATGAAGGAGATGAGACATCTGTTTTTGCTTTATCTGCAGAAGATAAGGATTCCGCAAAGACACAAAGAAGTAGTCCTTTTAATATAAGTTTATTACGCTTTTCCACCAGAGCTTGGTGGCTAAAGGCATGACAAATGCTGCAGTCATCCTGTAAATGTTGTGGACCAAGACAACTTGGTGGTAGTACCAATTATTTAAATGAGAGCTTTAAAGGCTGAAGTGGAGAAGGGTTCCATGTGAACAACACTTGAAAATGAGTCAGTTGGTCCCGAAAGATAGGTGATGACCGTTCCAAAGGGATGGGTGATGGTCTCCATTGCCCTCAGCCAGTCGAAAGGGAGTCTGGTTCAGATCCCGGAATCCAGAGTGGTGGAGACTGGCACCTCATGGCATCCAGTGCGGTGATGCATACGATCTCAAAGAAGCCGTGTGGGACCCCTGGGAGAGATGTCCTTCAAGGATGCATCTGCAGTCATAACATATGGGTTGTCCTGCCTCAGGCAGCCCTTCGGTTGGCCGGATTCCAAAGTCTGGGTCTGGCCTCGGCTGATGTCGCACTTTCCCCGACGTCAGAGCGTCTGGGGTATAAAAGCATCAGCCGACGCCATTTTCCTCAGTCTTTCTTGCCGCGCGGTGCCCAAAGCAGAAGCTGTTCGCAAGTGCCGGTCGGTCAGATCCAGAGATTTCAGCTACCGAAGACTTCGAAAAAAGCTAAGTACCCCGTTGGGGACTCTTTCTTGCCTCAGCCGATGTCAGACAAAGTAAATAATTGTTTAACTTGTGGGAAACAAATACCTCATAAGGATTTCCATTCTTACTGCCTTCCTTGCTTAGGCCCAGACCACGACGTATCAGCTTGTTTAGCCTGTGCCTCCTTCAACTGACGAACTCTTAGACGTCGGTTGGAGTTTGCAGAGGAATTTTTTGGAGCCACTTTTGCTTATAAAATGCCGTCGGAGACTCCGACTTCGCATATGGTCAAAATAACGCAAGGAAAAGGACCGACACTCGCGGCCCACGGTTTCGGCTGAAACCACGGCTAGGCCTACCGCGAGTGTCTCGGTTTCGGCCGAAACCGAGTCCACGGCGATTCCTACTTCCGAAACCATACTTACAACCACCGAGGCCAGAGAGGCCCCGGCTAAGTCGGCTTCAGAACTCCCTACGAGGCTAGTGTTCAGGAATTGTCCGACACCATACCTTTGGACATTTCTACCCCTGCACGTGGGGCAGCTAGGCCCCCAGCTTCTATGTCTATTAAGGCCTTCTCCAGGGCTAAAGCTGCCAAACTTTCAAAAGCTTTGCTTGCCCAATCTACATCCCAGAGGCCTTCCTCTAGTTCACAGATCCTCAGCCTTGCTGAGGACCTTATCTCCTTAATTAGGGGTTTACAACCTCACCCAGACAGGGCCTCTCAACCTCCTCCAGACAAAAGGCCCAGGACTGACCCCTCTGAACCTCACTCCTCAGATTACTCCACGGATGGATCTGATTTGTTAGACCACCAGGAAGGGGCTTACGCACCTTATGAGGATTCAGATGCAGAGGAATCTATCCCTTCGGCCTCCCCTCCTGAAGAATTTTCCTTTGGGGAGACTTTACACTCCATGAGAGAGCACTTTCAGTGGCAAGGTCAGGATTTCTCTGATTCTAGAAAAAGATTAAGGACCTTTTTGCATTTGCCTCAGCATAGGCCCTTAGCTATTCCTCCTGTTCTAAATGTAATTGATGATGTGTACAATGATGTCAGTACAGCCCCTGATTCTCTTCCTCCGGCCCCTGCCAAACCTGACAGATATTACAGGGTCCCGGATTCTCATTTCCATCTGTATAAAGCCCATGCTGCAGACCCAGAAACTATTTCTCAGGGCCCTAAAGGGGTAGCAGCCGCTACTGCCAAAAATCCCCTACCCTCTGAAAGAGAGTCTAGAGCTTTAGAGAGATGGGGAAAAATGGGGAAAAAGGTTTATACATCTGCTACTCTTTCTCTCAGGGCATTAAACTGTCAATTTCATATGATACAGTACCAAGAATTTTTGTTAGATCAACTGAATAAGAAACTTTCTTCTCCTGAATCCTTAGACCGTAAATCCCTTCAGGATTTGGTACATAACTCACAACAGGTTAGTAATCATTTCTTAAAATGTGGCTATGATGCACTGGAGGCTTCATTTAGATCAGCTATGACTGGGGCAGTTATTCGTAGGCATGCCTGGCTGAAGGAGCAATCTTTGCCAGACCATGTCAAAGCTAAACTCCTCGATGCTCCAATGGAGAAACAAAATTTATTTGGCTCCCCTGCACAGGAGATTCTAAAAAAGGTTGAAGAAAAAGCAAAATCTGTGCAAACAGTTAAAGATTTCCTGCAAGTTCAACCACCGAGGTTCATCAGAAACTGGCCTACAAAGAATTGGTCCTTTCCAGACTCATCCAGAGCACAGACAGGCAGGAACAGGCGCCCTAGAGGCAGAGGTCAATCAAAGGGCCCCTACAGAGGCCGTCAATGGCAGCCTGCCAACCAGAGGAATAGTGCAACAGCTACAACTACAACCACTACTACAGGACAGACCCAATGACTTGACTCTGATTCCGCCTACCAGGGATCAACTGGAAGCACCCTTGGGCGGAAAGCTGGCTTTATTCTCAAAAAACTGGCATTGCATTACAAAGGATACATGGACATTGCAAATAATAGACAAAGGATACAGGTTTCACTTCCACACTTTGCCAAAAAGAAGCGGAATGCCAAACCTTCCACCAAATCAGAAGGCAGAGGCTTTAAGACAAATCAGCAATTTACTTCAGATGAAAGCTATAGAAAGGGTACCATGTACAGAACAAGGCCAAGGATTTTACTCCAGGCTATTCCTTGTACCAAGAAAAGAAAACCAATGGAGGCCTATTCTCGACCTGTCCGCACTGAACACTTATCTCATTGTGCCAAAATTCAAAATGCTGACCCTACAGCAACTTCTTCCCATGTTGGGCAAGGAGTCTTGGCTGGTGACTCTAGATCTCAAGGAGGCATACTTGCACGTCCCTATCCGACCAGATTGCAGAAGACACCTCAGATTTCTTGCAGGATCAGAGCATTATCAATTCTCGGCATTGCCCTTTGGCTTATCTACTGCGCCCAGAGTATTCACGAAATGCCTGGCATCAGTAATCGCACATTGCAGACTTCAGGGAATTCAAATTTATCCATACCTGGACGACTGCCTAATACAAGCGGACAACAAGAAAAAATTGTTAAAGGACTTGGCCTGTGCCATACACCTGCTACAGACCTTGGGATACACAGTCAACATCCAAAAGTCAAGACTAGTACCATCCCAAAGGATAACCTTTTTGGGTGCAGATCTGGACACAATCACCCAGATGGCTTTTCTCACAGAAGAAAAACAAAAACAACTTCCAGATTACTTCATGATTCTGACAAGACAAACTCAGATTACTGCAAGGAAAGTCCTGCAGGCCCTGGGTTACATGGCATCCTGCATAATTTTAATCCCACATGCCAGGCTGCATATGAGGAAATTACAATGGTACCTAAGGAGTGTATAGTCTCAACACAGTCACAGTCTAGAAACCATGATACCAATCATTCCATGCCTTCAAAAGGAATTCCTGTGGTGGGCTCAGGCCTGCCAGTCCAACAGAGGGTTGCCTTTCAACAAACCAAAAACAAGGCAGACCATCACCACGGACGCCTCAGACCGAGGATGGGGAGCACACATGGAGGACAAATGTATCCAAGGCCTATGGTCTCAAGGGCAGCTAAGCATGCACATAAACCAAAAGGAAATGCTGGCAGTGAGGCATGCAATCGAGTCATTCAGACCCTTCCTCCAACAAGGGCATCTGTTAATAAGGACAGACAACACCACGGTCATGTGGTACATAAACAAACAGGGAGGCACACATTCCTACCCTCTATGCCGGATGACTATGAATCTGTGGAATCTATGCCTGAATCTCAATATCCAGCTGCAGGCCAAATTCGTACCAGGAAAAGAAAATGCACTAGCAGACAGCTTAAGCAGAACTACCATGGATGCACACGAATGGATGCTGCATCCAGACATCTTCAAACTCATAACAAAGACATGGGGAATGCCGGAGATAGATCTGTTCGCCTCCCCACTCAACCACCAACTGAAGACATTCTGCTCAAGGACATACCACCCACAAGCATGGAGGGTGGACTCTCACTCTTTCAGCTGGAATGCCCTAACAGTATATGCCTTTCCACCTCTCCCATTGATGTACAAGGTTCTACTGAAGATCAGGGAGGAACAGCCAAAAGTGATACTAATAGCTCTGGACTGGCCAAGACAACACTGGTACCCACTATTGAGAAGCATGTCTCAGGCAAATTCATGGCCTCTTCCCCTATGGCCTCTTCTTCTAACGCAGAACAATTTCAAGACCCTGCATCCCAACTTGAAAACATTGCAGCTAACTGCCTGGAAAATTCCTTAAATCCCAACCAAACTGTTTTATCTCAGAGGGTGAAGGACATTATCCTGGAGGCTCGCAGACCTTCCACAAGGAAGACATACTCAGCTAAATGGAAGCGATTTCTCATTTGGAGCACATCAAAGGGCACAGATGTCACAGTGGCAAACCTAGCACACATCCTAGAAAACTTAGCAGAATTGTTCCACAATGGCCTGTCTTATTCTTCCATTAAGATTCATGCTTCAGCAATTTCAGCAGAATACAATATGGATCCACCTACCTTCTCACACCCTCTTCTCAGACAATTTTTGAGAGGGATCAAAAATGTTAAACCTCCAAGAAGACCCCCTCTACCTGCATGGGATCTCAATTTTGTGCTGGAAAAACTAACACTACCTCCTTTTGAACCAGCAGCATCAACAGACCTACAGTTTTTATCTTGGAAAACTGCATTCCTTCTGGCAATCACTTCAGCAAGAAGAGTAGCTGAGTTACAAGCATTAATGGCAGTGCAGCCTTTTCTTATTTTTCACCAGGATAGAGTGTCACTAAGAACCAATCCTACTTTCATGCCAAAGGTGGTATCTAGGGTATCCTTGAACCAAGCTATTCACTTGCCTACGTTCTTCCCTAACCCACAGAACAAAGGTGAAAAACCTTTGCACACCCTGGATATACACAGACAACTAAGCTACTATTTGGACAGAACGAAAACTAGCAGAAAAACTGACCAACTTTTTGTAGCATATGCAACTGGGGTGCAAGGAAGAGCAATTTCCAAACAGACAATTTCAAAATGGATAGGAAATTGCATTCGCTTTTGTTACTCCTTTCATGGAAAGACAGTTCCTGAAAATATCAGGCCTCACTCCACAAGGGCCACAGCCACCACTACAGCTTTCCTACGAGGGGTGGCTACCAAGGACATTTTAGAAGCTGCTACTTGGAGCTCCGTGCATACATTTGCCAAGCATTACAATCTACCTTTATACTCCAGATCCCGAGCAGGGTTTGCAACTGCAGTGCTGCAGGGGATCTTAACTACACCATCCTTCTCTTAGTACCTCCTCCCCCAGATTGGCTATGGTATTCTACCCATATGTTATGACTGCAGATGCATCCTTGAAGGACATAGCACAGTTTTGTACCTGCCATAAATGTAGATGTCCGATAGGTATGCATCTGCAGTCAGGATTACCCACCCTCCTTCCCCTCTGTGGTATTCCTAGGGTACTTACCCCTCTTTCAGCTAGCTGGGGGAATCTATTATGGTGTATTTGTTTGTTTATACATGTATATAATTTGCAAATGTTTGGAACTTTTCAGCATTTATCCAAATTTAGCCTTCCTAGAGGGCACCTGGCATCTGGGGCAAGAAAAACTGAGGAAAATGGTGTCGGCTGATGCTTTTATACCCCAGACGCTCTGACGTCGGGGAAAGTGCGACATCAGCCGAGGCCAGACCCAGACTTTGGAATCCGGCCGACCGAAGGGCTGCCTGAGGCAGGACAACCCATATGATATGACTGCAGATGCATACCTATCGGACATCTACATTTATGGTAGGTACAAAACTGTACTTTCTCTTTTCTTTGTAATTATTAGTTGTAGCTATCCCTGTGGTAACTTTTCTGACACCACCTGCTTAAAACCCCAAAATCCAGAAGTATTGTGAGGCCCTGCTTTGGTCTGTATTCATACTGAAAATCAAGATCAGGCAAGTTTTTGCCCTTCTGCTCCACGGGAGGTTTCTGTCCTACCTGAGCTCGCCTTAGGACACCTGTGTTAGTCTTTGACAGGCGTATTGCCCCAGGCAAACTCCCCACCTGATACTGTCCCTAGAGCGGGTTGCGCCCAGACACCCAGGTGTTTGGAGCCAGAACTGAGAGCCCCAGTGGGGCTCGCCCACCCGCCTCACCGGGTAAGTGAAAACATGATGAGTGAAAATCTGACAAGGGAATTTTATGACCACACTTCTGGCATTTTTTGAAACCAGAAGGGGCTTTACCCTTCTCAGCAATGTCAAAAAGAGTAAAAGAGGCTAATGAGAAAAGCTATTTTAAAATATCACACTACAAAGAGAAAAATTTTTTTTTTAATACATTTTTTAAATAAATCTTTATATATTTAAGAGAAAAGGGGGGACTATCAGCAATGATAGTTGTAGAAGTACACAAGTGTGTACAGGGATGGGGAAAAAAAACTACAAAAGAGAGGGGGGGTCTATCAACAATGATAGTGGGAAGTACACCAAAGGTGCAAGGGAAAATGTATCAACGATGATACTTAAGAAATGCATAAAATGTAAAAAGAAAAGATTAAAGGGAAAGGATGCAGAAACTATAAGAATAGGACAAAAAATTTACCCAAACCCAGTAATGCTCCAGAGTAGTAGCTAGACACAGCCATTTCAGAAAGTGGCAAACAAGATCTGAAGGAATTGAAAGAGCGTGATTATGGGTAGAGGTGAAGCTCGAGAGTTTTTTGGCTGGCGTGAGCTGTAGTAATGGCTGAGTAGGTTCTGATATTGGAATCAAACCCATTCGTCAAGGATAAAATGAAGATTGATTTTAAGAGGATTGATGCTTTTTTCTTCCTCTGATGCAGCATCTGAGTCTTAACCCCCTAAGAAAGGTGAAAGAAAATAAGCCATAAAGCATCCACCGGACCATTCAGGTTCTTCAGCTCCTAGCTCTGCTCCGATTTTCATGGCCACCTCTAAAGGTATCAAAACCATCAAATCTGATTCAATTTGATCTTAAGACTAAAGTCTCCAATCTGACTACTTTGGTTCCAAAATCTATGATGTCAGATCCTTCAGATGTGAAGAAATGCCAAGATGGATCTCCTCGGATCCAGTCCTCTCCAACTCTGGATCCAGTATTTTTCCTGTCCCCCCATCTCCTTTCCTGGAAAGATGTCACCACTCTAGGACTACATCCATTGTTTCTTTATCTCATTCCTCCAGAAGTCCAACTAAAACAGCTGTGGCTAGGACGATGAGGAAATTTCTCTCAACGCAAATACAAATGGGGGTTCTCCAAGCTCCTACCCTATCAGGTCTGGAGACCTTCATTAGTACTAACCCAACTATTTTGTCTCCTTCTCCTAGTTTTTGAGCATTTGGATCTGAGGATTCTGGATCCATCTATAGCATATCCACAGACCCTAATATCTTCTGTGTTGATACTGTCTCTGAGTGGACTGGCACCCAGCACATCGGAGCCGGATGACTCTTGGAACTGTGGCATCAGTTCTGGATCTGGGGTGTTGGAAGTTGAATCCAAGATTGTTGGGGCCATCTCTGCACCTTGGAGCCTCAGACCTGGACAGCTCGGCTCCGACCTGTGCTCCAAGTTGTTTGCCTTCAGGTCAGAAGGAGACGACTGTTCAGAAGCATGTCTTTTCAGAGCCATTGGTTTCTTTCTCTCTAAGGCATTCTTCTTTCAAGGTAGTGAAGAGAGTGTCCACCTTCCTCAGACCCTACTTCTCAGACCCAGTTGTCTTTGCATCTGGAGCCTCAGCTTCCTATGCCACAGGGACAGCCAGCTCAAAGTCTCCAGGATACCGTGCATGGTATTTTGATTTCTTCCAGTACTTCTCCAGAACTCCCCACCATGAAGAAGTTCCTAGGAAGAGAAAATACAAAAGGAGGCACTTAAACTCCTCAAGAGTCTGTTGTGGAAGATACTGATTTTGATTAAGGGGAGAGGTCCCCAAGATCACCACCTTATGATGTCTGATTGGGAGACATACTAGAGATCCTCAATCAAAGGGGTGGTTTGTCATCTGACAACCCTTCCCAAGAGGAATCAATATTCCTGGAAGCCTTTGAGGCAGCCCCATCTACCTTCTGGGTGACTCCGCCCACCGGTGAGCTCATTGATTTGATCTGTCGATGGTCATGGAAGGAACCCGACTCTGTTGAGCCAATCCCCAAGAGACGAGACAGGATCCTGGCACCACCCAAGGATATGGATTTTTGGAGTAAAGGAGTACTGGTTGATGCCATGGCCATAGCAGTGGCCACAAAAGGAACTTGCAGAACAAAGTTCCTCTGTTCATCCCCCTAACAGGTAATCTAGGGCATTAGACAGATTCAGGAAGCGTGTATATGCTTCAGTGACCTTTGCTGTTTGGTCACTGAATTATTTGTCACTCTTCTGCAGACTCCAGAAAGATTTGATTGAAGAATTTACCAAATCGCTCTCTAGGACTATTACTACTGAGGCATAAAGTTCTGTTGCTTCACAGTTGGCTACCCTTCAATCTGTTTCATACTCCTCAAGTACGGTGAATTCAGGTATTTCCAGTAAGACGCATGCATGGATGTGCCTGTGTGATTTTTGTGGAGCCCTTCAAGTCTTCATTTGTCAATAAAATGCTCCCTTTGATGGAAGTTCTTTGTTTGTCCCCAAAGTTAAAGACATGCTATCCAGGTGTGAGCAGGTGTGAGCAGGAAAGTAAAACCCTGGCTGCTGTGAGTGTACATTTTTCAACTTCTCAAAGGACCTTTTCTAGGAATCAATGAGGTGGTTGAAAGATGTGGTTCAGAAAGTCCCTGGGTCCCTTCCAAGATCCACATGGAGATGGTTCCCCCAGAGGTAGAGGGGGAACTCTAAAGGAAGACGCCATCCACCTGGCAGAGGAGACCAGCAAAACCAGGGGTGCACAGACATTTTTTCTGACAGATCCTACCATCAGTCCTAAAAGCAGGCCAAAATGTCCATCTCTGGAGGCAGTCAGGGTTCGTTTATCCCTTTACCAGAGAGCCTGGCTAGAGATTACAGAAGATTCATGGGTGCAAGGATTATTTCCAGGGGTTATATAATACCTCCTCCCCAACAATAAAAAAAATTCCTGATGTTCAATCCAATCAGAGAAAAGCAGCAGCACTAGACATAAAAAAGCTGCTAGAGAAAAGAAACATCCAAGAGGTCCCTCCCAGACCAAAAAGAGTTTGGAACTTCCTCAAGATTCTTTTTAGTGCCAAAGAAAACAGGACTGGAGACCAATTTTGGATCTCAGAAATCTGAACAAATCAGTTCAGTACAACAAGTTCTGGATGGTCATGGTTCAGTCCATTCTGCCATTTTTGCACAAGCACGACTGGATGTGCCTGATACATAGATTTCCAGGATGCATACTGTCATATAAAAACGAACAGACGATCCAGAAGATTTCTACTACCACTTCAAAACTCTGCCCTTTGGTCTCACCACTGCCGCCAGGGTGTTCACCAAATGCATGGTAGTAGTGGCAGCTCACTTAAGACTGCAAAGATTCCAGGTGTTTCCTTATTTGGATGACTGGCTCATAACTGCTCTGACCAGTCATCAGCTGATCGAAGCACTAGATTATGTACTCCTGTTATGCTCTCACCTGAGCATTATAGTCCATCACAACAAAACTCAACTAGAACCATCTCGAGTTTTGCAGTTTATCAGAGTGTTGTTCGACACAGTATCCCTGACAGCCTCCCTTCCTTTACCAAGGGTACAAATCATACGGTCTCATCAAGGTCAGTGGATTTTCCTTCTAATGCACTGGGAAATAGCCTGGTCTGTCTAGGTTAAAGAAACACTTGAGATTTCTGCATGTAGTTTTATTGTCTGGAGAGCTTATTAATCTGCTTATCTTGTTTTTAGTGCCTTTATAAATTCTGTACAATTGAGTGGCTGTTGGCTCATTTATACAAAGCAAAGAATTTTTATTGAATAATCATACTTTTATGAGCTGTTTAAGGTACACTGCTATATTCATATCTTTAAGTTTGTTTGTGGTAGCACTTCACTCAGGACATTTTCTAAGTGTACTTTTACATTAGGAGGACTAAGATTATTCATCTAGTGGGTGTTTACCTCGTCTTTCTGAGTTGAAAAACCCACAAAAGGTGTCTTAAGTATTTTTTTCTTTGCACTTTTCTTATACACTATGACTGTACTTCAGCATTTTAAAAAATATAGTACTGTTTGCTGCTGCTTTGCACTGTATTTTACTACTGCATTTGTTGCACTTTGACTGTATTGCACAACAACTGCTGCTTTTACTTAATTTAAGAAAAGTTCTGTTTCTGCTGTTTTATTCCTTTGCTATTAATTCAAGAAAAACTGTGCTGCTTTTTTCTCTGTTGCTTATTTAATTAAAAAACGTTGTCATATATATATATATA
Source organism: Protopterus annectens (assembly GCF_019279795.1). Classification (NCBI taxonomy): domain Eukaryota; kingdom Metazoa; phylum Chordata; order Ceratodontiformes; family Protopteridae; genus Protopterus; species Protopterus annectens. The sequence goes on along the minus strand of NC_056739.1, from coordinate 1,722,260,566 downwards.
TATATATATATATATATATTATATATGAACTCTCAAAGTACTATCCTGTTGCTATTCTATCCCCCTTATCTAAACTGCTCGAGAAATGTATTCACTCTCAAGTCATGACATTCCTAAACAAACACAATCTTCTCTCCTCCACACAACATGGCTTCTGACAAAGTCACAGCACAACAACTGCTCTCCTCTCTTTCACTAACCAGGTCAACCTTCACAGAAATAACAATAATTTTGTTTCTGCAATATTTTTAGATCTCTCAAAAGCATTTGATATGGTCTCACACTCCAAACTTCTAGACTCCCTGCCCTCCCTGGCCTTTGCCCCTTCCACTATTGCCTGGTTCAAAAGCTATCTGTCACATAAGCAGCAATCAGTTCCAGAGGTGCCGGAAGCTGTTGAAAACTGGGGGGGGGGGTGAGAGGGGCACTTTGTGATCTAAAAAGGGCAATTTTTTAAAACTATTTACTACCACAACATAGGTTCACTTGGAGGACATTTTAAGCTGGGCCGATTTTCCTTTTGGTGCTTGAATTAACATTTCTTGCTTGGTCTTACCTATCCCTTGTCTGATAATTGTATATTAGCCCTAGTGAAAATAAATGTGATCATACTATAGATAATTTGAGGAGACCTATGTAAGGGATGCAGCATTTAGGAACTGCCTCTATCCATTAGTGGCATGTGGGGCAATCCTGGAGTACATTTTCTATTACCCATCCTTAGATCCAAGTTGTATTTGAATGTGGACAGCGATGAGCTTTGTTTTACTTGCATGGATAGTCTGTCCTGGAACAGTGGTAGCCTCTGTGGTATATATCCATCTCTTCACAACATTCAGTTTAGATATCTGGACTGAGTATTTCTGATGCCATTTGACTTGCTAATGTTCAGTAGATCCATCTGTATTAGGTCGGAGGATGCCTTGTATACCAGACATGTCACCTGTAAGCACTCTGTAGGATACTGAGTATAGTACTAAATCTTTGAGGTGATCCATGCAAGATGTATTGTTTAGGACTTATATCCATACTAAAATGGATTTTGACTTGATCTAGAGATGTTGCATGGGTCTGGACAGATACATGCCAAAGTGGCATTATACAAAGTGATTGACCTAATGAGGGCTTTGTAAAGGGGGACAATAACATCTCTAGATTTAGTCAAAATCAATTTGTTTATAAGCTGTGCAATATAGAAAGACTTTCTTATGACTCTGGGCGCATGTTGGTCAAAAGCTAGGTCATTGTACACACAAGTTCCCAAATGCCAAACAACTGGGTCAGTTCTCAGGGGGCATTGTCAATTTGGCATTTCCCTGGAGTAGATGACTTACCAAACGATACAATAAGGTATTTCTTGGAGTTTAGTTTCAATTCATGATTCTGGCACCAGTTATTGTTTGGGGCAAACCTTCCTGCATGATAACTAAGTCATTTAGGGATTCCATAACCGCTGTTAGCTTGCAGTCATCTCAAACTTAGTTGGCCAAACCCCTTTAGTATTTCCTCCTACTTTTGAGATGTATATGCCAAATAGAAAAAGTCTCAGCACTGAACACTGGGGTCTCCATTGGTGACTGGTCTCTTCCCCCATTTAGATCTTCTGCATCCTGTGAGCAAGCATACATGTATGCATTCTTTGATTCACCTTCCTGATTGTATTAACCTGATTATATTAAATTATATTCCTTGTATAATACAGCACAACTTTTTAGAATGTGTTTTAAATGTTTAGTTTGGAACAGTCTTCCGGTAAGCAATGAAACAAAATGTATGAACCAATAATGACAAAACTACCCATTTCAGAAAATTTCAACATAAAAGGCCACTCAAACTTCTGTAATTACAATCCACCAATATTAGTAAATATGCAAAATATCTGCAGAAGTAAATCATCTAAATAATTCTACATTAAAGGCATCTGTAACTAATAAAAAGGTAGCTGCTAGCAAACAACTTCATATTTCATTGTTTCATGTACAAATAAAGTGCCTGTCGCCCTTGGAATAAATTGCCTATGCTACATTAAAAAAATGACAAGATAGAAATTTTGCAATGGAAAATGGATGGCAAACTGATAACAGAAACATAGTTACTAGATAACTCCTCCAAAGGAGGACATTTGCAGGACTGCATCATCCACTCCCTTTAGAGTACAACAAAGTACAGTATTAGTGATCTATCTGCATACTGTGGGAGTAGAACCCACAGGCATCTGCATCAAAAGCAAATGTACTATCTGTTGTGCTACTAACAATGCAAACAGCTTAGCTTAAGTAGCACTAAACTTCTCTTCCCCAAATCTCTCAGCTCCTTGTAAAATCCATCTGACACTCAACTAAATCTCTCAACTTCGCAGCACAAGAAATCTGGAAAAAGCCAAAATTTATTGGGGGGGGGGACAAAAGCCCAAAAACCAGGGACACATTTTAAACATTGCATGCATAATTTTGGAAAGCTGCTAGAATAAAATGTTGTGTTACCACCATGCGTTTCATTACCAAGTCTTGAACTCAGGACCCTGTGCACTACAGTCAGATCAACATACCAGTATGCCAAATCAGCAGTTTCCTAAAAGATAGGAAGACTGAAACTTAAATGGCTATAATTTAGTGAATTCAGTTCTCACTTCTCACCATAGCTCTCAACCTCTTAGCACAAAAGACCTGGACAAAGCCAATAATGGGGGAATACAGCCCCAAAAATATGGACAAATTTCAAATGCTGATCGTATAAACTTAGAAGATTGCTAGAATAAAAGGTTTAGTGTTACCATTTATTTTCTGAAGAATATGAAGTCTGACATTCAATTGCCTGTCATTATTTAGTGAATTCAGTCCTTCACTGATTTGCCACAAAAATGTTGAAATCCACAGATTTTATGAGGAATAGAACAAATGTATGAGGCATAAATCTAGAAAACATTCACAATAGGAACCTACTCCCACAAGAAACAGTGGGCATGATATACACCTAGATGCACCTACTCCATATTGTTTGCCATTGAGAGATTCTCTGGGTTTGCCTTCCTTTCTTTGACCCAGAAGTTTTGCATTTCCCTTACATTACATACCGTCTGGTAAAGGCAACTCCAAACAGTACACAAACAGCAGACACAACATTATATTCTTGAACACACACACACACACACACACACACACACACACACACACACACACACACACACACACACACACACACACAAACACACACAATGTACATGCTTTTATCTCAGCTATGAACATGGCTACTTGATTCTGTATATAGCTTACCAATACACACAAATGACCTGGCAGTTAAAACACTGCCAATGAAATGCATATATTTTTCACACTGCTGTGCCTTCATCTTCAAGTATACATCCCTTCTCTCCCTGCATCATTAAGCATTTATTACCAGCATCAGTAACAGGTACCATAACTAATCAGCATTCACTAAAACAGCCAAAATTACTATAGGAGGGTTTCCTTGTGAGATAAATGAAATATACTGTGCTGTGCTGTACTGTAGTGTAGGATTAAGGAGTATGTTTGCCAGCTTGTGGCCTTGCCACACAAGTACTAATTTATGTATGTTCTGTGATACACTATACTTGTCATCAGCAGTTTTATGTACATCTGTATGCCCAGTACTCAACATCAGCTATCAACACAGATTTAGTATCAAGAAAGGAAAGGAAAGAAAAGAAAAAAAGGCAAGTGTTTCAGCATGACAAAGTGTTAAGCCTAAAATACTAGACAATCAAAACAAAGCAGCATGCTGAAAATAAAATCCCTATTTGCTTAAGACATCACTTTCTGGGGATCAGGGTCTACATTTGTGAGGCAGTATAGCATGCATTTCCCTAAATAACGGTTATGGCCTTGTATCTGAACTTCTGTTTTCTGTCTGTGTCAAACTATCATATCAGGTTCTTAGAAAAAATTACATACATCTGTGTGTACATACAAGATTGTGCAAACACACACACACACACACACACACACACCTAGAGTTGTGCCATACCTCCTCATTCAAGCAGCCTGTCATTTCAGTTCTGGGCTCGGTATGCGTGCTTTCCACATAAATACCTACAGCAGCTCAGAAACTGGAACCTGCAGCCTGCTGTTTCTCTGCTGTAAGCAGCTAGAGTTCTGGGTCCAGTCTGGTATGCGTGCATGTTGAATAAATACCACCATCAGCCTGAACAGCATCTCAAAAATGGCAGTTTCGCGATGATGTCAGCCGGGAAGCTGTTAAAGTAATGCACCGGGAATAAGTAAAAACACACTGGGTATGTACGTTCATTTGGATGCAAAAGTGTGGGGGGATGCCCCTTCCCCCTCGCTCTGTGGTTCTGGCGCCCATGATCAATGGCATGGCATACAATCTCCTTAACTCCCAGCTATGATAGGTGTACCACAAGGCTCAATTTTAGGCCCACTACTCTTTCCCATATTTACCAACAATCTACACACCTCTACCCAGCATGCCTCCCTTATACAGCATACTGACAATTCAACTCTTATCTGCTGTGCTGCATCACTTTCCACTCTACAACAACTCACACAAGAATCCTTCAGTTCTGTAGAAAGTTGGATTACTGATATCCAACTAATCCTAAATCCCAATAAGACAAAATTGCTACTTTTCACCCCCAGCAAATCTATACCTACCCCCTATCCTTTTTAATCTCTTCCAAAAATGGTACCATCATATCTCCATCTGATCATACCAAACTCCTCAGTGTAGAAATTGACAATAACCTACTCTTCGATGTCCATATCTCACAAACCGTAAAAAAGGTTCACAAAAAAATGGGAACTCTATATAGGCATAATCAATTCCTCTCTGAACAGGCACGGATCACTCTAGCCCAAACCCATCTACTCGCCACTTTAATGTATGCCGCGCCAATTCTTACCTAAGCCAGAAAACTTGATCTCACCAGGCTTGAATCATGTTACAATAAAATTGCCAAGTTTGCTAACAATTGCACCTTTAGACCCCATCCCTGTCAATCTGTAAGGGAACTACGATGGTTAGATGGCTAGCTGCTGAATTATCACCAGCTAGTCATTGCATTTAATATTGTTAGACATCCTGAAAAAAAAACAGCACTAAGCCAGTTACTCTCTCCATACAGAACTAATTGTCCTCTAGATCCACTGAGAAATCCCTCCTGTGCATCTCAAAAGCTAACAACAACTCAGGGAAAGTTCTTTTTTCTCATGCCATAGCTAGATCCTGGAATAACCTCCCCCCTTCTCTGACCTCTGCCCCCACTAACACACATTTCAAAAATGCTCTCAAATCACATCTTATGAATACATGGCTATGTCCATGTATCACATGAATCTCACAATCTCAGCACACTTTACACCTTCCTTCCTGCTATCTCTACTGTATATATGCTACAGGTAGGTATCTTACTGTCAGCTTAAAATTGCATAATATGTCATGTGTAATCATATGATTTTTTTATTCTTTCATCCTATGTCACTAATCAATGTTAAAGCTTTGATGTATGAGACTCTCTATCGTTGTAAATTTACTTACTGCTGATGTATTATTTATTGATTAGACTGGATTGTATGAGACTTTTTATGTATGTACTTACCTCACTTACAACTGTTATATGATTGTTTGTATTACCACGTTGATGTTAATCTAATTATGGAGCTTTTCTCCCTGGGCATTCACTGTAAATGGACCTGTGTCCAGTCAGACTGTCCCGGTAAACAAATGTAAAATAAAATAAATAAAAATAAAAATCCTGTTTTTTTCTGTTGTGCCGTTGCACGTCTGTTGCCATAGTATAGATTAGATTCAGACTGGCTGAATTCAGTTCTTTTTGTAGATTGAACATGAAAATCAGGACATCTTTTTTTTTGGAGAAGCACCCCCCCACCACCACCACCTCCCCGAAAGGAGCATACAGTAGGAGGGCTCATTTTGAGCATTTTTATTGGTTTCTTTGTATTAGCTGCTTTGCTCTTGCTTGCGTGTTGTACACCATTGCACACCACTGCACAGAGGAGGTAACTCTTGGCAGTTATAGATGCAAAAGCGCCAATAGAACTGTTTTTCCTTAGAAGCAGCTGCTGTCTAGCAGACCAGTTTTTGAATATCTCTTAGCTGTTCAGTAAACCACCCAGCAGAGATTTTACCTCTTACCTATCAACATCAGACCCTATCGATCCCCTCTTTTATAGACCTCCTACTCTACACCCCATAGGTTAGTCACCCTAAAATAGGTCCCTCCCTGACACCCCTATGTTTTTCTCCTTATCTGCTGAGATACCAGGTTCAAACCTTGTATTATGGCCTGTCAATTTCCCTCTGTTTCTCTTGCCAGCCTGGTAGACATGTTTTTTTAAGGCAATGCTGCAACTCCCTCATGTACACTAACAACCACTTACTCCTAAATCACTCAAGTACAATTTGCGAGATATGCTCCTACACTAAGAATCTGGAATCACTGCTCTTTCACACCCAGAACAGCGACACTAAACTGGTTGTCAGCTCACACACCACAATTCCTATTCATAATATACACCCAACACCTAAACCTTCATATGCAGAAGTACTCTCCAGAAACTTACCTAAACACCGGAGACCTCCAAAACACAAACATGCTACACCTAACACAACACCCAACACACCCTATACACATAAAAATACTAGTACCTGTGTGTCACCAAATAAGCCCTTAAAGAAATGCACAACTATTCCAAATGTTTTAGTTATAGGCGACTATATAGTGAGACATACAGACACCACACTCACCAAGTTGAACAAAGAGTAGGTTAGGGTCAGCTGCCTGTCTGGTGCAAGGATTCACCAGATCACACATGCAGTCAAGTTTCTCAACAAGTACCGTTATGACTCGGTCATAATTCATCTTGGTTTGATTGACTTGAGATGTACCTCTCTGGAATATATGAAGAGAGACATGATTGAGCTCTCTGAGTATGTGTCCCAGGAGGGTATGTCCCTAGCTTTGAGCAGCATTGTACCCTCACCTAGGATCATACCACAATATAAACAGAAAATTATTGACTTCAATAATTGGCTTAGTTTCTGGTGTCATTCTAAGGGAATCCAGTTCCTGTCAGCCTGGAAGGACATGGTGGATAGGCCATGCTGCTTTGCCAGAGATGGTCTTCACCTGACACCTCTAGGCTTTCGGTTGCTGGCTGAGGCACTTGCTTCAACTATATTGTCTTTTCTAGGCAAGGTCACAACAACAACATTCCCAACATGAAAATATCAAAACACAAAGAAACTAAGGGTCATGCTGCTAAATGCTAGAAGTTTAAATCAGAAATTGTACTCTCTGGAAGCTCTCCTCTCCCTGGAAGATATTGATATCTGTGCAGTCACAGAAAGTACCCCGGCCTTGAAAGGCTACAATGCCTTCCACACTTTCAGACTGCAAATTGAAGGTGTAAGAACAAAAGGTGGTGGAGTATCTATCTTCATTAAAGATAATTACACCTCTAGACTGTTTAGACAAGAAAACTCTATGGAGCCATTCCAAGTACAAATTACTGTGGGTAAGATGCACCTTCAGATCATCAGCAGTTACAGGTCCCCTTCTATGAGCCAAAATACCCACACAACGTATTTAATCCTATTTTGGACAATTAAGGTACAATATAACACCCTGGTCATGGGTGACTTCAACTATCCCTTCATTTAGCCCAAACTCACTTGCACAAAAGTTTCTGGATTTTGTTTACTCATGCCCTGGAACAAATAGTGCACCACCCCATATACCAATACTCTAGACCTGGTCCTCACCAATATGAGTGACTAATGCACCGCCTGAAAAGTGTAGGGCCCGCACTGGTTAAATCTGCCATAAATCAGTCACTTTTGAAGTAACAATAGCACTAGAACTCCCCAAAGGAGAAGTCGGGCTGAAACACTTCACCAAAGCTAACTATATCCTCCTAAGGGAAGGAATAATTGACTTCTAAACTCCTGTTTCCACAGAAGGCATTGATGGGTATACTAAGGTATACACTGATGCTTTGTATAAACATCTACACAAGTGTATAGCCATAGCAGTGATGGACAGAATTAAAGCAAGATCCTCAAGAAAAAACAAACCATCCTGGTGGATGTCTAACATTAATAAATTATACAGTAAGTGAAAGAAGCTGCTGTCTAAAAATACAAAAATGAGATCCCAGAACTGAAAGAGCACCCTCCTCAGCATAAACAAGCAAATAAGAAACTTGTAAAATCTTCAAAGAACAACTATGAGAAAAATGTTGCAACCATAGCTAAGGATAACCATAAGGCTTTCTTCAGCATCCTTAAAGGTAGGACTCAGATGTGTGCTGAACTAATTGTGGATGGCATCACACACACTGACCCTGTGGAAATTGCAAACTTGCTAGCAGACAGGTTTGGTGAAAAATTCATCCCCTATCCCCTGCAAGCATACCACAAACCATGTCTTCATCATTTCTTTCTCTGTGAATCTCCAGAGAGCAAGTCATCAATGCTGGCTCCAAAGCTAAGAACACAGCCTCCATGAGACCAGATGGCATTCCAGGCTGTGTTCTTAATGTTCTAAAACAAGAGCTAGCTACTCCGTTTGGCACTTCATTCAACCACATCCTGAATACTGGCTTTGTTCTCAATTAACGGAAAACAGTGACTGTTGTCACCCCTCCACAAGGGAGGTTCATCAACAGACCCAGGTAACTATAGACTCATAAGTTTAGCCAGCATCATCTGTAAGGTAATGGAACAAATCATCATGGACCTCATAAATAATGATATAGGTAACCTCCAAACTCTGAATCCATTCCAGTTCAGTTTTGTCAAGGGCAGGTCATGCCTGCTAAACCTAGTGGACTTCTTCAAGAACATGACCAGAGCCGTAGACGAGGTCAAAGCCGTGCACACAGCTTTTCTTGACTTGGCCAAGGCCTTCAACACTATCCCACATTCGGGCATCATTGACAAACTAACACAGTTCAATATCAACCCGCTATGTTCAAACAACCAGCACCCAAGGCATCTCAAAAAGGAACATATCAAGTCCACAAATGTTCCATACAGATTTTAATGTAAAATAAAATAGTTTAAAAACAAACAAAAAATTCAACACAAGTGCTTTTGTCCAGTTTGCCCACAGGACCTCTTCAGAAATAAAACAAAACCTGCATAATCAATTTAAATGGACCACCAAAGGTTGATCACATGGCAGTTTAACTGGTCATTCTCTGACAATTCTTAAAGCAACACTCCCTTTTTAACTATTTAAAATTAGATAATTCATTTAACCTAAAAAAAGAACTACTAAAACAACAAAATTAATAGCTACAAATACTGTAAAACCTTGTACATATATAAAAAATAGCCGAATTATATTAATATAAAGACATCTAAAACATCATCCTTAAAGTATAAAAATTGTAAAAATTATATTTCTATTATATAATTTTTTTTATCTTTCAAGGACTTTAAGTTTTAACAAACAAACTATACAGCAGTATTCATTCAAACCTGGATAATTAAATGCATTAAAAAACAACTCCCAGTATAGTTCCCTAGCTTCTAAAAGCAGGGACCAAGCTCCACCTCTGCTATTAGGTAAAATTTCTTCCACAACAATAAATCTAAACTCATAATCTGGGTTACCCATAATCTGCTTTGCCAGTGTATTCATGGTCTTAATTATTTTTTATGTCATAAGTATGTTCGGAAATCCATTGTTTTAAAGTCTGTTCTGTTTTCCCTGTATAATATGCATTACATGCCTGACATAAAGCTAGGTAAACCATTCCTTTTGACAAACAGTTAAAATTCTTCTTCACCTTCAGTCGCTTGCCATTGACCATAAAATCACAGCCAACCTTAGCATATTTGAAAAAATGGCAAAAACGCATTTGTTCATTCCCTTAATGGTACCCCCATACCTACTTGGTTCTTCTCAAAAAAGTTTTTTTAAGCACATTCCCTTCCAATATGCTATAACTGGTTTGTTCTCTATTTTTCTATTGGTGTCCGCATCATCATTAAAAATCGTCCAGTTCTTTTCCATAACCCATTTTATTATCTTACTTTGTAAGATAATGGTGGTAATAAAAGAACAATTGTAAGTATTATTTTGTGCCTTAAATGAAAGTTCAAGTCTGTTATGGATATATAAGCCATCTGATAGAATGGGGCTAAAATGCCCCATTTTCATTGAGATTGCCACTTCTTTTAATTTCTTAACCATTGTTGTGGGATAACCCCAGTGCAAAAATATACTTTCCATAAGTTGACACTCATTCAAAAAATCATTTTCCCTAGTCACCACATGGGCAGCCCTAACAAACTGGCCTTTCACCATAGCTTTCTTGTATTGTAATGGGTGTGAACTAGTGTAATGGAGTGAGGTGTCTGAATATTTGGGCTTCCTATAGATTTTAGCTATGTAGGTGTTAGTATTAAATTCTTTCTCCAACAATATGTCAAGATAAGGGATAACTTTTTAATCACACTGTGAGGTAAAAAACAAAAAAGTCCGTGCTGTTATTAATAAAATGAATAAATTCTTCAAGTCTCTTTTGAGTCTTCCAAATCAGAAAGATATCGTCAAGGTACCTAATGTAAAACCTAAGGGCATCCTTATATTTACTGTTTATAACAGATTGTTTTTCCCAGTGAACCATTACCAAATTTGCAAATAAGGAACTGCAATTAGACCCTATAGCTACTCCTTTTTGTTGTTAATAATGTCTACCATCAAAATATATAAAATTATTCGTAAGTATGAGTTCATGCATTTCCACGTATGTATTAATTTTCTCTTGCGCAATGTTATTCTCGTGTAAGACCTCAATAAACCATTGTATACCCAATTCATGTGGGATAATGGTGTAGAGGTCCCTAACATCTATTGTGACTAGTATGTCCTTGTCATTAAGTTCTACTAAATTAATCTTCTCTAAAAAAAGTTCCAAGAATCTTTGCATACCTGTTCTTCATCTTTCAATAGACTCTTTAAGGTAACATCCATAAATTTTGCACAGGCACTAATTATAGAACCTCTACCATCCACAATAGGTATCATAGATGATTATGTAGATTCTTATGAATCTTGGGGATTCTGAAGATAGTAGGGGTGACTTGTGAGTGCATACTAATGTAATTAAATTCCTCTATAGAAATCCTTCCCTCAGTAAATGTATCCTTAATCTGGACCCTAATCTTATTGTATGCCTGATTCAATTCAGTAATACTCACCACTGAATACACATCCCCCTTCCAAAATCTCTAAAATCCTTCTATTATAGTCAGCCTGATCCATCTTCAGAATTGTCAGAGAATGACCAGTTAAATTGTCATGTGATCATCTTTTGGCGATCTATTTAAATTGATTATGCAGGTTCTGTTTTATTTCTGAAGAAGTCCTGTGAGTAAATCAGACAAAAACGCTTATGTTGAATTTTGTTTGTTTTTAAGCTATATTTTAAATTAAAACCTGTGTGGAACATTGTTGGACTCAGTATGTTCCTTTTTGAGGAGCCTTGGGTGCTGGTTGTTTGTTCTTGGTTTTGCCATATCATTGCATTTCTTTTATTAACCTCTGTGTTGTCAGGTGGGTTGCAAACTGACTCACAGACAGATAACACTCAAAGTGAGAGACTTTACCTGTAACAGGAGACTTGTCACCAGTGGGTTCCCTCAAGGGTCAGTGCTGGGCCCCCTCTTGTTTGGCATATACTTCTCAGAAGTCCAGGCCAGAACAGAGGGACTGCAAATTAAGTGCTGTTATTGAATTCCCTAGCGATATCAGCGTACTTCAAAGGAGCTTACACAGACCAGTGATTGATGCCAAAGCCAAGATCTTAAACTAAATGCTAACAAATGCATTATCATTCCCTGCTGATTATAAAATAAACAATAATACCCTAAGTACCAATTCAGAAGTGAGAGACTTGGAAACACAAGTTGACTGTGATCTCAACTTTGACCACCATGGGTCTACTGTGGTGAGGAAGGCATTCTACGTCTCTCACCTGATTAGCAAAGGCATCGCCTCAAGAGCAAAAGAGGTTATAACTCCCCTGTACTCATTCCTCATCAGGCCTGTTATTAAATATAATGCTCCCTTTGGTATGTACCATTGTCAGACACCTGCAGTAGCTTGAGAGACCTCAGAGATTTCTAACTAAGAAAATTCAGGGTCTCCCTCACATCAGACAGACTGAAGTCACTGTCACTGTACTCAGTAGCATACAGACTATTTATAGGCATCTTATGTCTGGTTTACAGGGCTGTCTCTGACCCAAATCTAATGGAAATGCTGCACATCTGTAAGTCAAATGGGACTAGAGGCACCCTTTCCAGGGACCTCAGTCTAACTAGCTACATAAACAGGACATGCTGGAGAGGCAGATACATCTCTCAGAGGTTGTCACTCCACTGGAATAGACTTCCAGTCTATATCAAGCAGAGCACCTCCATGACCCTGCTTAAGTTTAACCTGGATGTCTGGATGGGAAACCATAAATTTCTTTCCAGCCTCTCTCCTGGACATGGGTTGTCCTTGCTAGAAAACCTTTGGGCACAGATGATGTCTCCCATCTAGTATTATATTGGGATTTAACAGCCAGACTTGTAAAGACCCTCAGCTCAATATCCTAGTAACATCCTATGAACCTAAAACCTAAAAAGATAATCCATAGTTCTTCTCTCTCAGCCGGTTGATACTTCAAGCATTGATGTCAATGTCTGAGGTGATAGTTTTGGTTTTGTTAGCAAGATAACACATGAGAATTCTTCAGTGGACCCTAGAGACTCAGTGGTCTATTCTTCACCAGCCTTTGTCCATCCAAATCAGAATAACTCAAGCATGCAAAATTACCTTATATGGTGGATTTACTCCAATCAGATAAGGCAAGGTCGCCCCTTCATTCCCCCTCAGCCCAACGCCATAGTTAACATGGGCGCTTTCCAAATTGGGTGGGGGTACTTCTTGGGAAAGACATTCCAGGGCATGTGATCCCCCAAAGAGGCCAATATGTATATCATTGTCTTGAAAGTGAGAGCTGTCCTAGCATTGCAGGCCTTCCAAGACACTGTCCCTTCCGGGACTGTTGCAGTTCAGATGGACAATATGTTGGTGGTCTGGTACATCAACAAGGAGGAACCAAATCTTATCCCCTATGTCAAGAAGCTTTGAGAGTGTGTCAGTGGGCGATCTCATCCAGTCGGTTTCTGATAGCAACACACATTCTGGGAAATCCAGTGTGATAGCCGACAAGTTGAGCAGGTCCATTTTGATGCCTCACAAGTGGTCTCTCAAAAGGAAGATGGTGGAAATGATAGTCTGTCAATGGTGCAAACCTTGCTGGTAACCTCTTCACATCTACCCTTAACAAGTGCAGCAAGTTCTTTGCCCTGACCCCTCCACCATGGGAGTCAGTGAGAGACATTCTTCTCCACAGTTGTCTTCCCCCAGTACCTCTAATCCCCAAATTGCTGCAGAAAGCATCTTGATTGAAGAGCACAGTCATCCTCATCTGAGTCACCTACCATGGATTCTGGATCTAAATCAAGACCTCCTGTCTCATCCGACAGATTTGATACACCTGGACATTTTGGGCCTAATGCTGACAGCATGGCTTCTCCAATTCTGTTAATAGCTAGACAGTCTAGGCTCTCTTCTGTCATCCATCACATTCTTTTATCTTCCCACAAAGATTCCACTAGGAAAATTTACAGAAGCAAATGGAATGGATTTGTTGTTTGGGCACAGCAAAATGACACTGACCCTTTTTCAGTGCGAGTACCTAAAGTTCTTGAATTTTTGGTTACAATGTTTAATGAAGGTGCCATTTCTTCGACTGTTAAAGTCCATTTTTCTGTCATTTCAAATTTTCATATTGGAATAAACAGTTTGTCTTTAGCATCTTCCAAGTTTTGTAAGGCCTTTATGAAGGGAACATGTCTTCTTAGACCTTCTTTTAAAGATCCCACCTCTATGGGATCTGAATTTGATTTTACAATCTTTGACCCAATCTCGATTTGAACTGTCAGTTGTGTGAACTAAAATTTTTAACCTGGAAACTGTATTTTTAGTGGCCATCGTCTCTGCTAGAAGAGTCTCAGAACTCTAAGCCCTGTCTTCTAAGATTCCTCATCTGTTTTTCCTAAGGATAGGGCATCTTTACGAACCAACCCATCATTCCTTCCTAAGGTGGTGTCAGAATCCAGTGTCAATCAAACCATAAACTTTACAGTTTTCTTCCCAAATTTCACACACAAAGGAGAGTATATGTGCACTTATTAGATATGCACAGATAGCTAATTTTTTATCTACACAGGACCAACAATTTCAGGAAATCAGATCAATTATCTGTCTCCTTTTTGGATTCAAAATTAGGCAAACCAGTTGCTAAAGTGACCTTAGTCAAATGGTTGACTGATTATATTACCCTTGTTTATAATAAATTAGACCCTTGTTTATAATAAATTAGGCATGTCTTTACTGAGACCACCAAAAGCTCATTCCACCAGGTCTATGGCCACTACTTCTGTGTTTTTATCCAGAGCCTCGTTGGACAATATTTGTGCAGGTGAAACTTGGGCTAATCCATCGGTTCATAGGTTGGTACTAGGCTATCGGCCCTAAGGCCTATATAAGCCTAGCTATAACAATTCTCCTGGCTATTTCTTCCCACACTATTTACTTCCCTGGAACCCTGTCTAGTAGGGTGACTGATGTGATCCCCGGGGTGAATTTCCTTTCTCCCATCCAATCATCAAGGTTCCTTTTGAAGAGGGCCAAAGAGGTGCTCTGCTTGACATGTATGGTCAGTCTATTCCAGTGTCTGGGGAGTCTCTGGGTCAGGAATCTATCCCTCCAGCATGTTTTGTTTATTGTGATGACAAGGTTTCGATCCCTGGAGAGTGTGGCTCTGAGGGATTGGGATTTCTTTAAGTGTAGCATGTCCAACAGCTCTGGGTTTGACATGGGCTTGTATGTTAAGCAGAGATCGCCTCTGAGTAGACGATATGTGACAGAGTATAGCTGGAGTTTTTTAAGGCGGTCAGCCTAGGGCATCTGCTTTAGGCCTGTGATTCTTTTAGTGAGGTTTATTATTGCTCATTACAAATTGAATCTGGTCTCTAGGGGAAGAGCAACCTTCGGCTCAACAGAATATCCTTTCTTAGTGTCCTCCCTGGGTTTAGGTAACTGGGGACTCTGTTCCATTTGTTGAGGAATGAATGAAAATGACAATATTGGATAAAAAGTTATGCACTCACCGTAACATTCCATCTGTGTAGTCCATTTTCATTCTTCCTCAACATCCCTGCCTCCAACCCCCTACCAATTTGACTTCTGAAAGGATTACAAGATGCTAATGGAACCAATGTTCCTTCTTTTGAGCTCCAGATGCTGTTATCCTATGCTTGTTATCTGTTACTTACTATGCAGTCTGAAATTCGGCAAACAAGATCTGAAGTATGGTGGACTAGTGCATTGTGGGTAAGGGAGGAGCTCGAGAGCTTTCAGTGTTCCACGAGCTGGAAAAAGCAGCTGAGTCGGATCTGAACCCATTTATTGAGGAAGAATGAAAATGGACAACACAGGTGTAATGTTATGGTGAGTACATACTTTTTTTATGCATGATTTGCATTGATTGTGCAATATCACAGAACACCTATGTGCTACCCAGTCTTGTCTTACACTGGAAAGCTCTTGAACAGACAAACAATTCATGTACTAATATATTGGATCTGTCTTGCATACTAACAAAAAATGTAACTATTTATTTGCCCATAATACTACTAATTTTTGGGAAGTCAAGTACTATTTTTCTTTCACAAGTTTGCAACATAAATTTAGTGTCACCTGACATACTTTGGATATTGGCATCAGTGCATGGCTGATGTCTACTATATATATATATATATATATATATATATATATATATATATATATATATGGGTCTATGTCAGAAGATCGAAAGTTCAAAAGACTGAAAATCAAAATATCTAAAACTCAAAATATTGAAAATAATTTTAATGCAGGGGGCAAGCCCCTTGTACCCCTCAATCCCCTGCTAATTATGCATACAAACTCCAAGATCACACAACACTGGTGGAGAAGGGGCAAATTCCATTTTTCATATTTTGAGTATTAGATATTTTGATATTCAGTCTTTTCATCTTCTGAAGGGGATCTATATATATATATATATATATATATATATATATATATATATATATATATATATATATATAGTTTACTATCAATATCTCGAAATTTATAAAAGAAAATGGTACAAAACTGCGAAGTGTTGTACTGAAACTGCACCTAAACGAATGACCCTAATGTCGAAAAACAGCTGTTAATGCCGACATTGTCGACAATGACATTTTACGGCATTAACAACAATGCTACCCTTACCAAAACTCCCTAATCCCTACACCTAATCTCCCGTGTATGCAGGGGAGCAAGCCCCCCTGCACCTCCCATACACCCCCTAACTTATTATTCCAACTCCGAGATCGCACTGCAGTGGGGAAAGGGATGTATTTCCTTAACCGCACTGTACCATGATCCCTTTACATGAGCGAATGTTATATTTGCAAATGCACAGTCCATTCACAAATATAGCATTCGCTCATTTAACCTGCCCACATATGAAGTATTCAAACATCTTTTGTTCGAATACTTCATAGCCGTGCATTTTAATGGTAAACCATATATATATATATATATATATATATATATATATGGATTCACTTCATAACACTGAAACTTCAAAATACTGAAAATGACAAAACTTCATAATACTGAAGACCAAAATACTGAAAGCTCAAAATACTGAATACTCAAAATACTGAAACTCAAAATACTGAAAACACATATTATGCGTAAACTCAGCTTAAACAACATAAATCATAACAATTTCTACCAAATATATGCAGGGCAAGCCCCTGCACTACACCTGCTAATTATATATATCTGCTCCAAGATTGCACTTAACACACTATGTGCAATCTTGGGTTGATATATTTAATTAGCAGGGTAGTGCAGGGCTTGCCCTATATATTTGGTAGAAATTTATGATTTATATTGTTTAAGCTGAGTTTACATAATATGTGTTTTCAGTATTTTGAGTTTCAGTATTTTGAGTATTCAGTATTTTGAGCTTTCAGTATTTTGGTTTCAGTGTTTTGAGTTTCAGTATTTTGATATTTCAATGTTATGAAGTGAATCCATATATATATATATATATATATATATATATATATATATACACACACACACACACACACACACACACACACACACACACACACACACACACACACACACACATATATTTTTTAAATCACACAGATTATTTGAAGTATGCTGTTAATTTACCGTGGGAAAATGTCTCAAGAAGCAAGTGGTTTCCTAACTTCAAAGACTAGGAAAAAATGGGATTAATTATCCATCTGTTGCACAGGACTGAATGAGTTAAAACTCATAGACTTATTTGTTTATTTATTTATTTTATTTTACATTTGTTTACTGGGAAAGTCCGACTGGACACACGCCCTTTTTCAGTGGAGGCCCAGGAAGAAAAGCTCCACCTACAACAGAGAAATATAAACATTTAGGAGTACAAGTTACTGTGATATGTACATTTTTATGCATTTAGGATGAAGTGAAGAAAACCTTTTGTACATAAGCACCTCTGTAGGGTCCATAACAATTACAGCGAAAGCTCCATATAAAACAGAGAATGTCAACATTTACAAGTACCAATTACAGTGAAATGTACACATTTATGCCTTTAACATAGAGTAAAAAATTGCATTTCTGCAGGATTCATATATATATCAGAGGAGGGTATACATTCTGTATACAGAGTCATTGCAAGGCAGTTTTAACATGTTTCTAAGTTATAATTCAATAGATGTCAAGTACATCAGTGTAAGTAAGAAGTTAAGCATGCTTCATTTCCATTTGTGTATTTTATCAGCAGAGTTAGAAAGACAGTGTTTGTACTAGATGAGACAGAAATGATTATCTAACCAGGAGTATTACATGAGCAAATACTTCTTTTAAATAAATTAAGTTTAAGTATTTTTTTAAATGGGACAAGCTGGTGGTAGTTATGATATATGTGGGTAATGTGTTCCAGATTTTGGCTATACAGTTTGAAAAGGGGGGTCTCCTGCAGCATGATTTGCTTTGGTTACTTTCAATAGGGTTTGTTACTAGAGCATAGGATACAATTACTTGTGTGGGGAAGTATTAGATTTTGGAGGGCAGGGTTTTTCTCTTTTTGGTTAATGATTTTATGGGCCATGGTAAGTTGGTTGTAAAGTAGGAGTTGTGGGAGTTCTAACCAGTTAAGTTGTTTGAGAGCTAGGCAGTGGTATGACCTATATTGAGCATGTGTGGCAAACCTGGCAATTTTGTTGTAACAGGAGTCTTAATTTTCTAAGTCTGATTTCTTTAGGTTAGTCGGAACTGGTGAGACATAGAGGAGAGATCAGATAAGATGTGTTCGTGCAATAGTAGATTTTGTGTGACCGGTAAGATACTTCTACTTTAGTGGAGAATGTGGCCACTTAGTACATTTCTCTTGAACTGTGGAACTGGAAACTGTATTGACTGCCTGCATTCTACCTGAGCAAATTTTCCATGCCTATGATTTGGAGTGCTAAGGTTTCACTGTTTAATGAGCTGCTTTGGACTGTAAAGGAGGAGGCTTTTTTCTTTTCTGTATTTGACTTGTTAATTTCTAAGAAACATTAAGCTATCATAAAGTGTCCTAACTAACTATTTTTACTATAGCTAGTATAGAGGTGCATCTGGCTTTAGGTGGGCTACATCTATGGCATCCAGCTGCAGAACTGAAGAAATAATTACAGTACTAGTGAAGTCTGTCACATCCACCAATGAGTACCTGAAAAAATGGCAGAAATCAGGTAACAACTGCCAAGTAATACCTGCAAAACTTAGCAGACAATACTAACCAATAGCTAAGTCTCTCTGGAACTGGTGCAGCTCTACAAGAATGGTCTGCCACCACTGTCAGATTACTTGATCAGCTTCCATCAACAACATGATATAGCAACAGACTGCACTATGGTGCTGCAAACAGTAATTGTACTTGGAAACGTGTAGACTGATAACCCAGTGCTTCCACTGCTGTGACACTAGCTTCCAGACTGTTTAGAAATGCACCACTATACAACCTTATTAATCTTAACCACTCATGTCATCTCCTCCAACCCCCCCCCCTACTTTGCTTCACTGCACAGACCATACCTTTTCAGTTCTTGTTCCCAAACTGTGGGAATCTCTCTCCCTTCTTATCTTAAAAAAATGTTCCTCTTACCACATTTCCTGTTCACAATTAAAAGCACATTTCAAGACTCTAGGAAAATGTAACTGCTATCTCTCTGGTCATATAACTTAACCTCTTCATTCCCTTCTTCTAGTTATATACCTTACTCTGACACTTATTTTTGTTGTGATTCTTTCAGTATGCCAACTCTGATGCCACTATATATTTAATTCTTGTATGTACTGTGTTTTTCAGTCACTCTGCATATAAAGTAATTTATCTATTGCCTTTGTATCCTCAGGCTAATGGTGATATTCACCTTGTATATAATATATGTATATATTGCATTTTTTCTTTCCCTTTTTGTATAATGTCATGTATTTGTTGTGTTTTTCCCAGATTGAGACTGAAATGGGTCCAAGGAGACCAGTGCTCTACCCCAGTTAGCAAATTCAAAATAAATAAATAAATGCAGAAGCTTACTTCTAATAATGACGTGGAAACCTATCTCATGACATTTAACAGGTACAAAGAAAGTAAAACTGTCCCCAAAATGGGTAGACCAGAATAATTTCTTCTCACTTAACTGAAGACTCTTCAGAGGTGTACATGGACTTGAAGGAGGCAGATGTCCAGGATTGGTAGCAGCTGGAAAAGGACATTTCACCTAAGGATGAGGCTTCATCCGAAGCTCAACCATACATATTTTACCTTTAGATATTCAATATGGACAGAATGGTAAGGTCACAAATGGCTGGCTTAATACATGCTCTTAAACATGGGTTAAAACCTGCTATAAATAACGTAAGTAAAAATTTAGAGATTTTAGGTATGGACAGATTAAGAGGCTGTCCCTAGCAGTTTAAGAGCATGTGTATTTCAAAGGAACATTAAGTTCTCTGTGGAAATGGTTGCCTTAGTAGAATATTTGTTATATGAAAATGCAAATCCTAAGTCTGACTTGCATATCTGTGGTTAACATGAAACTGTCTTCTAAATATGTTGTTAACCTGCCAACAACAAAAGACAATATCTGCTGAAGTGATCTGTTTTAAATGTGCTAACTGCTGCCTAGTCAGCAGCAGTAAAGTACCTATAAAGTCTAGTCAACCTGTGTTAGGCAAGCTATACTGAAAATATGCCCATGGAATGAGACAATACTAAATTGTTAAGTACTAGAACTGTGGAACCGACTTTTTGCTGTTGTGCTAAGTTTGTCAGTTATGAGTTTATTGTGGAGAGAAATGAATTACAATGATTATTAGACCCAGGAAGCTTGATTATGGCTGTTGGAACACAATATTTATATAATCTCAAAGCTGCTGGCAAACAGAAAATTGAAGTAATATGTTGAATGGGAGTAAGAATGAGTACCCTATAATCCAAGTAGAAGTGTAAACTTTTCTAGATAAATTGCTACACACAGTAGATTTAGTGCCTAATTTAACTCATGATGTGATAATTGATCAATATTTTTCACTACTCAAAGAGCTGCGGACCTGGAAGAGGGGTGTGCGGGTAGAATTATCAGACAGAGAAAAAGCCCCAAGTACAGATAAAGCTGTTGAATTAGAAACCTCAAAAACACTAAGATAAGGATGTGAGTGAAAGGACTGGGCAAACTGGACACTGAGCCATATCAGAAAACTCTAGTAGGTTAGGCTGCAAAAGGACAAAAGAAAGCACTATACAGGTAGTGGCCCATACTTTAGCTTACTCCATAAATCGCTCAAAAAGTTAAAATAGTAAAAGAGATTAGTATAGGAGCTAATATAGAAGAGTGTGTAGTAGAGACTTCTAAAGAAATAGATGAATGTCATGCTGAACAAAAAAGAATTTAAAGAACTCAGCCAGAATCCTAAGCTTTTCTTTGCTATGCCTAAGCAGAGAGCCAATCCAAAACAGAAACTGGACATTAAGGGTAAACTAAACAGGACCACTTTTGAAAGGAAAGCAGTATTAGGCCAGACAGAAGAAAACTAACTGTGAGTTACCCTTTATAGAGGAAGAGTTAGATAGAGAAAACTGTGCCTGTCTTTGTAGGTGAAGAGGCTACACCCTCCAATTCACATCGGGGAAATGATGAACATAATAGTGAGCTAGCTGACCTCCAGATAAGCCTCGTCAACCCTAAAAAGGCTCAGTGGGAAGATGACACCATATGTAGAGCTAGAGAGACTATAGTAAAGGTAGAAGAGGAAACAACTGAACAGAATAGCCCCGTTTCATACACATACTTTGAATTAAGAAATGACTCGCTGTATAAGATAACCAAAAAAAAGAGAACCAATACTGAGTGAAGCAACCCACTTATGCTGTACTGATGAGTTCATAAAAAAGGCTGAAACATGCATGACTACAGGTAGTGGGGCATAGGCGCCAGAACCATAGAGCGAGGAGGCTGGAGTGCCCCTCCCCCACTTTTACAGCTGTAAGACCTGTTTTTCTTTAAGGAGGACTCAATGGAAGAAACGTGAACTTAAAACACAAAAAAAAAAGCGTGGAAAATGATCTCAATCTCATTGCTGTAAGCCTGCTGCCAGACAGAGTCACCCACGGTAAGAAGTGCTCCGTTTGTTTGCTGCTTTTAGAGGGCAGCTGTGTGGTCCATTTACTTTATGCTGCTATGCTGCTTTTAGAGGTCTGCTGTGTGCTCCGTTTATATTATGGGTTTTTCAAGATCACTAACCCACCCTTCGGTTCGTGCAGGAATGGATGTGGCCTGCGTGATTGACAAGGTGGCAGCTGGAGTTCCAATATGCAAATGTGCCATGATTGACACGGACTACAGATTTGCCTGTGACGTCATGCATACATTACATTCCAGAGCAGCTTACATTGTACTGTAGTATTCAGAGCTGTAAAACACAGTTCCTTACAAAAAATCATCAATGCCTTTCGGTTCACAAGCAGCTGTAAAATGTGTTTTGGGTTGCTTTCACAGCATAACTTGATATTTCATTAATGCAAGCAAAATAAACATGCCATCTGTCTGCCACTGACAGTCTTTTTCCCCTTCACATTGGTTGGTAGTGAAAGAATTCAAACCCCATAATACCATCATGTTCTTTACAGAATGCAATTCCCATCTCAGCTTTTATAAAGGCCACCCCCATGCATTATAATAAAGTAGTGCATATTGTTTTAAAGTTGACTTAATACAAAAACTAACTATATCCATGGTGTGAGCATGCAACCAAGGCAATCTTTCCAAACCTTAATGCTCTCAAATAAAAATGCTCAGAAAACTATTCTGACCAACAGCCCATCACTTATTCCCCCACTGCAGAATTTCACAAAGCAGTACTCATCCGTCATAAACAGTGTGCTCCTGCCTGTAATACAACTAAACCCATACTGAATAACAAGTGTCTAACCTACAGAATTCACTACCACCGTTCAGTACATATTTTCTGCCAGTCACTATCATACTCTGTGACACGCACTCTACCCATAAAGGAACTGCGAGCAATACTCTCCATAAATCGTAACACTGCTGCTCCCTTGACTGTTTACTATATTTTTAAGACACTGAGATACTGCACAAAACTGACACAATGTTTGGAAGGAGCAGAAATTCAAGTTATGAGTGATTTCTTCCTGTAGCTTTACTACTCCACTGTATTTTTTTTCTGTATTTTCTCTCCACTAAATCTTATCAGTTAGTTCTTTTTTGACATTCATGCAATTCCATAGCAACTGTCCTGAAACCAAAAGCATGCCAGTATCAGGATTGGGGCAACTGGACTTCAGGCAAGTCTCACAACTGTCAGCAGTCAGTTTCTTGATAGAAATATGTTCAGGGTCTATATTTCCAGAACTACAAAACAGGTTCTACAATTTGTTTGCAGAAATATATCCAAATTGAGATCTAAAACTTTCATCTCCTCCTCCTCTATGGTCATGTCTTAGAATTTCTGATTACCTCTTTCTCACAGTGAGTCTCCCTACTGTCATCATCTAGAAAGTCGAGACAATAATGTAAATGTACAGAGCTAGTCATCTCGAGAGTCAATAATTTGTCATTTTCCATGTCCAGGATAGTTCCTGCGAATGTCCTCCTTTGGAGGAGTTACCTAGTAATTATGAACATGTTATCAGTTTGCCATCCATACCCTTTTGCAGTATTACCAGTGGCGGCTGGTGACTTCAAATCAAAGGGGGGCTGCAGGAGCCAGCTGAATGGGTGGGGGTCAAGGGGAAGGGGTGTGGCCAACCAGAAAGGGGAGGAGCTATGCTCAAAACCACAAAAACTAACTTTAATTAAATACACTTCCCTGGGTGGCATGGCAAACCATCATTATGAGAGTCCAATCAAGACAAAAATAAGTGTAGAAGAATAAAATATTTCAATGCATTGGCTGCATGACAGCTTACTTAATATCTAGATGGAAACAAAAGGTTGTGAGGCATGAAAAAATAAATTACTTTTTAAATACATTACGGGAATGCCAGTCAAAATCAAGTACAAGCAAAACCAGAAGCACTCAACTCAAACCACTTCTCCTTGCACTGCAGTTCTAATTATAATTTATATTCAGCTTTATTAAAGTGCCAAGTAACATGCTGAAAGTAGAAATCTCTGTGATGCCCCCACTTGTAAAAATGTTTCTTATCCAAAAAGACCTGCTACCTGACAACTATCTACTTGTTTCATGGGGAAAACATGTAAGTAAAAAAATGAAAAGCAAACAAGAAACAAGCTCAAGATACATTGCTTAAAGGATTACTGTACAGGTTATGGACCACACATGATTGGCATTCTGTTTAGTTTACGGGTAAAGTCTGTAGAGATGACTGGAAGTCTCCAACAAGTGTAATGAGCTTTTTAAAATAATGGAATCCTATCCTTTAATACCCAAGGCTTATACATTATCTAGTCAAGTATTCTCTGCATGGCAACAACAGAAAGGCTTTCAGTGTTGGCAATTCTTTAACAGTATGCTTATTAAAGCTTACTTGCATCTTATGATCTCAGACAAGCTTACATTATGGTCATTAAAGCATTGCTACTTAAACACAGAGCAACAGGCACTTTGAGTAATAAGCATAAATCAACAGTACAAAAATATGACAGAAACCAGACCTTTCTGCAAAATCAAGGACAGATGAAAAGCCACTGTAGTACTTGTGTCTACCTTGGATGGAGGGGGGGAGACACACTGCACATTTACACTGCATAACTACTCCTTGCCTTGCTTGGACACATCCAGAGTCAGTACATGGTGGAGTGGGGTGCAACAAGTATGTCACAATTTGAAATGTCTCTGGCTGACTGTGATGGCCCTGACACATGTGTCATACCTCTCAACCTCAGAGCAAGAAATCTGGACAAAGCCATAGACAGAAGTGGGACAAATGCCCACAAATAAGGACAATTTTTAAATCTTGCTCTAATAAACCTAGAAAGATAATAGAATAGGTCTTGCATTAGTATGACTTTTCTGAAGGGTATAAAATCTGAAACTCAAATGTCTGCCATTATTTTCTAACTTCCGTCTTTAGTGATTTGTCACTAATTTGCCAAAAAACACAATTTTATGTAAAATGGACCAAATGTGATGCAAAAATATAAATTAGCCACACAATACAGCTGGGAACCTGTCAAAGAAGGGACACTTTAATATTAGTACTGCTAACTTGAGCAGCTGACAAAATAAAAGAATCTACATGCATTTCAAGTAATCTATAACTTTGATTATTACAGTTATTTCTTAATTGTAAACCCTCCATGTTTTCTTCCAAAATTGCTATTTTGCGGAGGGATTATTAGGGGGAAGAGCAACATTTTAAGCCAAAATCGGAGACAGTTGAGAGGTTGGCTATGCCTAATTCTATAAAGCAATTTATTTGCATGTACCTCTCAACCTGTTAATGCAGTAAATCTGAACAAGGCCAAATATACTGGGGGAACATATAAACAGTACTAAAAATTGCTCTTGTATAAATTGAGACAGTTGATAGAATAACAGTTCTTACTTTAGCATGCATTTTTCTGAAGGTTATGAAGTCTGAAACTCAGTGTATCATTGTTTAGTGACAATTTCTAAATGATTTGCCAGAAAACTACAAATTTTATGAAGAACAAACCAAAAATAAGAAGCAAAAATCTATTCATTCTTTAAAAATCTTGACAGTTGGGAGGTATAGTTCAGCTGGGCCTGTCTGAGTTTGCTGCCCTTCCCCCCTGACAAAATCACGGTTGAAGAGCCTCTGCAGCCATTCCTATGAACCATTACTTGGCTATTTCACTCCATTTACCATAAACACTAATGTGCATACTGCTTTACTTGTATGATGAGTTGGACTTCATTTGAAAGTTTTATTTTGTATTTTACAGCACAAACACTAAGTCATCTACTAAACAAAGCAATGCAGTCTCACAATGAAAACTTAGCATTAAAACTTCTCTGCTCTTGAAACTCACATTCATTGAAACAGCATTGAAACCCACATTCAAAGAAAATACATTTTGCCAGTGGCAGATAAAGATTAATTTTGGGCTGTTTTCAAATCATAGGCCCCTTGCATATGAAACCTACATGTGCTCTTTGATACACCTTCCTCATTGTACTAAATTATATTCCTTGTACAATATATTACAGTTGTTAGAGGTCGTTTTAAATTTGTTTTGAACATTTTTCCAGTAAACAATGAAACAAAATGCATGCACCCATAATGACAAAACTGCCCAGTTCAGAACATTTATCATAAAGTCTACTCAGACTTCCGCAGTCCACCATTATCAGTAAATATGCACAATTCTACAGTCCACCATTATCAGTAAATATGCACAATTCTACAGTCCATTATCAGTAAATATGCACAATTCTACAGTCCATTATCAGTAAATATGCACTATTCTACAGTCCATTGTCAGTAAATATGCACTATCTCTGAAGAAGTAAAAGTCATCTAAATAATTCCACATTAAAGAAATCTGTAACTAATGAAGAGGTTGCTGCTAGCAAACACCTTTATATTTCATGGTTTCATAAAAAAATAAAGTGCCTGTTGCCCCTCAGGAATAAATTGCCTATATTACATTAAAAAAATGATAAGCTAGTAATATTGCAAGAGGAAATGGATGGCAAACTGATAACGAACTCATAGTTAGTATCTTCACCAAGGAGAACATTCTCAGTACAGCAGCATCCACCCCTTGTGGGAGTAGAACCCACAGCCTTTTGCATCAAAGACAAGTACACAACTTGTTGTGCTATTAACAAGGCAAACCAACTTCACTTAAGCAGCACTAAACTTCTGTTCGCCTGCAGCTCTCAGCTCCTTGTAAAATTTACTCAATACTCAACTTTGCAGCACAGGAAAACTGGAAAAGCCAAAATGTATTGGGGGGGGGTCAAAAGCCCAAAAACCAGGGACACAAACATTGCTTGTATAATCTTGGAAAGTTGCTAGAACCATACATTTTACTGCCAAGCTCCCTGTGCAAAACAGAGCAACATACCACTACGCCAAATCAGCTGCTTTGTAAAAGAGGAAGACTGAAACTTAAATGGCTATCATTTAGTGAATTCAGTTCTCACCATAGCTGTCAACCTCTTAGTACAAAACACTTGGACAAACCCAGTAATGAGGGAATACAGCCCTCAAACATTCAGTGAATTCAGTTCTTGCCATAGCTGTCAACCTTAGCACAAAAGACCTGGACGAAGCCAATAATGAGGGAATGCAGTCCCAAAAATAGGGACAAATTTCAAATATTCATCTTATAAACTTAGAAAATTGCTAGAATAAAAGGTTGTGTTACTATGTATTTTCTGAAGAACATGAAGTCTGAAATTCAAATGCCTGTCAATTTTACTGCTGACAGAATAAAAACAATTTTCAGCAGAGACCCAGGGAGAAATACTGCAGACACGTCTTTGTAAAATGACAGGGCACCAGAGCAAATCCACACAAACACAGGGAGGAGATGCAGACTCCACACAGAAGGCACCCCAGCCAAGAATCAAACCAGAAAACCTATAGCTGTGAGGCAACAATACTACCACTGCACCATCAAATATGCAAAGACTTAAACATTCAGAAACCTGAAGTCTGAAATTCAAATGCTTGTCAGTTTTATTTATCATTTGTTAATCAGGACAGTCTGACTTGGAGCAAAAAAAAAATTCAGCAGAGGCCCAGGAAGAAATAATGCAGACATGTCTTTGTAACATGGGAGGACACAAAAGCAAACCCACACAAACACAGGGAGAAGATAAAGACCCCACAAAGAAGGCACCCCAGCCAAGAAGCAAACTTGAGAACCTGCAGCTGTGAGGCAACAATGCTGCAACTGCCCCATCAAATATCAAGCATTGCAGCATTTACAAACCACAGATATTATGAGGAACAGATCAGATCAAACATGAGGCAAAAATCTGCAGTTTTTTGTTTACAAATGGTGGTGGGTAGGGAATTAAGGTCTTTAACACCTGCATACAAGGTACAGGGTTCAAGCCTGAGGTATTCCCTACCACACACACAAACACCTGTAGTAGCAAACCACAAAAACTAAATATACTGCATTGGGTGCCAAACAGTTGTCATGAGAGTCCAATCAAGACAAAGTGAAGTGTAGAAGAATAAAAATATTTCAATGCATTGGCTGCATGACAGCTTAATATCTAGATGGAAACAAAAAAGGTTGTGAGGCATGAAGAAATAAATTACTTTTTTTTAAATACATTAATAGAATGCCAGTCAAAATCAAGTATAAGAAAAACAAGCAGCACTCAACTCAAACCACTTCTTGCACTGCAGTTCTAATTATAATTTATATTCAGCTTTATTAAAGTAACATGCTGAAAGTAGAAATCTCTGATGCCCCCACTTGTAAAAATGTTCCTTATCCAAAAAAGGACCTGCTGCCTAACAACTACTTGTTTCATGGGGAAAACATGATCAAAGTAAAAAATGAAAAGCAAACAAGAAATAAGCTCAAGATACATTGCTTAAAAGGATTACTGTACAGGTTATAGACCACACGATTGGCATTCGGTTTATGGTTAAAGCCTGCAGAGATGACTGTAAGTCTCCAAGTGTAATGAGACTCTTAAAATAATGTAATGCTGCCCTTTATTACAAATACTGGCATATGCATTTCAATACCCAAGGCTTATACATTATCTAGTCAAGTATTCTCTACATGGCAACAGAAAGGCTTTCAATGTTGGCAATTCTTTAACAGTATGCTTATTAAAGCTTACTTGCATCTTGCAATCTCAGCCAAGCTTACCTGATGGTCATTAAAGTATTGCTACTTAAACACCTAGCAACATGCACTTTGAGTAATAAGCATAAATCAACAGTACAAAAAATATGACAGAAACCAGACCATTCTGCAAAAATCAAGGACAGATGAAAAGCCACTCTAGTACTTGTGTCTACCTTGGATGGGTGGGATTCTCTGCACATTTACACTGCATAACTGCTCCTTGCCTTGCTTCGACACATCCAGAGTCACTACATGGGGGAGTGGGGTGTAACAAGTATGTCACAGTTTGAAATGTCTCTGGCTGACTTGTGATGGCCCTGACACATTTGTCATACCTCTCAACCTCAGAGCAAGAAATCTGGACAAAGCCATACAAAGAAATGGGACAAAGGCCCAAAAATAAGGACAATTTTTAAAATATCGCTCTTATAACCTTAGAAAGCTAATAGAGGTCTTGCATTAGTATGAATTTTCTGAATGGTATGAAATCTGAAACTTATTTATTTATTTTATTTATTTTATTTTACATTTGTTTACCGGGCTAGTCCAACTGGATACATATCCATTTTAAGCAGAGGCCCGGGGAGAAAAGCTCCACAATAAAAAAACAACAGATTGACTTACATACAGATAAATTCTTAGTAGCATACTAGTAAGAGACACAAATTAGACGTACAAATAAATTGACTATTCCATGATATGGAATTAACAGAAATATGGATTCATTAAAAACAATATACAGGAGGAGATACAAATTGTAGGGATCTAGAGAAATATGAGAAGAGAGAGAGGCCATTAGGAAATGGCATGAGGGAGATAGGGGACTTTAGGATTAGTCCGGTTTAGTACAAGGACATAGCCAATGAGCGTTAAAGAATAATTTGAGATTAATTTTGAATTGGCTGAGAGAGGTAGCTAGTCTTAGGTTATTTGGAAGGGAATTCCATAGCTTTCCAATGGAATTGGCATAAAGAGCATCACCACCCGAATTATTAGATTTCGTTGTTTGTACCAGGACACTATTTGAAGAACGAAGGCTATTTAGATTAGAGTAGGGGGTCAAAAGTTTGTTCAGTGAGGGGGTTTTATCTGGTTCCTTAATTATTTTAAATGCTTCAGTAAGTTGGTTAAGTTTGAGAAGATTGGGGAGTTCTAACCAGTCAGGTTTTCTTAGGTTAAGGCAGTGATGAGTACGGTAAGGTTCTCCTGTTACAAATTTGGCAATATGGTTATAAGCAACAGAGAGTTTGTTAAGCTCGTTTTTTTTGAGGAAGGAAAGTACCGGAGAGGCATACAATAGGGTGGAGAGAAGGTGAGTGCGTGCAATGGTTAGTTTGGTATTGGGAGTAAGAAAGTTCTTAATTCTGTACATGGAACCAAGTTTTTTGTTTACTGTCTTTATGGTTTGACTGATGTGCATGTCAAATTTGAGCTTGTGGTCAATAGTGACACCTAGTAGTTTGGTATTGGTGACAGGCTCAGTGATGGTGCCGTTAGTGGACTGAACGTGGAAGGTCATATTATTAGAAAGTGGAGGGTGTTGCCCTAAAGAAGTGGCTAAGGTGGGGAAAATTAGTAGTAGCTTAGTTTTTATTGGGTTTAGGATAAGTTTCCGTTCGGTGAACCATTTTTCCACTGCAGTAAAGCAGTGTTGGGTGACTTCCTGGAGATTATGGAGAGAAAGATCAGAGCAGATCAGCGTAGAGTCATCTGCATATTGAATGCAGGTGGCTTTGGGGATGACTGAATGGAGATCATTTATGAATACGGAGAAAAGAAGGGGACCAAGTATAGAGCCTTGGGGAACTCCAATGGTGTTAGGTAGCAAGTGAGATAGCTTGCTTTGCCACTGAACTGCTTGTTGTCTACCAGAAAGGTAAGCATTAAACCAGTTTAGGGCTGAGTTATCGAGGTGAAGGGTTTCGAGGGTGTGGAGCAACAGTTGGTGATTGACCATGTCAAAGGCTTTTGACAAATCAAGAAAGAGAGCAGAAGTAATTAGTTTGTTGTTACGGTTGCTGTTGACTGAGTCGACAAAGGAAAGGAGGGCAGTGGTTGTACTATGATGGGGGCAAAAACCGTGTTGAGTTTTGGACAAAAGATTGTTTAGGGTGAGATAGTGTAGGAGTTGCTTGTGAGCACACCTTTCCATTATTTTTGCTATTGGGGACAGTATTGCTATCGGTCTATAGTTTGAAGTTTCCGTGGAGGAGCCACCCTTATGAAGTGGGATGACGTATGATATTTTCCAAAGAGAGGGGATTGTGGCCTCTGTTATAGTTCTGTTAATCAAGATTGAGATGGGGTAGGCTATAACATCTGATGCTATTTGTAGGTATTCGGCTGGGAGACGATCAGCCGATAGGGTGGATGGTTTAAGTTTCTTCAATAGGGTTCTAATATAGGAGGTGGATATTGGTTGAAGGTTAAAGGCTTAGTGGAAATTTGCCAATAGCACTGGTTATGGAGGAGGAAGAAGATGGTAACTGACTGGCTAGGGACTGGATGGTCTCGGTGAAAAAAAGAGTTAAACGTATTAGCTACTTCTTCGGGATCTTTACCGATAAGTTTCTCGGGGGTGGGGGTAGAGGATTTCCCAGAATGAAGGAGGTTATTGAAACCTGCCCAGAACTTCTTTGGGTTATTCTGGTGTTTATCCTGGAGGTGACAGAAGTAGTTCTTTTTATCCCGGGTAATGTCTGATTTTGTAGAGTTTCTAAGCTGCTGAAATTTAATGCGATCTAGAGGTGCTTTCGTGGTTCGCCACTTGTCCCATGCCTGGTTTCTAAGCTTAATTTTTAATTTGGTTTCTTTGATTAGCCAAGGTGCTATCCAGACCTTGGATCTGATGAGTCGGTTAGGCGCGTGAGAATCAAGTATATTTAGGAATGTGTCATTAAAGTATGTCACACTCTCATCAAGGGGAAGTGTTTTTAACATGGACCAAATGAAACTCAAATGTCTGTCATTATTTTCTAACTTCAGTCTTTAATTATTTGTCACTAATTTGCCAAAAAAACACAATTTTATGAAAAATGGACCAAAAAATGTGATGTAAAAATATAAAATAGCAACACAATACAGCTGGGAACCTGTCAAAGAAGGGACACTTTAATATTAGTACTGCTAACTTGAGCAGCTGACAAAATAAAATAATCTACATGCATTTCTGAAATAAAAGTAATCTGATTGTTACAGTTATTTCTTAATTATAAACCCTCCATGTTTTCTTCCAAAATTGCTATTTTATGGAGGATCATTAGGGAAGAGCAACATTTTGAGTCAAAATCAGGGACAGTTCAGAGGTTTGGCTATGCCTAATTCTATAAAGCAATTTATTTGCATGTACCTCTCAACCTGTTAATGCAATAAATATGGACAAGGCCAAATATATTGGGGGGGAACATATAAACAGTACTAAAAAATGCTCTTCTATAAACTGGGACAGTTGATAGAACAGGTCTTACTTTAGCATGCATTTTTCTGAAGGTTATGAAGTCTGAAACTAGGTGTGTCATTATTTAGTGACTTAATTCCTAAATGATTTGCCAGAAAACCACAAATTTTTATGAGGAACAAATCAAAAATAAGAAGCAAAACATCTATTCATTCTTTGAAAATCTGGACAGTTGGGAGGTATGGTTCAGCTGGGGCTGTCTAAGTTTGCTGTCCTTCCCCCTCACAAAACCCTGGTCGAATGGAGCCTCCCTGCAGCCATTCCAATGATCCATTAATTTGCTATTTCACTCCATTTATCATAAACACTAATGTGCATACTGATTTACTTCTATGATGAGTTGAACTTCATTTGAAAGTTTTATTTTTGCATTTTACAGCACAAACACTAAGACATAACAAACTTGGCATTAAACCTTCTCTGCCCTTGAAACTCACATTCACTGAAACAACATTAAAATCCACATTCAAAGAAAATACATTTTACTCGTGGCAGATAAAAATTAATTCTGGGTTGTTTTCAAATCATAGGCCCCTTGCATATGAAACATACATGTGCTCTTTGATACACCTTCCTATTGCTTTGAACATTTTTCCAGTAAACAATGAAACAAAACTGTCCAATTCAGAACATTTCCATCATAAAAGTCTACTCAAACTTCTACAGTCAACTATTATCAGTAAATATGCACAATTCTACAGTCCACCATTATCAGTAAATATGCACAATCTCTGAAGTAGTAAAAAAGTAATCTAAATAATTCCACGTTAAATAAATCTGTAATGAAGAGGTTGGTGCTAGCAATCACCTTTACATTTCATGGTTTCATCGAACAATAAAGTGTCTGATGCTCCTGTGGAATAAATTGCCTAAATTACATTAAACATAAGCTAGTAATATTGCAATAGGAAATGGATGGCAAACTGATAACAGGCTCATAATTAGTATCTTAACTTTCAGCATTCACCCCTTATGGGAGTAGAACCAACAACCTTCTGCATCAAAAGCAAGCACACAGCCTGTTGTGCTATTAGCACTAAACTTCTCTTCCCCTGCAGCTCTCAGCTCCTTGTAAAATCTGCTCAATACTGAACTGCATCTCAACTTCACAGCACAAGAAGTCTGGAAAAAGCAAAATTTATTGGGGTGGGTCAAAAGGGCAAAAACCAGGGACACATTAAACATTGCTTGTATAATCTTGGAAAGCTGCTAGAATAAAATGCTGTGTTACCATGGTACCACCATACATTTTACTGCCAAAAAGTCCCTGTGCAAAAAAGAGTCAGAACATACCACTATGCCAAATTACCTGCTTTGTGAAAGAAAAATGCTGTGTTACCATCGTACATTTTACAGACAAGGTCCCTGTGCAAAACAGTCAAGAGCAACATACCACTACGCCAAATCAGCTGTTTTGTGAACGAGAGGAAGACTGAAACTTAAATGGCTATCATTTAATTAATTCAGTTCTCACCATAGTTGTCAACCCCTTAGCACAAAACACCTGGACAAACCCAGTAATGAGGGAATACAGCCCTCAAACATATTCAGTGAATTCACTTCTTGCCATAGCTGTCAACCTTAGCACAAAAAACCTGGACAAAGCCACTAACATGGTATTACAGTCCCAAAAATAAGGACAAATGTCAAATAGTCATCTTATAAACATAAAAAATTGCTATAATAAAAGGTTGTGTTACTATATATTTATTGCTAGAATAAAAAGTTGTTTTACTATGTATTTTCTGAAGACTATGAAGTCTGAAATTCAAATGCCTGTCAATTTTACTTCTGATGGAACAAAAACAATTTTCAGCAGAGGCCCAGGGAGAAATACTGTAGACACGTCTTTGTAAAATGGCAGGATACCAGAGCAAATCCACACAAACACAGAGATAAAATGGAGACTCCACAAAGAAGGCACCACAGCCAAGAATCAAACCACAAATCCTGTAGCTATGAGGCAACAATACTGCAACTGCACCATCAAATATGTAAGAAATTAAACATTCAGAAACCTGAAGTCTGAAATTCAAATGCCTGTCAATTTTATTTAACATTTGTTAATCAGGACAGTCTGACTTGGAAAAAAAAACAATTTTCAGCAGAGGCCCAGGAAGAAATAATGCAGACATGTCTTCGTAACATGGGAGGACACAAAAGCAAACCCACACAAACACAGGGAGAAGATACAGACCCCACAAAGAAGGAACCCCAGCCAAGAATCAAACCTGAGAACCTGCAGCTGTGAGGCAACAATGCTACTACTACACCATCAAATATCAAGCAAACAGACCCCACAAAGAAGGAACCCCCAACACTGCTACTACTACACCATCAAATATCAAGCAAACAACCCAACAAAGAAGGAACCCCAGCCAAGAATCAAACCTGAGAACCTGCAGCTCTGAGGCAACAATGCTGCTACTACTACACCATCAAATATCAAGCATTGCAACATTTACAAACCACAGATATTATGAGGAACAGATCAGATCAAATATGAGGCAAAAATCTGCAATTGTTTTACAAATGGTGGTGGGTAGGGAACTCAAGTCTTTAACACCTGCATACAGGGTACAGGGTTCAAGCCTGAGGTATTCCCTACCACACCACCATGAGCACCTGGGGCATTTACACACACACACACACACACACACACACACACACACACACACACACACACACACCAGTCCATTCAAATAGGGGGCTTCCCTACCATTCTAAACAATAAACACACACCAGTCCATTCAAATAGGGGGTTCCCTACCATTCTAAACAATAAACACACACCAGTCCATTCAAATAGGGGGCTTCCCTACCATTCTAAACAATAAACACACACCAGTCCATTCAAATAGGGGGCTTCCCTACCATTCTAAACAATAAACACACACCAGTCCATTCAAATAGGGGGCTTCCCTACCATTCTAAACAATAAACACACACCAGTCCATTCAAATAGGCATACATTCATTCACACACTTCCCTACCATTCTAAACAATAATTAACACACTTACCTGTCCTTGCTGCCCATTCTCCATAACGTAATCCAAATGCCCACGCAATAATCCACAGTCCCGCGATCCAAACCCTAATCCACAGTCCCGACGAGAGTGACTGACTGCTGCTGTTGCAATCTAAACACACACCAGTCCATTCAAATAGGCATACATTCATTCACACACTTCCCTACCATTCTAAACAATAATTAACACACTTACCTGTCCTTGCTGCCCATTCTCCATAACGTAATCCAAATGCCCGCGCAATAATCCACAGTCCTGCGATCCAAACCCTAATCCACAGTCCCGACAAGAGTGACTGGCTGTTGCAGTCTGGCCCCGACGCGTTTTCCCAGCGAGTCTGTGCACTTTAAAAGTGCACAGACGTCTCCTATGTTTCCCTACCTGGACTGCCGGACTGCCTGGAGCATGCGCAGTAGACTCGCAGTAGTCTGGACTACTGTGCATGCGCGAAGTCCGCGAATTTTTTAAAAATTTTTTTCTTTTTTTTTTGTTGAGGGGGCTGCAGTCCGGCAGTCCAATAGCACAGGCCACCCCTGAGTATTACTAGCTTATCATTTTTAATGTAATATGGGCAATTTATTCTTCAAGGGCAACAAGCACTTTATTTGTGGATGAAACAATGAAATATAAAGTTTGCTAGCAGCAACCTCTTCATTAGTTAGAGATCCCTTTAATGTGGAATTATTTAGATGACTTACTTCTGCAGAGATTTTGCATATTTACTGATACTGGTGGATTGTAATGACAGAAGTTTGAGTGGCCTTTTATGGTTGAAATTTTCTGAAATGGGTAGTTTTGTCATTATTGGTTCATGCACTTTGTTTCATTGCTTACTGGAAGACTGTTCAAAACTACAAAATTAAAAAAAATTCTAACAACTGGTGCTGTATTGTACAAGGAATATAATTTAATACAGTAAGGAAGGTGAATCAAAGGATGCATACATGTATGCATGGCCCTAAAAATGTGTTTGAAAACAGCCTAGAGGAAAGCATGAAAAGCTCAAAATCATGGGCAAATGTTAAGCTTTACTCTTGTTAACAAAGCAAGGGATGAAGGTAAAACAGTTCACACCACATTACCTTGACCTGGCCAAGCCTTTTGACACAATCCCCTACTCGAGTGTGGTACAAAGGATGAATAATATAGGAGCAAACACTTGCATCTTTAGCTGGATTGCCAACTTGCTCACAGGAAGCATGAGATCAAAATAGGGGAAGAGAAGAGACCAGTCAACAATGGAGTCCTCCATGTTTCGGTGTGGAGGCTTTTTCTGTTTGGCATATACATCTCAAAAATAAAAGGAAATACCAAAGGGCTTTGGCCATCTAAGTTTGAGATGACTGCAAGCTAGGAGCAGTTATTGAATCCCCAAATGACTTAACCATCATGCAGGATGTTTGTCCCAGGTAATAACTGGTGTCAGTCATGATAATGCCCTCTGAGAACTGACCCAGTTGTTTGGCATTTGGGAACTTGTGTGTACAGTGACCTAACTTTTGACCAACATGTGCCCAGAATTCTAAGAAAGCCTTTCTATATTGCACAGCTTATAAACAAATTGATTGTGACTAGATCTAGAGATGTTTGTTGTCCCCTTTTACAAAGCTCTCATTAGGTCAATCATTTTGTATAATCCCCACTTTGGCATGTATCTGTCCAGCCTGTGCAACAATTGTAATACCTTCTGAGACACCTTACTAAAAGCCTACAAGTCGTAAACAACAGGTCTTGCATAGACCACCTCAAAGATTTACTACTATACTCAGTATCCTACAGAGTGCTTAGAGGTGAGATGTCTGGCATACAAGGCATCCTCCGACCTAATACAGATGGACCTACTGAACATCTCCAAGTCAAATGGCATCAGAAATACTCAGTCCAGGTATCTAAACTGAATGTTGTGGAGAGATGGATATATATCACAGAGGCTACCACTGTTCCAGAACAGACTATCCATAAAAATAAAACAAAGTTCATCCATCCATATTCAAATGTAACTTGGATCTAAGGGTGGGTAATAGAAAATGTACTCCAGCATTGCCCCTCATGCCACTAATGGATAGAGGCAGTTCCTAAATGCTGCATCCCTTACATGGGTCCCCTCAAATTATCTATGGTATGATCACAGTTATTCTCACTAGGGTTGATATACAATTATCAGCCATTGAATAGGTAAGACCAATCAGAAAATGTTAATTCAAACACAAAAAGGGAATTGGTTAAGCTTAAAATGTCCTCCAAGTGAACCTATCTTGTGGTAGTAAATAATTATAAAAAATTGCCCTTTTTAGATCACTAAGTGCCCCTCTCACCCTCCACACCCAGTCTTCAACAGCTTCCAGCGCCTGTGTAGTGGAGTTTGGCTTTATTGGCCTGAATGCACCCATAAA
Organism: Protopterus annectens; assembly: GCF_019279795.1. NCBI lineage: Eukaryota > Metazoa > Chordata > Ceratodontiformes > Protopteridae > Protopterus > Protopterus annectens. Next base: position 1,722,223,165 of record NC_056739.1, on the reverse strand, counting down.
GACTTAAAAAGTAAAAAATGTCATGGGCATTCAGAAGCCATGTTGCCGAAACACTGGTATGGCCTTAAGGGGGGAATCATTTGCATATATCCCATAGGCCTCTACTACAGTGGACTTAAGGTATTCCACAGTGAAGACTCTAGCTTGGTCGGGTCTTTTTTTTAACAGTTTATCTTTGTGACCTTTATACATTTTGGTTTAGTCTGAAATGTTAAAAAACTTTATGAAAAAGTGAATTTGCAGTCATTTTGGATGCATGTTAAGTTGCAAATTCAGTAAAGTTGTGTTAAAAATAAATAAATAAAACAAGCTTATAATTGCTGATAGTGTTTCCTTGGGAAATGGCTACCTTACCCTTCTGAGGTGAAATTGCCTGGTAAATACCTTAATAAAATACTCAAAGCATTAGCATATACCTGTGCCCTGCATTTGGATTACTAAACACATTGAAATTAGTGGGAGAACAGTTTTAGCAGCTAGTGATCTCCCATTCACAAGGATCAGGATCCAGATGTACTGTGATAATGATAATGTAGTCTGTAATATTCACTTATCACATGCATTAAGTATCCTTAGTAAACTCTAAAAGGTAAATGGCAAAAGAGGTAGATGATCTGTGCCTCAATGAGATATGTGCCCTACCATGCTCTAACACAAAGATCAGTTTAATATCCATCAGTGCTTAACTGGTGCAAAACAAACCGAGTTCAAAGTATGAATTTAAAATGGTAAATCATAGCGTAAACATCAGTAGAAAAGGCACTGTAGACTTTAATCCTAAAATGTGGTCTGACAGCTGTAAGTAAATCCACCAGCAGTATTGTCATCATCACATTCCTGCTACATGAGTACAATCCTTTAGCTGAAAGTAAGGCACATGGGTCATCACATTACACCATCGACACCCATTATTTTAAAAGTTCAGTTTAATACTTTAATTAAAATAACAAAACTGGCACCTCATATTATCACTTTCTAAGGTTTAAAGCAATCTGTTTTGATTCTTCTTCTTTAATAAATAGCATCTCTTTTACCTTTGAGTTTCATCTTACAAAGACACATTTGGATTTATGTATCTTCTTCTTCTTTCAGCTTTTCCCAGTTAGGGGTCAAAGAGGAAAAAATAAGTCAAATGTGCTGAGAACTGATTAAAATAATGAAACACTGAAGGATTATATCAACTCAAATCACAAAAGGCTAGAAAAAATGGAAGAAGCTTCAAACAGATATCCAGATGAACTGATACAAATGCAAAAATCAGAGGTCGAAATGAAGAAAAGGCTGGCTGAGTATGAGACTGCACAAGAAGAGATGTTCCAAAATGGTAGAATTAGAGAACAGATCCGGTAGGGAACACCTGAGATTTTCTGTTGTACCAGAGAAACTAGAAGGAGCAGACTGTATTAATTTTATGAAGGCACAAAAGCAGCTGGGCTGGTATACCAGAGCATGAGCTGTTAATTGACAAGGCACATTGTGTGTATGCTCCAAAGCTGTCCATAGGAAAGCAGCCAAGACATGTATTAGTAAAGATGAAATTCTACCAATAGAAAGAGTTATTCCTGACAAAACTGTGGCAGAAGGGCAAAGTATTAAAGTTAGAGACATTAGAATGTTTTTGGAGAATGATTTTTCACTGTAACCAGGCAGAAGAGAAACAAATTTATTCCAGCAATCAGCAAATATTGAGAGCAGGTGTAAGATTCAAGCTGCAGTATCCCGCTGTCTTCGGAATATTTTTCCTGGAGGAGCAAAGTTATATTTTTTGCTGCATAACAGGCTAAGGAGGAAATAAAAAGTTTGTCCATCAAAAAGTGAGCCATCAAGCAGAAGGATCCTCTGGCTCTCATTCTTCTAATAGTAAAGCACATGGAGAGACTTTGCCAGTGAAACCTTTTCAAGTGTTCTAAAGGAAAATGCTTAAGAGATGGAGAAAAGCACAGGAGTTGACTAGAAGACTCGGGCATACCTTAGAATTCATCTGGAGTTGGGAGATGGAGACGAACAGGAAGAAGGCTAGCAACACAGAAATTAGTGAATAAATGTGAGATTACAAAGAATCAGTCACATTTGTGAAGTACAGCTGTACAAGAAAAAATGGGAAGAATGGACTTTTGTTGATCTCGTTAAACTTGTGGACAGATGATGAGGATTATATTTTCATGTATTTATTCCATCTAAAATTGCTATTAACAAAAGTTTGGGAGAAATAGCTTTCAGTAGGGAGTATTACTTATAGGTGAGGACTGGAATTTGACTTGCTTCAATGAGGCTGTATCTGGGGGTCTTAGAAGGGAAAATGTAACAAAAGAGGGTAGATTTCTGAATAAATTTATGAAAATATTTGGTATGGAAGAAATGAATTACATAGGATGAACTCAAGAGAGAATTTACATATTATTCCCCAAGGTACAATAACTGGACTAGACTAAATAGACATAATATTTCACCTTATGCATTTAATTGAGAGCTTTAACACACATCCAATAACTATTTCAGATCATACGCCAATAATAACTAAGATAAAAATGCAGGGTAATGAAGCAAAAATGAGATGCTGATGCTTCCTGCATTCATGTTAAAAAGAAAAAAAATTTAAGGAATGGGTAGTGTAAATTATGTGGGAGTTTTTGGGGAAGATAGAAAGTACTCCAGAAGTTATAGCTAGCAAGTGGAATTCAGTGAAAGTGGAGTTTAAAAATAATGTAAAAATAAAGGGAAAAGTGATATGGTTAAGAAGTAACAAGAATTATTTAGAGGGGCTGACAAAGGTTAAAGTATTGTAGAATAAGGGGACTCTCACAGAAGAAGAAACACAACTGCAAAGTGCTAAAGACAAAATAAGGGATTACATGGATAATATGCATGAGTTTAGAAAGACTGCTGTTAAGCAACTATTTTTTTGATAACTCCAACGCACAAAAACTTTTAGCACAATGACTTAGGCAACAAAAATTGGAAAGGGCTGTTGCCAGACTTAAAGAGCTTGTAACCATAAAATGTACCTTTAGTGGTATTTGAGATATTTGACAAATTTTATGAGAATTGGTAAAAAGCAGAGAAATCAGGAAAAAGCATAAATGGAAACATTTATAGAAGGCTTAAATAATGTCAAGGTTAGAGGTAAATGAGGCTCAATAATTAACAGTTAAGATAGGAGACATGAGATGAAAATGATGATATGTAATCAATCTGCAGGAATGTCTCCAGGAGTAGATGACATTTTGGTAGACATTTGGAAGGTAGAATGGAAGAAAGTGATAAAGATCTGGAAGGTTTTGTTTAACAGTATCTTAAAGGGAGGGGAAGCAGCAAAATTCTGGAAAAAGCTGTGTTGGCTGTACTACCTAAAGATGGTAAATACTCATCAGATCCAACTCCATGTATGCCCATTTCAGTTTTAAACTTTGATTATAAAGTGTTTATCTGTAATGGCTAAAAATGGAAAAGGTGTTGCCAAACTTGACAAACATGGCTCATTGTAGTTTTGTGGAAGAGAGGCAAATGTTTGACAACATTAGTAGAATGATGATCCGAGAGAAGCAGAATGTTAAGAAAATACTGCTGTTGATGATGGGTCTTGAAGCCGAAAAAGTATTTGATAGAGTAAGTGGGGCAATGAAAGCATTTGCATTCCCTGATAAAATTATATGGTTAATTAGGAGAATATATGAGGGAGTAAAAGTGGGAGAGTTCCTCTCTGATAAGTTGTGGCTGAACAGAGGAACCAAACTGGGGTGTCCTCCTTCCCCTTTGTTATTTACATTATGTTTAGAACCATTGCAAAAAAAATAAGAAACTCAGAAATTCAAGGATATAATTGGTATGGTAATCGAGAAAAGTCAGCTTTATTTACAAACAGTATTATGCTGTTCCTGATAAAACCAGAAAAGGGCATCTCAGTGTTGTGGAACATTTTGAGACTGTTCCAAGTTCTTTTGGGTTATAAAATTAATGAAGCTAAAACAAAGGGTATAGCTGTAAACTATGTACTCACACATGAATTGGTTCAGCAGTACTCATATTTATGGGGGCAAGATAAAAATACGTATTTAGGAGTATGGGTAAAAAAGATTCTGTTATGGCAGCTTTATGTGGGAAGGGACTAAACAAAAGATAATACAAAAAATGAGAAACTAGAAGCTCTTGTCTATGGCTATGGATAGCTAGATACAAGCAGCAAAATGTTTTAGTACTTTTAGTTTTATACACAGGTCAGGCATGTTTTGTCAACCAAAGGAGAAGTTGTGGATGCTAATTAAAGAATTGAAGGACTTTTTCTGGAAGATAAAGAGGGTGAGAGTCAAGTGGGTTACGTTCCAACAAAACAAGGTAGTTTATGGTTACCTAATTTAAAGGGATATTTTAGAAGCATACAGTTAAGGCTCATACACATAACAGAAGTAGAAAGCTATAATTCAAAGTGAAAAGGGAAGATGACGAAGCAGGGAAGAAATTCAAGAAATAAGGAGAGAGTGGGATTTTGGACACTGATCCTTAAGGAAGATAACAACAGTCATACAGAATATTAGATTTATAAATGAGCAGAAAGTATACTTAGAACTAAACTGACACAGGAATGGAGACAAGAGATTTTGCCACTGTGGATGTCTGCAGTTAGGGGTACAGAGAATAAGCAAAAGGGGGCTGGAATTTACAGGAGGAAGCTGGCAAAGGAACCAAGGAATTGGGAACAAATAATTAGACAGTGAAAGGTAATAAAATGGGAAGAGGCCAGGAAGACATTTGGACTACAGACTAGATACTGCCTTCCTTATCAGGGATTGATATCAAAGTATAGGCAAAGTGTTGTGAATAGGGGAATCCTAACTGAAAGACCTGCACTGGTTGAGTTTTTAGTCGAATCTAAAACAGAAGCTGCTGTTAAAAAAGGAATAATTAGTAGGGCATATACAATATTGCATGATAACTGTAGGAATCAATCAGGGGAGGTCAGAAAATATTGTGAAGAGAGATTAGATAAGCACTTCACAAAAAGAAAAAAAAAACAATGGGAGGACATATGTATGTAGAAGATTTAGGATGTGTGATAGGAAGTCTTTTCATGGGTACTTTTATTCCCCAAGCAGACTTCAAAAAAAACTTTCCTTAAGTATATGGCAAATGTTTGAGGTGTGTTAAGGAAGAAAGGGGTAACTGTGGGCAGGTCTACTTCACTTACTCAAACTGCCATAAGACCGACTTTCAAAAGATCGAGCCCACTACACCAAAATTTCACAACACTGAATGTTCAATTAATTGACTTTCAAATGCACGACTGTCAAAACACTGACTCCCATATAACCAACACAATTTAAAAGTAGTTGAGAGAAATACCATCAGTGTAAACACCACAATTTTCTAAAACCATCCTACAAAACATTATTATTTTTTTAATTCTTATATTGATTTTTAATCATATCATAACAAATCATATCTAACAAAAGACAAAATGATATGTACAAACAGAAATTTCTCTACAATAAACTAACTATATACAAAGCCCATCTAAGCAGAGCACCTAAGAAGGAGGATTAAATGTTGTGTATTTATGTTAGTATAAACTCATATACCATTTTCCATGTATCCCTCTGTGAAGGATTTAGCCTCATGGAATACCACAAATATTTGTGAGCAGAAATATGTTTCCCAGCTATCTGTTTGAGTCCTTCCCATGAAAGAGCCGATCTATCCTTCCAATTTAGGGTGATATAGTATTTTATCAGCATAAAAGATGTTATTAGAAAATGAATATTCTTAATGTCCATGCCTACCGGGGGTATATGAAGGAGGGCGAATTGCCAGGAGAGCGTAGATTTTTCATAGCCCATTTTTTTCTAGTTTGACCCTGAGGGCACACCAAAGCCTATATGAGCATTTGCAACTCCAAAAGATGTGAATGATATCTGCTTCCATCATAGGGCAATATTGGCAAAAGGGTGGGACTTCATTGTACATCTTGTTTAGTAGTGCTGGGGTGTAGTATGCGTTATTTGCTATCATAAGTTGGGTATACCTGAACTTTAGCAGAGGGATAGCTTTAGAAAATTTTTGAATGGCTTGGGCAATGGACCTAGAGGAAATCGAGGGGTCTTGTTTTATCCAAAAATCAGAATGGATAGCTTCTTTCGAGCATCTGATTGCAGAGATTAGTTTATAAGTGTGAGAGACCATTTTTTTTTTACGAGTTAATAGATTCCATAATACCTTACACAGCTCTATTTGGGGTTCAGGAATATCAATATCCCTCCAGAATTTGCTGCAAATGTCCTTTAGTTGTCTAATCATGATGGTGTACTTGATCGGAAGCTTAAAATTATTTCTGATGGAAGAAATATGCTCCATCCTGAATGAGAAGAAGTCCAGAACCGTTTTACTTTTGATCAGTGGGAATGTATTCAAATTGACCAAATTCTCATTTAGTTTAATGTTAGGATTAAGGTGTAAAGGTTGGAGAAGGTGAAAAGCGAAATGTAGATTTAGAGATTTAAACAAGTTTTGTGTACATTTGATTTGGGACCATAAATCATTTTGAATTTTGTACTTTCTTTTGGCAGAGATGTCTAAGAATGGAAGGGCCATGGGATTAATGGAAAGAGTTTTGATATAATTGTAATAAAGTTTGACCCAAGATGGACACCAGGCAACCTTTATATAGAACCTCTGCTTTTACTAATTAAACAGAGAACATTCCATTATATTCCAAGATTATTTAATACCGAAATACCTCTATCAGCTTACGCGGACGATTTGAATATTTACTACTCCCTTCCCAACTCTGATATTAACAAAATTAATAATGCTTTACAAATTTTCTCCAAATTCTCGAATTATAAGGTGAATATAGATAAGACAACGATCTTCCCAATTAACATTTACTCGCAATTACCTAGTGAAAGATCTTTACCTAATATAAAAGTCAATGACCATCTCCAATACCTAGGAATATCCTTCCAAACAGATGGAAATATACAGCACCAAGAGGGCTTATCTGGATGTTGGGGCTTGATACAAAAGGACATGGAAAGATGGACTCAACTAAAACTCCCGGTTCTCTCGAGAGTAGCCATTATCAAAATGAATATTCTACCAAGACTACTGTATGTTCTAAATGCTACCAACACCCTGATACATAATAAAGTCTTTAATAATATACACTCATCTCTCTCGAAATTTATATGGCACCCAAGACCCATCAGGATAAGCTATCAAAAACTTGTTTACCCTAAAGATAAAGGTGGTCTAGGCCTTCGAGATTTTAGACTAATGTATGAAATAAATAGAAGCAGTAGAATAATTAATGTTGCGACTTTCAAAACATTATTTTAAATTGTAGATAGACCTACACAGCATTGCCATTAGTGTATAACATGTTCATTAGTATTTTAAAACATTAAGACGACATGTAAGTATCCAAATCTTGCAACTTGTTCTTCAAGTGAGCGAACCAATACATCCAAAATTTTAAAACTTCAAATCCAGACATCCAACACTTCACATCTGCAATTCCGAAGATACGGACTTTAATACTTTATATGCACAAAGCCAGACATACAATATCTCCTTAAATGCTGCATATAATCATGTAAAACTAAAATATGCTTACTTTTTAATGAAATAAAGTGTAATAAATATTCCCAACCATGCTAGCACTTACCCACAACATTTCCGTCATGTTTTTAAAACATTCATTACAAGCTACAAATATTTAAAGTAACAGAACACTATATAGACAGAAAAAGTTTGCAGCTCCGTGATTCTACTATACAGCAGTTAAATTGCTATTCATCAGATAAACACTGAAACCTATTACATTTGTAAAATTTACATTTTAGCAGGGGCGCTGAGCCCCTCCTGCCCCCCCATGGAGGGGTCTGTGCCCCCCAAATCCACCCCCCAGCAAATTAAATATACTAACTCAGAGATTGCACTACAGTGCAGAAATGAGCATATTTCATGCTCCATTCACTGCAGATAAGCAAAAATCGGCATTTTCACCATTCAGCCTTATGAAAGATGGTAAAATGAAGTTTCAGTTATGTGACATTTTGACATTATCATCTCAGTCTGTTAAATGTCGGTCTACTGGAATTTCATCCTTCTGAAGTAAACCTGTGTGGGCATATGTTTTCATATTGTAGTGAGTTGGCAGACTTTAAAATTCCCTCAGAGTACTTTTCAGGAATACTGGTTAAGGAAATGATATTTTTTTTATCTGAGATACAGGATACAAATTGTGTAGATATAGTAAGGCCTTTTTAAGTTTAATTCTAGTGGCTGCCAAAAAAGCAATTACTATTAAATGGAAAGCAAAGTGTACACCAACTTTATCTGAAGTAGTAAATATTGTAAAAGATAAAAGATCAGGAAATTTCATCTTTAGAATTGTGTAGGAGCAAATTACATAGAAAATGAAAATTGTGGGAACAATACTTGGAAAAATGTTTTGAAAGGGGAATGAGGTTTAAGAGAAGGCAGGAACTGAACAATTTATGCAATGTTGGATTGATTATATTGTATAGAAGAATATATGTTATGTATAATGTTTGTAAATGTGAGCTTGATGATATGGTTTGTTTACTCTTATATAAACATATGTTTGCCTATGTCACAAGTGATAATTTAATAAAGGTGTTAGAAAAAGAATTCTGCAGTGTCAGTATAGTTTTGAAATAGTCATTTGTGCTGTAGGTTTAATTATGACTCCAAAAATCACACCTGATGTGGATCTGTACTTTGCCAAAGCATAGTATATCATATATATCATAGTGTATCAGTATATTATGTGTCACTGAGACCTGGTTTAAAGCTGTGGAGAGCACACCAGCAATGCAAGGCTATGTAATGCCCCCATACACTTAGACCAGCTACTACACCAACAGGGATTAAAAGTGAAGGTGTCTCAGTTTACCTCAAAAAGAAATATACCTCAAGGCTGGTCAAACAGGATGATGCACTTGAGCTTCTCCATGTTCAAATCACCATAGGCAAAATCCTACACCACTTTCTTGCAAGCTGTAGGTCCCCCTGTGTGAACAAGGAAACCCATAACACTTATTTAAGCTTACTGTAAACACTCACCATCCAACCTAATACTATATTCACGGGCGACTTTAATTTTCTCACTATTAACTGGGAATTATGTACGACACCAAGTGTGCAGACCATATTGTCATTACATCAACCAGGGGCGGAAACATACTGTATGAGGTTCTCACTAGTGTGGGAGAGCACAGCACCCCCCCCGCCCCACCCCCAAGTCCAGTGTAATGTCCTCTCTGGTAAGGTCAGACTACAGAAATTGTCTTCTTTGAAGTAAAAATAAAACCCAGAACCCCGGCTAAACCTGGAATGTTCAGGAGCCACTCTTAGAATAGTTTTCTACCATTATGTAATAACCTAGCAACATGTAAATACCCCATAAACAATGAGAGCACTACTGCCTACATGGAACTGTTCACAGAAACTCTATACAGCATGTTAGTTGTTGCATAGAGGCAGCTGTACCCACCAGGAATAAGTACAGAACTAACTCAAAAACAAGGCACTCTGGTGGAATCACAACATCAGTAGGCTGTATAATAGAAGGAAGAAAATCATGGCAAACATTAGGAGATGTAGTACTCAAAATCTTTCTCATCAAACTAAGCAACATCTCAGAGAACAAATAAAGTCTACCAAAGCTAAATTTGAGGTAAATTTGGACTCCCAGGCCAAGGACAACCACAAGGCATTCTTTAGCTATGTCTGCAACCTCAAAGGCAATACACAGTTATGTGAAGAGCTCATTGTTAATAGAGCCATATACAGCAAGCCAGAAGATATAGCAAACCTACTGGCAAACAGATTTCAGCTCTAACTTTACCACTCTTCCCCTAAACCTCTTCTCATGAAATACCATCAAATATAACTTCCCCCTGTTATCACTAGGGAACAGTCTCTAAAGCCAAGAACACTGCATTGATGGGCCTAGACTGCATCCAAGAATGCCTTCTAAATAGCATGAACTATGACCTATCAGACCCTCTAGATTCACTGTTTAATTTCAGCCTCCAAATAGGCTTCATGTCTTACTAATGGAGAACAGCAACAGTCATCCCTTTGCATGAAAGTGGGCCATCTACTGACCCTGGAAACTACAGACCCATAAGTCTCACTTGTCTGACATACAAAGCCATGGAATGAATTATCACAGAAACAATTAGTAATGACATAGGAAACCTCCAGACACTGGACCCAACCCAGTTTGGTTTTGTCAAGGGCAAATCATGCCTACTCAACCTGATGGACTTCTTTGAGGAGGTCACCAGAGCAGTGGATGAGGGCAAAATGGTTCCTACTGTTTACCTTGACCTGGCCAAGGCATTTGACACAATACCCCACTTGGACAATGTTGACAAACTCAAGAGGTTAGACTACTGTATGTCACCTTGTGGATAGCCAGTTGGCTCACAGCAGGACCCAAGAAGTTAAAATTGGAGAGCCCACCTCTACAAAGAGGCCAGTCACAAGCGGAGTCCCTCAGTCATCGGTCCTGGGACCACTCCTTTTTGTCATATACTTTTCTAAAGTCAAGGCCAGTGTTAAGGGTCTCTGGCTGACCAAATTTGCATACAACTGCCAGTTAGTTTTGGTGGGGGGGGAGTTCTATGGCTGTTCCTAATGTTCTCCAAGAAGGGCTGATACAGACAAATGACTTATGTTAGAATCGTGGACTAAAACTAAATGCTAAGAATTGCATAATAGTGCCATTCAGGAAGTTATCCACCCATGCTAGCTATCATATTGACAACACACCCATAAGAGTCGTCCCAGTAGTCCAGGAGTTGGGCACACGCATAGACCATAATCTAGCCTTTGGCCCTCACATGTCTACAGTAGTGAGGAGATCATTCTGTGTTGTGTAGCTTATAAACAAATGTATGGCATATAGGTCCAAGGAGTTCATTGTTCCACTGTACTCAGCATTCATTAGACCTATTGTGAGTACAGTGCCCCCTTTGGTATGTACCTATCCAGTCACATCCAGCAACTGGAATGTTCACAGAGGTTCCTCACTAAAATAATACAGGGCATAAGTAACATGTCCTGTGAAGACCACGTCAAGGTTCTATTCCTATATTCTGTGAGAGCTATACCTGCCATGCAGGGCATTGCTGGACCCCACCCTGATGGACCTCCTGCATATCCGCAAAACAAACAGCACTAGAACTACTTGTTCTAAAGGCTTAAATCTTACCTGTAATATAAGTAGGACCCACTGGAGCGAAAGGTATATATCTCACAGACTACACCTTCTGTGGAAGACACTCCCCATCCAGGTGAAGCAGAGTTCCTCCCTAAACCAGTCCAAGTGTAACTTGGACAATTGGATGGGGAACAGGAAATTCATCCCTGATTTGGCACCCATGTCTCTAATGAACAGAGGCAGTCTTTAAATGTTTCATCTCTCAAGCCTTGCTTCCAGTTATCAAGGGTACTAGAACTTGTCAGAGATTTGGAATGCAGAAAAAGGCTCTAATGGGTATTAGCCTAGTACACACCTAAGAAGCTATGGACCTATTATTCTAACATGGCTGTATTTAAATTTTGAAAAGAGAAAATGTAACATTGACAGAGTTGCAACAGTACATTCTGTTTAGGAAACAGTCCTATATTTCACACTTTTCTTTGAAAAAAATGTTAATTTTAATAAATAGTAGAAAAAAAGCAGCAAAGGGTACCCAAACTACAGACATGTTCAAAGTAATATTTCTAGGCATTGGAATGTTCTTCATGAGCAGACTCTTCCCACTCTATCTCCTAAACTGATTAGACAACCCCCCCCGCCAAACACACATGCACAAGCTAAGAAACCATAATCATTCTGGTCCCCAGCTATAAAAAAAAAAAAAACACTCAATCCAAACTGCTTGCCACAAACCATTAATTTTCAGTATTAGGCCACAAGCTCCTGGAATCCCTCCCACTCATACTTAAAGACAGCTCTTCTTACCCTAAATCCCATACATTGCTTAGAAAACTGCAAAATGCTCAACAGAAATGTAAATATATCCTGCCAAACAACCTCACCACACCTCTTGTTTTGCTTCACACCCTCTCTGTTTGATTCTTCATCTTTCCTATTGGAATTTCATATTATGTAAGGGTTTTGCTGTTTACTATATGCCTTGTATATATTGTACGTTGTATTTGTTCTTAGGTTCATATGTTCATAGTGCTAGGGTAGCTCTTTACAAGCCATTTTAAGCATAGCCAATTTACCTTTTTGTGTTCTAATTAACATCTGGTTAGAGATTGGCTTTCCCTACCTCATGTTTAATAGTTATATATTATCCATAATGAGAATAACTGGGATTGGGATCATACCATATGTAATTTGAGGGGACAGTCCTGGGGTAAAATGTTTGTTTCCAATCCATAAATCCAAGTTTTACTTGAACTTGGACAGACATGAAGTTGCATATGGGTGTGGAGTCTGTTCAAAAGCAATGGTATCCTCTGTGAGATGTACATGTCCCTCCAAACCTTTCTGTTGATGCTGCTGAAAAGGTTTAGATCCATAGACCGAGTATTTCTGATGCCATTTCAATGTGCATTAAATCCATTAGTACTGGGTCAGAAGATGCCTTGTATGCCAGATACAGGTCACCTCTTAGCAGTCTGGAAGATGTGATGTTATGAGGTAGTGCCATCTGCAACAGGGAGAGTAGGGCAGTGCATGTGTAACATATGCCAGCATAGCTAACTGGAGATTTATAAATAATTTTATGTCATTTTATTGTCACACACTGATTTGTACAGATGTTTGAGTTAAAATGTATTTGTAAAGTTACTTGTGTTAAAAATACATCAACAGTAGGTCCTGCTGGACAGAAAGAATGTATGCGTGTATATTAGGTTGTATTATTGTAACTGATCAAATGTGTATGTTTATCAGAGAACCCTGGAAGGGTGGAAAGTTTGAAATTGTGTTATAGCTTTCAGATGCTGTCACAGATCCTAGCAAATCTCTATGTGTGTATATTGTACCCGAGTCAGGTTACCAGAGATGATGTCATCCTCTAACCAGCATCTGGTTTCTTTGGAACCCTCGCAGCCGCACTTTACAATCTGACAGGAACAGTTTCTGACAGGATATATAGCTCACACATCCACACAGACAAAAACAGACATCATGTGGCTTTTGCTATGGTAAGACACTCAGCACAGATCGGCTTGCCTTAATTTAGTCAGGGGATAGTAATTCTTTAGTTAGTCAGGGACATTTAGTAAGAGTAGTTTAGTATTGTTTTCTGGGTGGCCATGGTGGTGCAGCGGTTAGCGTTGCTGCCTCACAGCAAGAGGTTCTCCGGTTTGATCCTTGGCTAGGGTGCCTTCTGTGCAGAGTCTGCATGTCCTCCCTGTGGTCGCGTGGGTTTCCTCTGGGTGCTCTGGTTTCCTCCCACATCCCAAAGACATGCTGTAGGTGGATTGGACACTCTAAATTGGCCCTAGGCGTGAGTGCATGTGTGTGTGTGCCTTCTGTGGAAGGTTGGGTGCTGGGCTGGCAACTCGACACCATAAAACTCCATTGCCAATCATGAGCGGACAAGGTGATCCGCTGTGGCGACCCCTGACTGGGAAAAAGCCAAAAGAAGAAGTTTAGTATTATTTTCTGCATCTGTGAGAAACTAGCCAACTGTATTATTTTTATATATCAGTGGTTGAAACTCTATCGTATTCAGTATTCTCCTTTTTTCTGTTTTATTATTTATCATTAAATATGTTAATACATTTTATTGTAACTGGTCCTTTAGAGAATACTTTGACCACCTTGAGAGTACTTTTGCTTGTTTTAGTGACACTGTGGCCACTCCTGAAAGGCTTTCGGCTTTGGTCACACCCTAACATTTGCATTTGTACTAATTTTACACAGTATAATTAGGTACCCTTTGTAAGGGCCTTAAGGTAGCTGACTGGTGGCAGCATGATTACTTTAGAGTCTGGGCAGAAAGGGGCACAGCTTGTGTATGGGTATGTGTGCGAAACTCATATATCTGTGTGTGTGTGTCAGCTACTGGGTACAGGGAAACAGAGCTCCAAAGTGGACAGTATGGAGTTTTGTGTGGGTCTGGAGAGAGAAGGAGAGTCCAGTCCCAGGTCTGGAGCATGTTCCCTGTGTGCTTTTAAGAAAATTGTGCTTGGTGCAGGGATCTGTATCTGAAAGTACTGTGTGAATCCATCTTTCCTCTTAGTGAATATCCGTGGGAAGGATTTAGTCTCCTTGATTGCTGGCTCTGAGTAGGGACCTGTCACATATTGGAGGCAGCTGGGTGGGGTATTAATTGAACTTCAGTAGCCGATGGGCAGTTGTCACTGAAGGTGTGTGTACTCTCAGCAGCCACAAGGTAAACATTCAGAGTTTCATTTTCATAACAATTTTAATTATTTTTGTTAGTTTAATTTACTCAGTGAAAACAGGAAAGGATGTCAGCAGAGGATTATAGCAAGCTGACAAAGAACCAGGTGGCCAAGGTGTGTGAAGCCAAAGGATTGGTGCAAGCCAACCTGACTAAAGTGGAAATAATTTCAGCCTTGGTCACAGTAACCTGGAAGACAGCCAGTCTGGTGATGGGAATGTGAAGTCTTCAGAAACAGGACAGTTCACCTGTTCCTCAGAGGACATAAAAATCCATCTGGAGTTAAAGAGACTTGATCTAAAGGCCAAATGTTTGGAAGCAAAATCAGCAGAAAGACTGTAGCATTTGGAGACTGAAGAAAAGGAAAAACAGATGGAGTTAGAAACAGCAGAGAGACTGCAATGTTTGGAGGACGGAGAGACTGTGTTATTTGGTGGCTGAAGAAAATGAGAAACCGCACCAGAATGAGAGGGAGATCCTGACTCTTTGGTAGGGTCATGGAGGTAATGGGAAGGGAATAACCAAACCCCAGAAACAATAAAGGTCAGTAAATTTCTTCCACAATTTGCAGAGGGTGATGATATTGACAGTTTTATTCATGTATTTGAAAGGGTATGTAAACAGTATAATGTTGACCAAGGGCTCTGGGTAAGGTTTCTGACCCCCTTACTCCATGGTAAAGCTGTAACTGCTGTTTCTAAATTGTCTGATACTGATTCTTTAAACTATGATGAAGTAAAACAATGTTTATTAGACTGTTTTATAGGGGAACCCATGCTGGGTATCCTAAACCACCCCAACAGGGTACGCCAATAACAGGGGAAGCCACTAGTTCAGGTACATGGACAGGCCCAAGGGTTAGATATTTTAAATGTAACCAGAAGGGCCGTGTACCATACAGATGTCCACTGAGGCAAGGTGGGGAACAAAAGGTGAAGGAGCCAGCAAGTGGGAATAACAGTATGCCAATGGTAAGTTGTCTGAAGACAACAAGGGTACCAAATTATCACTGAAGTTTGTGTCCTGTCTTAATGTATGGAAGACAGGCCAGTGCTAAGAAAGAGACCATCTCTGACATAACCATTGTGAAGCTTGCAGTGGTTAAAGAGGAGCAGTACTTGCTTGGGAAGTCCACATGGATAGGGATTTAGGAGGCACCCCATTCCAAATACCTTTGGCCAGGGTTCACATTGACTGGGAGGGTGAAAAAGGAAGCAAGCAGATAGGTGTGTTTGAGGAAATCCCTGCAGATGTCTTGATAGGGAATGATTTTGACAATGCAGTACCTTGTGTGCATGCAGTTACATGCAATCAGGCTTGGAGACAGGCACGTGGGTCACATAGCCTGGGGGAGACTCAGATAGACCCCACACCTGAAGCTGGGCCTGGTGAGGTAGCTATTTCAGGGAGGGAGATACCCTGTAACAGTAAGTCTGAAAGTGAGACACAGATGCTGGTAGGTACTGATGTTCACTTCACAGGGTGGCTGCAAGAGGAGAAGTGAGTGATAGTACCCAGGCTGACAGTGAGGCACCATGTCAGAAGAAACTGGGCTTCCAGTGGAAAGGGAACTGGGAAGGGTCACAAAGGTAGAGTTGAGACAGCTCAGCTTTCGGACCCTACATTATGAGGCTTGTGGGAGGTAGCTAAGGAGGCATCTGATTCTCAAGGAAAAGGGGAGACTATATACTGAAACAAAGGTTTACTGTATAGAGAGTGGACCCCTGAGGGAGGGCTAGAGGGTGAAGTAATACTGCAGTTGGTAGTGCCAAGAGCTTACAGTCTGGCACGTCTAGCCATAGCCCATGACATTCTTTTGCAAGTCATAATGGCATAGAGCATACCAAGAGACATATTATAAAGAATGTTTATTGGCCTGGGATTGCAAGGGATATAACATGGTACTGCAGGATCTATGAGCAGTGCCAAAAGGCAGGCAAGGCAGGAGACAAGGTTACGGCTCCTTTGATGCCTTTGCCTGTGATTGAGGAGCAATTACAGAGCATAGCTATGGATATTTTGAGGCCCCTGAGTACCCCGAGTTCCACAGAGAATTATATCTTGGTGGTAGTGGATTGTACTAGATACCTTGAGGTGGTGGCTCATTCCTCTATTGAGGCAGAGAAGGTGGTAAATGTCTTAGTTTTGGTTACGGGACTTGGGCTTCAGGCCAGTTATGTTACATTAAGAAGGTTTGTGGTCTGCACTCTTGGGGAGGAGAGGGTAGCCTCTGTCCTTTTGAGATGGGAATTGCTTGGTGACGGCTTAATGTGTGTTGTTCTAAGTGTCTTTTTTCCATTTTAAGCACTTGAGTTCCAAACCAGTTATTTTACATTAGGAAGATTTGTGGTTTAGACTCTTGTGGCAGGAGAGTATAGCCTACACCCTTCTAAGCTGGGAATCGCTGGTTGAAGGCTCATTGTGTCTGTTATTTTGTAAGTATCTTAGTTCTGGTTTTAGCACTTGTGCTCCAAACCAGTTACTGTACTTTGGAAGGGTTGTGGTCTTGGCATTTGTGGCAGGAGAGTATAGCCTACACCCTTCTAAGGTATTGCTGGTTGAAGGCTGTTTGTGTCTGTTCTAATAGTGTCTTGGTTCTGGTTTAAGCACCTGTGCTTCAAACCAGTTACTTTATATTGGGAGGGTTGTGGTCTAGACTCTTGTGGTGGGAGAGTATGGCCTACACCCTTCTAAGCTAGGAATTGCTGGTGAAGGCTTATTGTGCCTGTTATTCTTTCTAAGTGTATTTATTCTAGTGTAAGCACTTGAGTTCCAAATCACTTACTTTAGATTAGCAGGATTTGTAGTCTAAACTCTCGTGGCAGGAGAGGATAGCCTACACCCTTCTGGCTGGAAATTGCTTGTTGTAGGCCTATTGTGTCTGTTATTCTGAAGTGCCTTGGTTCTGGCTTAAGCACTTGTGCTCCAAAACCAGTTGTTTTACATTAGGAAGGTTTGTGGTCTAGACTCTTCTGGTAGGAGAGTGTGGCCTGCACCCTTCTATGCTGGGAATTGCTGAATTATTTAAACTGCCTTCTGCTGTTGTGACTGTGATTTTATGCACTTTGAACTTCTAGTACTTCTGCATTTTATAGCAGAGGCTAGATTCAGACTCACTGAATCTAGACTGTATAATATCACTTGAGCACTAAAACTATCCAACTAACTATAAATGCCTGTTTTGCTCCTAATACTGCTCTTTTAATTTGTATTTGCATTCCACTGTCTCTTTGAATTGTCTGAACTAGTTTTTGGTCACATTTTACTATACGCTGTACTAGTTCAACTGTAACACTGCCCAGTTCCAAGTTTGCTATTGCTGGGTCTGTCTTTTAATGTCTGAGCATCAACTTCAAGCCACCTTTGCTGGTGAAGGCCCTTCTGCACCCTTGTGTGAGGAGAGTGCTGTCTGGGTCCCATCTAATCAAGGGTGATTGGACTAGAGTTCAGAGAGTGCATTCTTATTGTCTAGTTTGAGTTAAAAAGTGTATTTTCTTGTTTTATTTAAGCCCCATGTTTGCACTTGTTTGCACGTAGCACTCCATCATGCATTTCTGCATAGTGGTGGTTACCATTGGTGGTTACAGACGTAAACGTTTTCCTTGTTAAATTTTCCATTAACATTTTGCTTGTGGTCCTCCAGAGGTTTCTGCTGCCCTGCTCTACTGTCAGGTGGAACAATAAGCCTAGCCTCAGAGGTACCAACACATCTCTCACCCACTAGCCACACCTAAGTGTGACCTCTTTTTCTGATCATATACATTTGCCTATCACTATGGACAGAAAATGTCCTACAGTTTCTCCAGCCATCTTGGTCGACATGGGCATCCTGAGGCAGTGTAGCAATTGTCTCATGTTCGACACCCCTTTACTCCTAGTCCACAAAAACACAATGTGTGAGAGATGCAGCTGTGTTAAGAACCTTGAATCCATGCTCTCTCACACATCAGTCAGTACGGGTTGCCAGCATGCACACCTCACCTTCTAATCCACCCAAACCCACATCACACATACTTACATATATGGAGGTCCTCTCCTGAAACATACCTAAACACAAAAGACCTCCCAAACACAAGCACAAGCACTCTGCACATAGTACTTCCTCTGCAGAACACATTACACATAATAGCTCACACACCAGTGTCTCACTGGTCAAACACTTAAGGCAAAACACAAAATCAAACATATTAGTCATAGGTGGTTCCATCGTGAGATACACTGACGTCCCTCTCACCAGGCTGGCTAAGGAAAATGTCACAGCCAGCTGTTTGTCAGGTGCCAGGATAAGCCATATCACACATGCACTCAAGTCTCTCAATAACAGGTGCTGTTTTGACTCCGTCATAGTCCATGTTGGTATGAACAACTTGAGATGTACCTCTCTGGACTATATGAAGAGATACTTGACTGAGCTCTTGGACTGTGTGTCACAGGCAGATATGTCCCTAGCCTTAAGCAGCATTTTACCTTCACCTAGGATGATGCCTCAATCCGAACAGAAGATGATTGACTTCAACAATTGGTTTAGCTTCTGGTGTCATTCTAAGGGGATCCACTATCTGTCAGCCTGGCACAGTATGATCGACAGACCTCAATGCTTTGCCAGAGATGGTCTTCATCTGTCACCCCTAGGATTTCGGCTACTGGCTAAGGCTGTTGCCATCCCCATAGTGCCTTTTTTAGGCAATGTCTCAAGAACAAAAGTTCCAGCGGGACAGGTTCCTAACCCAGAGACTTCCCATACTCTGGAACAAACTTCCCATTCACATCAAGCAGAGTGGATGGGCAATAAGAAGTTCACCCTGGGGATCATTTCATTGACCTTGCTTGACGGGGGCGCACTGAGAACTAATTTGGGCGGCATGATGTCAGGGAATCTTCTTGGGATAGGCTTATATAGGCTCCAGGGCCATTAGCCTAGTACACACCTATGAACATAAAAACTCCATCTAAAAACAACCTCATGGTTATGCTGCTAAACACTAGGAGTCTCAAAATGAAACTGCACTCACTGGAAGCTGTCCTAACCTTGGAAGACGCAGACATTTGTGCAGTCACAGAGACCTGGTTTAAAGCTGTGGAGAGCACCCCAAAAATACTGGGTTGCACCTCCTTTCACACGTTCAGACCTCAAACTGAAGGTGTGAAAACTGAAGGAGGTGGTCTATCAGTATTCATTAAAGAAAAATATAGCTCCGGACTGGTTAAATAGTATGACTCCTTTGAGACACTTCAGGTGCAATTAACTTTTGGTAGGGCACCTATTCAAGTCATTGCCAGCTACAGGATCCCTTCCATGAATCAAAACACCCACTCAGACTCAATCAAGGTGCATACAAACACCATGGTTTTGGGTGACTTTAACTACCCAGCCATTAACTGGGTAAATTACTCATGCTCAAACTCATTTGCCCAAAGGTTCCTTGACTTTGTTAACTCCAGTGCCCTGGACCAGCTGACTGACACCCCCACAAGGGTGCCAACATCCTAGATCTGGTGCTCACCAATATGGGGGATTACTGTAGCACCACCACTGTGAGGTCCTCCCTCATGAGATCTGACTACAAATTGGTCTTATTCAAAGTAAATGTCATACCTAACTCCCCCAACCAGCAGCAGCTAAACTAAAACTTCTCCAAAGCAGATTATAACCTCTTACGGGATGGTATGAATAGCTTCACTGCACCTCCTCCCTCAGATGGAACTGACAACTATGATGAGCTCTACACCAGTGCTTTATACAAACAGGTCTATATCACGGCATCGAAAAGTCATTTATTCGAACGGCTTTTCAATCGGAAATGCCGTTAATAGAAATTGCTTTTGTGAGATCATGGTAAAGTGAAGATCAGAAAATTTGCCCTTTCCTCACTGTAGTGCAATCTCGGAGTTGGTATATATATTTAACGTGGGATGTGGGGAGCACAGCCCCCCACAAGAGCTATTTCTGTTAATGGCATTTTCGATTGAAAAGCCATTTGAAGAAATGACTTTTCGGTGTCATGATACAGATCCTGTACTATGGGCTAGGCTTCTAAAGGCTCCAGGGCCATTAGCCTAGTACACACCTATGAAATTTTGAACCTGTATAACTGCATTGACTCAGCCATACCTGACAGGACCAAAACAAACTCCTCAAAGAAGAGCAAGCCTGCCTTGTGGACAGCTGCCATTAACAGGCTTTACAATAAGAGGAAGAAATTGCTATCTAAGAGTAAGAGGGAGCAAGCCCTCCTAAACTGGACACACTTCCGCCTGAGCTTACACAGACAAATAAGACTTCTTGTGAAGTCCTCCAAAGTGAACTATATTCCAAATTAGCTTCCTCAACAAAGGACAACCACAAGGCATTTTATCGTTACATCCATAACCTAAAAGGAAAGGCCCAGATTTGTGCAGAACTGGTAGTTATTGATACAGCATATACTGAGCCTGCGGACATAGTTAACTTGTCTGTTGACAAGTTCTGTGAAAACTTCACTCCCCTGTCCCGGCCACACATACCTCATGACATCCCTACCATCTGTCCCCTACCTTGTATATCTAAAGAGCAGGAGTAAATGCCCTCTCTAATGACAAAAACACAGCATCTATGGGACCTGATAACATTCCAGGCTGCATCCTACATGGGCTCCCGAATTAGCAACACCATCTGGTACTCTTTCCAATCATAGTCTAAGTACCAGTACTGGGACCTCTACTGTTTGGAATCTGTTTCTCCAAAGTACAAGCAAAAACTAAAGCTCTGTGGCTGACAAAGTTTGCCAATTACTGCAAACTGGGAGTGGTCATAGAATCTCCAAATTATGTCAATATCCTACAAGAGAGTCTGACTCAAACAAATGATTTGTGCCAAAGTCTTGGCCTTAAACTCAATGCAAAAAAATGTGTCATCATTCATTTTGTATTAGTATTAATTTTACACAGTATAATTGGGTACCCTTTGTAAGGACCTTAGGGTAGCTGACTTGTGGCAGAGTGATTACCTCAGAGTCTGGGCAGAAAGGGGCACAGCTAGTAAATCTGTGCCAGCTTTTGCCAGGTGTGTATGGGTATGTGTGAACCAAACAAAGGTGCAATAGTGCTTGTAAAAAACTGTAAAACCCAAAAGAAGCACTATTCGTTGCGTGTCCAATACCTTCTTTATTGTAACACCAAATAAATTAAGCACTTTCGTCAGTTGAAACTTGACTTCATCAGAATTAAATACAAAAGATAAAACCCTGCTTTAATATATGGACTACTAGTCAGTGATTGGTCCAGTAATTTAAACAATTAACAAGTCCATTAACTTAATTGAGATTTAAAATACCAAAGGTTAATTTATCACATCTAATAAAATTTCTGCGAAATTCTTAATGTTCTAAAAACATTGTAGCAGTACAATATGTAATGGTAAAAAGCACAAATATCACAAGTAAATAAATATGTATTATTTGTATACAAATATCAACTATTTCTCATTTTACTTAAACTTGTTCTGCCCTTTCCTTTAAAATTGGTGCCAAATTCAAACATTCATTTAAGCCAGGGGAAACATTTGCTGCAAGCCTAAGCTGCCATATCAATTCCTTTTTCAATAATAGATTTTGCCAGTCTCCACCTCTGGCTTCCAAATGAACTAAATCTAAAATAGCAAAATGAAAACCTGTATAATCATTACATGTCATACTATGTTTATACAAAGCATTTGTAGCTTTTTTATTTTTTATGTCATACAAATGCTCAGAATTCTTGTCTTGAGAAGCCTCTCAGTCTTCCCAATATAGAAAGAACTACAGGTGTCACACATAGCAATATAAACTAACTTACTAGAAAAACAGTTGCCTCTCCTAGGGTAAACTGTATTATTGTTCTGTTTTTTCAAACATATTTTAGTATCCTGTAAGATGTAAGAACAATATTTACATCTCCCACAACACCTAGTACCATTGTTAATTACTTCATCTGTTACAAGACATTTTGGTCCACTTTCTAGAATCTTTTTCAAATTAAATCCAATTTTTGTAGTAAACACTGGTTTTTCACCCAAAACTTGATATTTGTCATGGTCAACTTTAAATGTGCTCTAGTTCTTATGAAAAACATCTTTAACTTGTTGATATAGGGGACTGTATTGTAAAATACAAGTATGCTCAAAATTGGTTTCATTAAGTTTTTTATCAGTCTTACCAGAAGTTTCATTTTTTTCTAGTCCCTTACCTAATAATGGGGTATATCTCTTACCCCATTCAACGTACACTTCATAAAGAGTTTTTTCCACCAGACCGATAGGGTAATCCCTATCCAAAAACATGTTTTTTAGATATTCAAACTCAGGTCGAAGATCTTCCACAGAAGATGTCATTCTAGCTACCCTATTTGCTTGACCCTTAATTATACTTTTCTTCTGACTGAAAGGATGATGGCTGTTAAAATGTAGATAATTATTACAAAAAGTTTTCTTACTGTATATTTTTGATTTCAATTTGTCCTTATCTTTAATAATGAGTGTATCAAGATAACTAATTTCATTAGCATCAAACTGAAAAGTGAACTTCAAAAAACTGGTAGTACTGTTGAGATATTGGATGAATAAAGGAATAGTCTCAACTGTTCCCTTCCAAAAAATAAAAATATCATCCAAAAATCTACAGTAGTAGTTAATGTAATCAAAATATTCACTTCCAAGCACATATTTTCTCTCCCATCCTAGTAAAACGATGTTTGCATAAGTTGGGGCGCAAGCAGCACCCATTGCCACACCTCTAACCTGCTGGAAATATTCTCCCTCAAAAAACAGGTAGTTGTGGTCTAATATAAGTTCCATCATTTCACAAGTTAACTTGATTTCATCACTATAGTAGACAGATTATATAAAGTCTCCTCAAAAAAGCTAACCCTTCTTGTTTAGGAATACAACAGAACAAATCCATTACATCAATGGTTACAAAATAACCTTCAGCATTCCATATATGACTTTTTAGTTGACCCAAAAAGTCCCAAGAGTCCTTGACTAAATGTGGACACCTTTCTACAACATGTTTGATCTTCTTGTCCACATACACAGATAAATTATGGGTTTTAGACCCAGTTGCCGCCACTATAGGTCTAAAAGGTGAATGTTCTAAGCTCTTATGTACTTTAGGTATACCAAATATGCCAGGGATTTTAGGATGTTTGTTAGATAAAAAATCATAAACTACTCCTGTAATTCTTTGTTCCATCAAATATTCATACAGAAAACTATCAATTCTCTGATATGCTATATGTATTTGTTTTTTTGAATATATGGAGTAGTTATTAACATTGAATAGAATTCCCTGCATAATATTTGTGTAATCAGTACTGTTAAATAAAACAATACCACCCCCTTTGTCCGGCGCCATTATGCATATGCTTTTGTCATTTCTTAAATTTTGCAACAGGATTCTTTCTGTGTTACTAAGGTTATAAAAAATTCTCTTGTGTTTACCCCAAATTTTGTATATATCATCCTTAACTACCTTCTCAAACATATTAATTAATGGGTCTAACGGGGGATTAAATATACTTCTTTTTTTACACACTTCTTTAGGAAAGTCTGTGTCCATTTTCATAACCTTAGAAGGAAATAGTTGTAAATTCAATTTTCTCATGTAAAGTTGAATATCAACTAAGGTGTCAGCAATGTCTGGAATTTTAATAGGTACAAATTTAAAACCTTTAGAAAAAAGGGAGAAATATTCTGGCAAGATTTCTCTATCAGTATAATTATAAATATTGAAACCATTCAAAACATTTTGTATTGACTTGTTACTAGAATTCTCATTTAGAATTGAAGTCACTACCACCTTGGGGCCTCCATGTGTTTCTGGAATACCTTGTTGTAAATCGCTTGTTTGCGATTCTCTATTCTTTTGGAGCGTCGTGGTAAAGGAAAATCCTGGTATTCAAAAGGTAGTTGTTGTTCCCTTTCAAAACATTCTTCTTCCTCCCCAGTAATTTCTAAATCTGTAGTGCCTAAAATGTTATCGTTTACTGACCTAAAGGGAGATTGAGCATCAATATTCCCTTGGTTATAAACAAAAAGTTTATCAGTAGGATATGTATTGCCACTTTGATACTGTTTTAAATCTCGGTCCAATTTTTTTGCTTTCTTATTAAATGTCCCATCACATTTCCTGTCTACCCTGTTTAAAATCTTATAATATAAACCTTGATTTTGTTCAAACAATAAGTCGGTTACTATCATTTGGTTTAAATTTTCTACTTCCCTTTGTAAATCAACTTCCATTTTCTCATAAAATGAAACAGTTTTCATAATCAATTCAAGCCCCCATTTATCAAACATAGTTGTTAACTCACAAACATTTTCTTTGTTATAATAAACACCAAAAGGAAACTTAAAAATTCTCAACCCCTGTGGTACCACTTTTCTTCTTTAAACATTCATTCAAATAACAAATTTCTATTTGACAAAGATTGTATTTTAACAATCTTTTCTCAAAAACAAAAATCATGTCTTTCAATGATTTAAAATAATTAAAAGTCTGTTTTTTTTATTTTTGGATGGTTTGAAGCAACACAAGTTGACCTGGAAAAAGAATAATGTTTTGTGATAATGTCCCCATAGTTGAATTGTTTTGAAGTACCAATTTGTGTATTTAAGTCGCAGTTCCTAACACCAGTGAAAGGCAGATCACAATTTCTCGCTTTGCCCTCATTATTGTTAATGTTGGATTTAGTTCCGTTTGTCTTGCAACAACAACAAACAATACATTGATTGTTGGATGGTTTAGTACCTGTTTTAATAGTAGAATTGCCAAGGCATCCATTAGATAAATCACCCTCTCCGTTTTCGTCCTCACATTCAATGGCAGCTTCTAAATGAACCACACAGTTTGAGCGTCCGTTAGCCCTGTGGAAAGAACCAGCAGAATTGCTCCCTTGCTCGACAGGAAATTTTTCAGCCGGAATGACACAATTTCGGCCAGCACAGTGAATCTGTGCAACCGCAACTTGTTGCCTACCATGCTTAAGGTGGAACGCTGAAATCTCAGGGCTGCTAGCACCATTAGGAATCGAAGAAATCTGTCGGTCCTCCTTAGGAGATACAGAGCATGGCAAAAGTCGAGAATTCACAACGGAGGGTTGTGAAAGAAGCTCAATCAGCCGAGTGAGTTCCCCTTTCAACTCAGCAACATCCCTTTTAACTGCCAAAATTTCAGCATGTTCCCCAGAGTCCAAAATGGACACATGGGTATGTGTGAAACTCAGATATCCAAGTGAGTGTGTCAGCTACTGAGAACAGGGACACAGAGCTGCAAAGTGGTTGGTGTGAAGTTTTGTGGGGGTCTGAAGAGAGAAGGAGAGTCCAGCTCCAGCTCTGGAGCATGCCCCTTTATGCTCTTAAGAAAATTGTGCTTGGTGTAGGGAGCTGCATCTGGAAATACTGTGTGAATCCATCTTTGCTGTTAGTTGCTGTCCTTCACTGAAGTCAGTGGTGAGGATTGAATCTCCTTGATTGCTGGCCCAGAGTAGGAACCCATCACAGAAGATACCGAGTATAGTAACAGGGCTTTAAGTCAATCCATTTATGACATGTTGCTTAGACTTTTTAGTAATGTGTCCCTGTGAGTGTTCCAGTTGTTGCATGTCTTTGGATAGATACATGAGAAAGGGGGCATTATATTCAATGATTGGCCTAATGAGGGCTGAGTAATGGGGGACAATGTCATCCCTAAATCTAGACACAATCCCCTTTTATGTGCTGGAGAATGTAGAAGGACTTTCTCACAACAATGGACACATATTGCTCAAAAACTAGGTCATGTCCACATAATTTCCCAAATCCTGACCAACTTGGTCAACTCGTAAGTGTGCATTGTCAATGCAGTAGTTTCCTGTGGCAGATGACTTCCCAAAGGATAGAATAATGCATTTTTAGGCATTTAGTGTCAGTCCTTGATTTTGGCACCAATTATTTATTTGGGACAAGCCTTCCAGCAGGTTGACCAAGTCATTTGGGAATTCAGTAACTGCTCCTAGCTTGTAGTCATCAGCCTTTTGGTATTGGCTTTTACTTCAGAAAAGTAGTTGCCAAACAAGAGAGGACCTAGTTCAGAAACCCGGGGGACTCCACTGGTGACTCTTTGTCAAGGTAAGTGTGACATCCCCACTCCAGGTCAGTAATCAAGGGGCCTGAATCCTCACCACTGAAACAGGAGAGGAATGTTCACTTGGATTACAAATAGATACATTCAGTCTTTCCAGATGCAGACCTCTCTGCTTCAAACACTATTTCCCCTTAATAGCAGTCAGCCTGGGGTCTGGGTTTCTCTGTCTCTGTCTCTCCCCAGGTCCCCAGTAAGGATCCCCACTGGCACAGCTGTGGAGTTGAGACCTCAGTCAAGTGTCTAAGCCAAGTTCTCCACCCCTCTGTCTGTGTAACCAATGATTCATGCCTCTGCTCCAAGTAGCTGACACACACACACACACACTGTGAGATTTGATTTTCACACACACACACACACACACACACACACACACACACACACACACACACACACACACACACACATACACACACACACCTACCTGGGAAAGGCTGGCACAGATTTACCTGCTGTGCCCCCTTCTGCCCAGACTATAAGATAATTATCCCTGCCATTACAAAGCCAGCTACATAAGGCTCTTGCAAGGGTACAATTTTATTGAATGAAATTATTGTTAATACAAATAGTAATGTTGACCAAACAGCCAGGCTTCAGGAGTGGCCACAGTGTCACCAATAGATATAAGTACTCACAATATTCTCTAAAGGACCAGCCACAATGAAAAGTTTAAATATATTTAATAGTAAATAATAAAAGAACATGAAAAGACTAAATATCTGTTTACAATAAACACCAGAATTTCAGTCACAGGAAATATTAAAAATAACACAGGTGGACAGGTTCATACAATTACAGAAAAACAATACTTAACTAATGTCACTATATTTCCTGACTGATCCAGATAATTACTGTTCCTACTTACTTAATAGAGCAAGGCAAGATGAAGGATCCTTCTTTGTCAGGTTCTAAGTAACAGACTGCCCTGAGACCTCTGTCTCACCTAATATTAAAACATTATTTCTGTACAGAATTACATCACATATATCTGGCCATCTGACTTCTGGTTCCTATGCAACCCCCCCCCCCCATTGCTAAAAACTGCCCAGATTTAGCACCTACATGTCAATAATATACACACAAGAGCATTGCTCAGATCTGATACGGTTTCTGAAAGTCATAAAACAATTACAAACTTCTACTCCACCTACAGAGACTAACAGACCATGTTTCTTATAGGCATTGCATCTCTGGCTTCATTCAAAACTTTGAGATAACATCTTTATGGCCTA
Source organism: Protopterus annectens (assembly GCF_019279795.1). Lineage (NCBI taxonomy): Eukaryota > Metazoa > Chordata > Ceratodontiformes > Protopteridae > Protopterus > Protopterus annectens. The sequence goes on along the minus strand of NC_056739.1, from coordinate 1,722,195,397 downwards.
GGCACAGTAGTTTAATTTTCTTACTGTTTCTCAAAGTCAGGTGGATTGAGATTAACCTGTTCTCTTCCAGTATTCTCTGTTACAATATGTACTTTTAAACCGTTACAGTAATGCATGTACATTTCTTTTCTGCCCAACAGAGCACACTGTTGATGCATTTTTAACACAAGCAGCTTTACAAATACATTTTCAACACAATCATCTGTACAAATCAGTTTGATATACAAATGACATACAAATCTTTACAAAATTCCAGCTGGCTGTGCTGGCGTATGTTACAAATCCACTGCCTTACTTCTCCTGGCATAGCTAACAATACCTCACATCATCACAGTAACTTCCTCTATTTTGATTTCCCGTGTCCTATCCTTGAGCCAGTTGTAGTCCAGCAGGTGACATAGGGGTTTATTCCCTGATTATTCAGCCTTTCTACTAACACCTTACTCAAGTGTAGTAGACAAGCTAAATAGTCTCTATGCCTTCATGAGGAACTGTGTCAAAAGCTTTGGCCAGGTTGAGGTATGTGATGTGTACCATTTTGGTGATCTTTTGAAATATATATATATATATATATATATATATATATATATATATACACTTTGATTTTTCTGTATTTTTTATAATTGTTTTATATTCTGTGTATTGTACTTCCATTCACTTATAGGTGTAGAAGAATAACTGTATTGCTGTTTTGTATATCCCCAGGTTAGACTGAAATTGGTCAGTTGTAATCAGTGTTCTACCCCTTTTAACAAATTCAAATAAATATATAAATGCACTATAAAACATGTTTATATTTTAGCAAAACTACTTAGTTTATATTTTACCATTCACAAAAATACAGGTACTTGAGTTTTTCTTTTTTTAGTGCAGTAAGATATGCGAGATTGTGCATAGTATAAATTGTTGCATACCCAGGTACTCTCCCATTAAACCTATGTCCCTTCCTTCAAAGGTGAGGCCCATAATTCAATACTCATTTACCATTTATTTACAGTGCACAACAAAATAGAAAAGCATTGATTTTTCACAAGACGAATGTATGCCCTCTGAGTACTTTTTTACTGTCAAAGACATGGGTAAAAATGACTAAATGTCTGGAATACAGAAAAGATGAAGTGGTGATATCCTGGCTTGCAAATATAGTTGGGCAAGACCGTCTTTTCAAGCTGGGCTCATACTTCAAGTATGGATTGGCTGACCCTTTCTCTGAAACTGATAGCCATGGTCAGACCATTGTACATATTGTCATAATGTGGACATTGGTTAGCCAGGTATTCAGTTCCTTAAATGTACAAATGCAGTTTAACATAATGGCAAGCAGTAAACTGGATTCAGTTATTATTTTGGCTGCTAGTATCAGTTCAGACATCTGGCTTAATTCTTTTGGGTAAAAGTAAAACATTATTGGCTTGTCCACCTATTTTTTCAAAGCATTTGAATGTGATTTGCTTTGGAATGCTTTTGCCCCATACCTTTAAGAATAAGTATCAGTACTGGAACTGAAGAACTTAATTAAGTAATGTAATTATCAAATGTATGTGTAGTTGCTAATATATATCATTTAGTGTCTGGTCATGTATATTACTGAATGTCTGTTTTAAAATGTTTGTAATATGTTGGAGCTTTTCTCGCTGGGCCTCCACTGACTTTTTGACTAAACGTAGTTGGTCAAACCCAATAAACAAAAGCAAAATAAAAAAAAAATAATAATCAATATTCCACATCCTTTAACATAGAACAAAATCACTAGAAGTTGAAAATGTAGACCAAATCTATACTGTAAGTGTTCAAATATATTTTGAATATACATATAACATTAGTTGTTTTTCGTGTACTGCATTTTACATATTCTGTTGGCTGACAGATAACTCATAACTATCCTGTTTGCCATACTGATCTGTTGGCAGGCTATTTATAGCTCAGCAATTCTAGATAATTTTTCTGAACAACACATCCTGTATTCAGTACTAAGTAAACTCCCACATCCTCCTGAATAAAGAGTAGTTGTCCTTTGTCTTACCAGTGAAACTCACCTTACAATTACTCAGCTGACCTGCATAAGCAAAACATGTTCTGAGCATATGCTTACTTTAATAAACTGTAACACCTCCTTCGTTCAATGAATTTAAAAATGTTATGAATATAGTGTGCCATATGGAAATAAACACAATTAGGACAAGAACAAATAGAAAAACATCTTATTATATTGTATGGGATAATTTACAAAATTTGTTAAAAAAATTCTAATTTCAATAGCATGGTATTTTAGTTTAATTGATCTGATTGTAGTGGATGTCTTTGTAAATACTTTAGTTGTTTTGTTGAATATTATAATAATACCTATTTTTAATTACTTGTATAAAATTGTTATGATATTTCTCTTATATGTTAAAACAATAAACCTGTTTTGAAAAAAAAATAAACTGTAAGAAATTCACAGATGGATACTCTAAGCAATAACTGTATCTTATTTTTGCAAACTCTGGTAATCCTTGCTTCTCTCTTGAGATTTAAAGTCCTTGAATTCTTTTATGGTATTACAATAAAACCTTCTTATATTACCTGTGCATTTGTTAACGTGTGTCTCCAAGGCAGTAATAGTTTTCAGTGCAATTTCTGCTGAAGGGAACTACAACATGTGTGCTATTGTTAACACTTCATACCAGTTGCATAGAAATGTATGTATTACTAATTGTAATTCTACTAAAGTGCTCCTTGTAGCGTTATAGTTCATTTTTTCTCTTTAAATAATGAATTCACAATTTTATTGCCTGTGATGCATAACTTCTGCTCAGTAACATGAAGTAGTAAATATATGCAGTGTGACTTAAGTGTTTACATGTCAGAGTGTATGTGTGTGACTGATAGCATCTATGTATGTATGTATCTGTCTGTCTATCCATCCAACCCATTTGAGCAAAATTGTTGAACTGTGTATTTTGTACTGTAGGTGACGCATAGTGTAAATGTCAGGTGGTTGTCCTACATCTTCCATGGCAGAAAATACTAAACATACAGACTGCTTTCTTACAACTAATGACAGCAGAAAGAATCATAGCAAGGCATTTCTGTATATAAAACATAAAATATTTGTAGCTGCAGTGTAGGGCTGGAAGGAGAGGTATATACAAAGATGTCAAATATGCGGATGCATGGTAATAAAGAATGGATTAGACAACTGTAGACTTTTTATTTGATTTGTAACTGGATGTAGCATGGTAGTGTAGTGGCCTGTTTTCAGGAATGACTTGGAAGCACGTATTCATTCTTCCTGGAATGTGGAAGTTGTGGAAATCAATTATAAGTTTGAGATATGTTGCTTCTTTCCAATTTGTTAATTTAACTTTGACTGTAATGCCATATGCCTGACTTCTGGTCCATTGTTTACTTTGTCCTGGTTTGAGCAAGGAATATAGGGTTATTTTGGCAAGTGTCATACTCTACCTTCACTTTAATAATTTCCCTGAGTCCAGAGCAACTAACTAAATGCGGTTAAATTGTGAAGTATGCTGTACTCTAAAATGTTATCATCAATTTTGCATGCAGAGGACATGACTTAGATACTAATAGCCACAACAGCAACTAGTCTGACTAACTTTGTGATTTATGTCCACTAGGTAAAAACTCCAGTTTTACTAATGGTGGGTGAGAAGGATAAGCGAGTTCCTCCACAGCAAGGAATGGAATACTTTCGTGCTCTGAAAGTCCATGGGGTTTCAGTACGGTAAGTTTGTTTTTTGTGCGTATGTGTTTGTATGTTTTTGTTTCATCATATTTTATATCCTGTGGGATTTGAGAACATACCAGTGCTGAACATTTTTTTTATTAGCTTTGATACAGCTAAGAATTTCTTATATCTCTTTAAGCACTCAACAAAATTAATGGAATGTTGCCGTTTTTTTTCATTGTGGAATAGCTGCTAGAATGTTCTTCAAATTTGTGAGCTAACTGCTACAGTGGATTGTTTTCCATTTAAGTGATTTTTAGAGAAAGTGTCCTTGTTGAAGAACATTCATTATTAACAGGAGAATGTTCATAATAGCCATAGCCTGTCAATAGTTTTAATTTGTGTAATTTTCTAATAAAAATGTCCAGAACTGTGAAAGATGTGAAAAAGTTTATTTCATTTCATTAAGAGAGTTAGTCAGGCTAGGCAAGGCTGTTTTACAAAGGAAGCCTAATTAGATTAGCTATATAGGGGAGAAAAAGCTATCCATTTAGGAGTAAGATGCCTTACTGCTGAATAAAAAAAAAATCATAGTTGTTTCTCATGTCCCTTTTTACAAGCTGTCATAGGACTACATGTTAAATTAATCACACTTTTCTTCAATGTAGGCTAGCAGAAGAAATTGATTTACTGAGTTTGTGTGGGTGGTAATCAGTAACGTACTTCTGTGCACCACATAATTTGCTAGGTAGATTTGTTATTGGGAATTCAGTTTTGAAAGGAAAAAAGGTATTCATTAGTAGGTAGACTGTTACAGGGAAGTGAACTTTGAAGGCAAAAAGTATGCTGGTTAACGCCTAAGAAGGAAGAGGAGAATGGAAGAGAAATCCACTAACGGCAAAGTGCTGCTTAGTGTGAGGGAAAATAAAGAAAAGATGCATATGCTACTAAAATGTGATTTATCACTAGGTCTATAGTTAGTACAGTGAATATGGGTAGGTGCTGAGTAACTATATGTGCCAATTAGTTAAGTTGTTATGAGTGTTTAAGATTAAAGGTCGTGTTTGTCCTGTAGCTTATTGGGCTGCTTGGAAGACTGTTCCTTTTTGTGTAAGATCACTTATCTGATTGCTATTTCTCCAGCCTTTGTCATGAGTTACTGGACACATACCAGTGACCCTACTAATTGCTGCATACACATTCTATACAGTTAACAAAAACATCTGCACTCCCTGCTGTGCCTGTATGCTAACTCCAGGACTGCACAAAGATGGTATAGAAATAGCCAATGCCAACTGTTTCCCTTTTCATTATTTACATAATCTCCAGTTTGACCAGTAGAATATAACATTTCTGATTGGAAATGGGAGAACACCAGCAGTGCTTGACACATTTCAGTGAGAAAGGCTTCATCATGGGGATTAGATGATCGAGACCATAGCAAAATGTCTTGTTCCTTTGCCTTGATTTTTGGAGGTAATTACTTAAAAAAAATTCAACTGATTGTATGGTTCTTTGTATAGAAGTCTTTGGTCCAATATTAGTTGTTCATGGAATATTTTTTTCTGTTGAGAGCAAACACAGTTTTTGTACAAGTAGGGTTGCCACCTACCACATTTTTACTGGACTGTCCAGAAGACTGCACACTAACTTGGAAGTATTCTGTTGTGGCCAACAGAATACCAGAGTCCATAAAGTGACTGCTATATCACATCATTGTGATGTGATTTTATTTTTCCTTGACCTCACTTGGAAAACAGAAGTTATACCTTTTGCTTGATAAGTAGACACGCCCATTTATATCATAAAATCAGTGTAGCCAGGGGCTGGAGTAGGTGGGAAGGAAATGGACAAATGCAGGCAATGGATTACATAGGTCAGGAAGGATGGATCATGAAGGTAGCATTTGTGTGCTTTTTATTTATTACAAAGGTGGCAACCCTGTGCATAAGGTATGGCAGTGACAAGTTCTTGTGGCAAATCAGACACAGATCTTATTGTGTGATGTGATAATGAAATCCTGTAGATTCAATAAATCAAAAGGTCACAAAGTATGTCTTAGTAAGAGAATGGATTTAGTCATATTGGCATCACCGATTAAGTATTTTCTCATTGTGGGGAAAAGTCCTGTCTATAAAGTCTCCATTGTGGGTTAAGCTAGTGGTCCAGGTGCAGGAGTTCTGATCACATGAGAAAAAGAAAATGAGTGTCTAAGGGTTGACTTACTGTCTCTGAGGGAAGGGTGAAAAGAGGGATCCAGTGTACAGGTCTGCTGTAATGCCATTTTTGTTTCAGTTTTCTTGCCCCTGCTACTTGCCAACTATAGGGGCTTCTCTTGATTAATCAGCCCATTCTTTCCATACTGGATGAGAGCCAACTGAGGATGTCATTATCCTGGCAGCCATCACAACTGGTTTGCAGTCTTTCCAGTTTTCTCCCTAGCCTTTCCTGTGTACACACTTGGTAAGATACCGGGGAGATGATGTGCAATGGGCTGTCCATGGAACAAACCCCCCACTTCTGCAAGGCGTATTGCATCCAAGCAGCCCTGCTTCTCCCCCAACAGCGAAAGTGGTGGTCTCTGTCATCTCCACCATGGAGAAGCAAGCAATCACACCCCCCAGCAGAGGTGAGTGAGCCACTCCTCTTCACTCCTCCCCATCCCCACTTGGCTCCTTTAGTTTCAAAGCCACTAATTAAATTCCAGATGTTCTTCGTGTTTCACTGTTGTAGTCATTACATTTGGGTAATCTGCTGGCAGGTTGCCCTCAGTCGGCCTGAATAACAAAGTCTTGGATCCTGCATCGGTTGCTGTCTCTTCTTCCATGACATGAGGTCATCAGGGGTATAAAACATGCAGCCGATGCTTTTTTTATCAGTTTTTCTTGTGCAGTGCCCGAAGCAGAAGCAGTTCGCAAGTGCCAGTCGGCCGACTCCTGAAATTTTCATTTTCGAGTTTCAGAACCGAAGTCTTCAACCTAAAGCTATGTACCCCGTTGGGGAAACTTTTTCTTGCTCCTTACCGATGTCAGTAAAAGTTAATAATTGTATTACTTGTGGGAAGCAAATACCTCATAAGGATTTTCATTTGTACTGCATTCCTTGCCTAGGCCCTGACCACAACGTGCCTTGCTGTTGGTTTTGTGCTAAATTTAACCAAAGCACTATTAAGCGTCGGTATATTTATGCTTCTAAATATTTTGGCTCAAGATTTAACTATCCAGAAATGTTGCCGGTTAGCAATCCGACAACCGGAATTCACAAAAAAACCAAAGAAAAAGACATAGGCCGTCGAGGTCCAAAACCGACGAAGAAGCTTCTCCTAAGCCAGTCGCCGGTTCATTGGTACTCAGTGAGGCGCTTTCACAGCCCCTGATGCCTGCTACTTTTGATTCGCAGGCCTCTACCGAGACCCATTCGGAGTCCGGTATGCTGCGAGACACTTCAAGTATTGAACCTGTGGATGTCTCTCCCTTAGATGGGTCTGGAGCCGCTGAGCAGGCACCGGCTTCTGTGGGTGTTTTCAGGCCTAAAGATTTGTATATTAAACCGACGCCATCATCAAAAACAAGGTCAAATCCAACATCTGTGTCTATAAAACCGACACATGGGCTACGTGTTCAGGCCCCTACGCCTAAAAAACAAATGATCAAAATGGCTGAGGATTTAATTACTTTGATCAGGGGTTCCCAACCACCTCCTGTTAAGAGGCCTAGGCAAGGCACTGATTATGAATCTTTAGATCGGGTTTCCATTTCTTCCGATTCCTCTTCTGATCAGGAATTTTCTGTTCCACCTTATGAGGACTCTGATGCAGATGAATCCATCCCTAATCCATCCCTTCTGCTTCTCCTCTTCATGATTTTTCTTTTGGAGAAACTTTACATACCTTAAGGGAACATTTTCATTGGGAGAGTCAGGATTTTTCAGAATCCAAAAAGAGGCTTAGGGATTTCCTTCTTCTTCCTCAACATAGGCCTTTGGCTATACCTCCTGTTTTAGACATTGTTGATGATGTGTTCTCGGAATCAAGCATGGCTCCTGATTCCCTGCCTTCGGCTCCTAGTAAGTCAGACAGATATTACAGGGTTCCTGACTCCCACAAGTTTCTTTTTAAAAACCCTACTGCTGACCCTGAAACTATTTCTCAGGGTCCCAAGGGTGTTAAGGCTTCTACTGCTAAAAATCCTACCCCTTCTGATAGAGACTCCAGGGCACTGGATAGATGGGGTAAGAAGGTTTACACGTCTGCAGCCCTGGCAATCAGAGCTTTAAACTGTCAATTTCATATGCTTAAATATCAACAGCATGTCATGGGCTTACTGAAACAGAAAATGATGTTGATTTCTGTCTGTGTGGAAAATAAAGAGTTACAGAATTTATTGCATTCAGCTGAACAAATTGGAAAGTTTACTTTGCAATGTGGTTTTGATTCCTTGGAGGCCTCTTGCAGGGCCGCCGTAACTGGATCTGTGATAAGAAGACATGCTTGGCTCAAGGAGCAAAATCTGCCTAATCATGTTAAAGCAAAATTGTTGGATGCTGCTTTACAACAGGACAGTCTATTTGGTAATAAGGCAGAATAAGTTTTGAAAAAGATGGAAGACAAAGCTAAATCTATGCAAACTGTAAAAGATTTCCTACAAGTGCAGCCACCCAGATTCAGTAGGCACTGGCCTACTAAGAACTGGTTCTTTCCAGTACCCAACAGAGCCACTCAGGTCAAACCCAGGCACTCCAAAAGCTCCAGGTTTCAGTCACAAGGAACTTACAGAACAAAACAATGGGGTGCCTCCACCTCCAAATCTGGAAGTAGCAAGGCACCCCCCCCTACGGTAAACAGTCTCAATGACTTTCCTCTGCCATTTCCAAGCACTTATCTTTTGGCAGCCCCTTTGGGGAGAAAACTAGCACTTCATGTCCCAAATTGGCATCTAATTACCCAGGACAAGTGGGTTTTAAAGATAGTATCCCAGGGATACAGATTTCATTTCCACACATTGCCAATTCCAAACGGATGGCCAGATCTGCCTCCAAATTAGTGGGCAGAGGCCCAGAAACAAGTTATGTCCCTCATGGATATGGAGGCTATTCAACCAGTACCAGAAAAGGAAAAATGGTGTCCAATTCTGGACTTATCCATTCTAAATACTTTCCTAGACATTCCAAAATTCAAGATGCTCACTCTACAACAGATGTTCTTTGTGTTTCACTGTTGCAGTCATTACATTTGGGTAATCTGCTGGCAGGTTGCCCTCAGTCGGCCTGAATTCCAAAGTCTTGGGTCCTGCATCGGTTGCTGTCTCCTCTTCCATGACGTCAGCAGCCGACGCCATTTTCTTTAGTCTTTCTTGCCGTGCGGTGCCCGAAGCAGAAGCATTTTGCAAGTGCCGGTTGGCCGACTCCTGAACTATTCGAATTTGAGTTTCAGAACCGAAGCCTTCACTAAGGCTAAGTACCCCATTGGGGAAACTTTTTTCTTGCTCCATACCGATGTCAGAAAAAGTTAATAATTGTATTACTTGTGGGAAGTAAATACCTCATAAGGATTTCCATTTATACTGTATTCCTTGCCTAGGCCCTGATTACAACATGTCTGGCTGTCGGTTTTGTGCTAGATTTAACCAACGCACTATTAAGCATCGGTATATTTTTGCCTCAAAGTATTTTGGAAACAGATTTAACTACTCAGAAATGTCGTTGGATAGCAATCCGACTACAGGAGTACTTAAAAAACGCAAAGAAAAGGACAGAGAGAGACAGTTGAGGTCCAAAACCGATGACAAAGCTTCTCCTAAGCCAGTCGCCAGTTCACTGGTACTCAGTGAGGTACCTTCACAGCCCCTGATACCTGCTACTTTAGAGTCGCAGGCCCCTACCGACACCCATGTGGAGTCCGGCATACCGCGAGATACTCAAAATATTGGACCCATGGATGTATCTCCCTCAGATGGGTCCAGACACACTGAGCAGGCACAGGCTTCTGAGGGTGTATTCAGGCCACAATATCTTTATATCAAACCTACGACAGCTGCAAAACCAAAGACAAAGCAACTTCTAAAACTAAAAAAAACGATGCATGAGCCACGTGCAGAGGCCTCTATGCCTAAAAAACAGATGATCAAAATGGCTGAAGACCTTATTACCTTGATCAGGGGTTCCCATCCCCCTCCAGATAAGAGGCCTAGGCAAGACACTGATTATGAATCTTCAGATCAGGTTTCTATTTCTTCTGATTCCTCTTCTGATCAGGAATTATCTATACCTCCCTATGAGGATTCTGATGCAGAGGAGTCTATACCATCTGCATCACCTGCTGAGGATTATTCATTTGGAGAAACCTTGCATACTTTGAGAGAGCATTTTCACTGGGAGAGTCAAGATTTCTCAGAATCAAAAAAGAGGCTCAGGGATTTCCTTCTTCTCCCTCAGCACAGGCCTTTAGCCATATCCCCTGTTTTAGACATTGTGGATGATGTGTTTTCGGAGTCAAGCTTGACACCTGACTCCTTACCTCCGGCTCCCAGCAAGCCTGACAGATATTACAGGGCCCCTGACTTTCACAATTTTTTATTTAGAAACCCTGCTGCTGATCCTGAAACTACTTCACAGGGTCCAAAGGGAGTTAAGGCCTCAACAGCAAAAAATCCTACCCCCTCTAACAGAGATTCAAGGGTACTGGACAGATGGGGAAAAAGGTTTATACATCAGCAATCTTGGCAATTAGAGCCTTAAACTGACAGTTTCATATGCTCAAGTATCAACAACATGTTATGGGATTGGTGAAACAGAAAATTATGTTGATTTCTGAATGTGCAGAAAATAAAGAATTACAGGAATTATTGCATGCAGCTGAACAGGTTGGAAAGCATACTTTGCAATGTGGTTTTGATTCCTTAGAGGCCTCCTGCAGGGCCGCAGTTACTGGATCTGTGATTAGGAGGCATGCCTGGCTAAAGGAACAAAATTTGTTTGATCATGTTGAAGCTAAATTACTAGATGCACCTTTACAGCATGATACTCTGTTTGGTGTTAAAGCAGAAGAGGTTTTAAAGAAAATGGAAGACAAAGCTAAGTTTATGCAAACTGTAAAAGACTTCTTACAAGTGCAGCCACCAAGATTAAGTAGACACTGGCCTACAAAAAATTGGTGCATTCCTGTGTCAGACAGAGCTCAAAGGGGCAAATCCAGATGCCCTAAGTGTTCCAGTTACCAGGCACAAGATTCATACAGGTCAAAGCAATGGGGCACATCTACCTCCAAATTTGGAGGAGATAAAGTGCAAACCTACAGAAAACAGTCCCAATGACTTCTCTCTGCCTTTACCAAGCACTTATCTTTTGGCAGCACCCTTAGAGGGAAAATTAGCACCTTTGCTCAAAATTGGCAGTTGTTAACCCAGGACAAGTGGGTGCTAAACATAGTATCACAGGGATACAGATTCCATTTCCATACTCTGCCAATGGCAAACGGTTGGCCAGATCTACCAAAAAATCAATGGGCAGTGGCACAGAAACAGGTTACATCCCTCATGGATATGGGGGCCATTCAGCCAGTACCAGAACAGGAAAAAGGACAAGGTTTTTACTCAAGACTGTTCTTGGTACCCAGAAAGGACAAGGCCTGGAGGCCAATACTAGATTTATCGATTTTGAACACATACCTGGACATTCCAAAATTCAAAATGCTGACTTTGCAGCAGCTTCTGCCCATGCTGGGCAAGAATGCTTGGCTGGTGACATTAGACCTAAAAGAGGCATACCTGCATGTCTCAATAAGGCAATCGTGCAGAAGATACCTCAGATTCAAGGCTGGCTTAATGCATTACCAATTCTCTGCACTGCCCTTTGGCTTATCTACTGCACCCAGGGTCTTTACAAAGTGCTTGGCACCAGTAATTGCATTTTGCAGACAAAGAACTATTCAGACATATCCTTACTTGGATGACTGTCTCATTCAAGCAGAGAACAAGGACATTCTTCTTCAACACCTGGCATTTGTGAAAAGGCTTCTAACATGCCTAGGGTACACAGTAAACGAAAAGCATTCACAACTGGTACCCTCTCAAAAGATAACATTCCTGGGTGCAAGCTTGAATACAACTGCCCAGATGGCTTACCTCATGCCAGACAAGTAAAGGCAACTGACTACTTACTTCAAACTGATGGCAACAAAAACCCAGTTATCTGCAAGACAAATTCTGCAGGCTTTGGGCTTCATGGCATCCTCCATCCTACTGATTCCATATGCAAGACTGCATATGAGGAAACTTCAATGGTACCTAAAAAGTTTATAGAGTCAACATTGTCAAAGTCTGGAAACAATGATTCCTCTCATTCCCTGCCTACAACAGGAGTTTCTATGGTGGGCAAAGGCATGTCACCAAAACATGGGACGGGCCTTCACTTTACCCACTGCCAGCCAAACCTTAACAACAGACGCATCAGATTATGCCTGGGGGGCCCACATGGCGGGAAGATGCATTCAGGGCATATGGACCCCAAAACACATGCATCTACATATCAACCAGAAAGAGGTGCTAGCTGTTCAAAATGCCCTGACAGCCTTCAAGGACTTACTTCATCCAGGACAACTACTGATAAAGACGGACAACACCACAGTCATGTGGTATATAAACAAGCAGGGGGGCACGCACTCATACCCCCTTTGCAGATTAGCCATGGCACTGTGGGACACAGCTTTGACTTACCAAATACATCTTTAAGCTCAATTCCTGCCAGGAAATCAAAATACTCTGGCAGACGATTTAAGCAGAAACTTTATGGATCCTCATGAGTGGAAACTAGATCCACAAGTCTTCAGCATGATAACAAAGAAATGGGGGAGCCCAGACATAGATCTATTTGCCTCCCCTCAAAATTATCAATTGAAAGATTCTGCACAAGGACTTATCACAGACAAGCATGGAAAGTGGATGCCCTATCCTTCAGTTGGAAAAAACTATTAGTTTATGCCTTTCCTCCACTGCGTCTTCTTCCCATGGTCCTCCTAAAAGTCAGACAAGAAAAACCAAAGATGATATTAATTGCCCTGGACTGGCCCTGCCAATACAGGTACCCAGTCCTAAGGAACTTGTCTCAATACCCAGCTTGGACCTTACCTCAAAGACCTCAGCTACTGTCCCAGCAAAACAATCCGATCCTGCACAATCAACTCCAGACACTGAACCTGGCAGCATGGCTGATCATATAGTTATACAAACAACACCTCTCAGTAAAGCTGTGATGGATGTCATTTTGGAAGCCAGAAGGCCTAGTACTAGAAAATCTTATGCTGATAAAGGGAAGAGATTCTGTGCTTGGAATCAAGCACAAGGAACTGATACAGCAGAACCGAATATTCCTCAGATATTACAATACTTGACTGAGATGCTTGACAAAGGCCTCTCTTTCTCATCAATTAAAATCCTTGCCTCTGCCATTTCGGCTCATTACAATACAGAGCCACCAATCTTTTCTCATCCTTTACTAAAACAGTGTCTTAGAGGAGCCACAAATTTAAGGCCTCCTAGAAGATCGCCAATACCTGCATGGGACCTCAATTATGTGTTGGAAAAGCTCACCCAGCCTCCATTTGAACCAGCTGCTACTGCTGATATAAAGTTCTTATCATGGAAAACAGCTCTGCTACTAGCAATTACTTCAGCAAGAATTGTCTCAGAGCTACAGGCCCTCATGGCTGTGGAGCCTTTTATCATATTTTACCCAGACAGGGTGTCTCTGAGGACAAATCCAACATTTATGCCTAAGGTGGTTTCCAGTGTGGCTCTTAACCAAACTATTCATCTGCCAACCTTTTATCCAAATCCGCAGAACAAGGGGGAGAGAATTCTGCATTCCTTGGACGTACACAGACAGCTAAGATTCTACTTGAGCAGGACTAAAGCTCTAAGAAAAACTGAGCAATTACTAGTGACATATGCTGCAGGATCAGAAGGAAAGGCTATTTCAAAGCAGACTGTTTCAAAGTGGATAAGTCACTACATTCATTTCTGCTACTTACACCATGGTAAACCTGCGCCCAAGGGCATTAGGTCTCATTCTACCAGAGCTGCAGCTACTTCAGCAGCCTTTCTCAGAGGAGTACCAACCAAAGACATTCTAGAGGCTGCTACTTGGAGTTCTGTTCACACCTTTACAAAGCATTACCATTTGCCTCTCTACTCTTAAGTCCAGGGCAGGCTTTGCCACTGCAGTTCTACAGGGCCTTATAGCCGCACCTAATGCTGTTTAGCTCCAGCCTCCCGACCATAGCTTTGGGATTCTACCCAAATGTAATGACTGCAACAGTGAAACACGAAGAACATAGTGCAGTTGTGTACACTTACTATAAATGTAGATGTTTGAGTGTATTCACTGTTGCAGTCCAGGTTACCCGCCTGCCATCCCCTTTTCATTCTGGAGTTTATCTTTCCTTCTCTATCTTCTACAACCTATGTGGTATATTTGCTTGTAGATGAAGGTAAAGTTTATATTGATGCATGTATATATGTATATTTTTGCTACCTTTTTGGGGGCACCTGACATCTGGGGCAAGAAAAACTAAAGAAAATGGCGTTGGCTGCTTGTTTTATACCCCTGACGACCCGATGTCATGGAAGAGGAGACAGCAACCGATGCAGGACCCAAGACTTTGGAATTCAGGCTGCTGATTGAGGGCAACCTGCTAGCAGATTACTCAAATGCAATGACTGCAACAGTGAATACACTCGAACATCTAAATTTATGGTAAGTGTACACAACTGTACTTTACTGCCTATGCTGGACAAGGATGCCTGGTTGGTAACTCTAGACTTAAAAGAGGCTTACCTGCATATTTCAGTCGTGGAATCTTGCAGAAGATACCTCCACTTCAAAGCAGGCTATTTGCATTACCAGTTCTCTGCACTGCCCTTTGGCTTATCTACTGCACCCAGGGTCTTCACAAAGTGCCTGGCACCAGAAATTGCATTTTGCAGACAAAGAGGCATTCAAATTTATCCTTATCTGGATGATTGTTTAATTCAGGCAGAAAGCAAGGACACTCTTCTACAGCATCTGGCGTTTGTAAAAAGGCTTCTAATATGCCTAGGGTACACCATAAACGAAAAGAATTCACAACTGGTACCCTCTCAAATAATTACATTCCTGGGTGCAAGCTTGAATACAACTGCCCAGATGGCTTACCTCATGCCAGACAAACAAATTCAATTGATGACATACTTCAAACAAGTGGCTACAAAAACCCAGCTATCTGCAAGACAAATTCTGCAGGCCTTGGGGTTCATAGCTTCCTGCATTCTACTAATTCCATATGCAAGACTGCGTATGAGGAAACTTCAATGATACCTAAAAAACTTATGGAGTCAACATTGTCACAGCCTGGAAACAATGATTCCTATCATTCCTTGCCTGCAACAGGAGCTCCTATGGTGGGCAGAGGCCTGTCACCAAAACAAGGGACTGTCATTCATTCCACCCCCTGCCACTCAAACCCTGACTACAGACGCATCAGATTATGCTTGGGGGCCCATCTGGCAGGGAGATGCATTCAGGGCGAAAGGGGCCCAAATCAAATGCACCTACATATCAACCAGAAAGAAATGCTAGCTGTACAGAATGTTCTGACAGCCTTCAAGGACTTTCTTCATCCAGGACAACTACTGATAAAGATGGACAACACCACAGTTATGTGGTACATAAACAAGCAGGGGGTACCCACTCCTACCCCCTTTGCAGACTAGCCATGGACTTGTGGAACACAGCCTTGACTTACCAAATACATCTACAAGCTCAATTCCTTCCAGGAAAACAAAATGCTCTGGCAGATGAACTAAGCAGAAATCTTAAGGACCCACATGAATGGAAACTGGATCCACAAATCTTCAGCATGTTGACACGAAAATGGGGGAGCCCAGATATAGATCTTTTTGCCTCTCCCCAAAACTATCAATTGGACAAATTCTGCTCACAAATTCATCACTAAAAAGCTTGGAAAGTGGATGCTCTATCCTTCAGCTGGAAAAAACCTATCAGTCTATGCCTTTCCCCCTCTGCTCCCCAAGGTTTTACTGAAAGTCAGACAGGAAAAAACAAAAATGATTCTGATTGTTCCAGACCGGCCTCGCCAACACTGGTACCTGCTCCTACACAATATGTCACACTTTACTCCATGGTACCTGCCTCAGACACCTTATCTACTGTCTCAACAGAACTTTCAGGTTCTGCACACTCAGCTCTAAACTCTGAATCTTGCAGCATGGCTAATCAACTAATTTCACCAGTCACATCTCTCAGTAAACCTGTGGTGGATGTCATTTTGGAGGGTAGAAGGCCTAGTACTAGAAAATCTCATGCTGATAAATGGAAAAGATTCTGTGCCTGGAATCAAGCACAAGGAATAAACACAGCAATGCCCAATATTCCTCAAATTCTGCAATATTTAACTGAGATGCTTCATAAGGGCCTATCTTTTTCTTCTATAAAAATCCATGCCTCTGCCATTTCGGCTCAATACAACACAGAGACTCCTCTCTTTTCTCATCTCCTGCTAAAGCAGTACCTCAGAGGGGCCAAAAATTTGAGACGTCCCAGGAGAGCACCAACTCCTGCATTGGACCTCAATTTTGTGCTGGAAAAACTCACCCTTCCTCCTTTTGAACCAGCTGCTACTGCAGACATAAAATTTCTCTCTTGAAAAACAGGTTTTCTTTTAGCAGTCGCCACAGCTAGAAGGATTTCAGAACTACAGGCCCTCATGGCAGTGGAGCCTTTCATTATCTTTTATCCGGACAGGGTGGCCCTCAGGACCAGTCCATCCTTTATGCCTAAGGTGGTATCCAGTGCAGCTCTTAATCAGACCATTCATCTGCCAACTTTTTTCCCAAATCCACAGAACAAGGGGAGCAGATTCTGCATTCATTGGTTGTACACAAACTAAACAAGAAAAGCAAAAATCTGTTTTACTTGTTTAGTATGAAGTACTTTCTCACATTTATGAACTCTGTTAGGGCTCCAGATGATCACTATTCTGCCAGCTAGCACAGAAGAAAGTCATACCTCATCAGCCCAAATGCTGGCAGCTGTGAATGAGTTAAAATAGAATAGCTGATATTTGAACATCCAGAGGAGATGGCAAAAGAATTTAAGAATGTGCAAAATTAAATCAATCCACTACTGTAGAGGTGTTATCACTCCATCTGTGATGTTGGCTTCCACATAAGATTCATCACCTTCA
Organism: Protopterus annectens; assembly: GCF_019279795.1. Lineage (NCBI taxonomy): Eukaryota > Metazoa > Chordata > Ceratodontiformes > Protopteridae > Protopterus > Protopterus annectens. The sequence continues at coordinate 1,722,178,490 of NC_056739.1, read as the reverse complement.
CTGTAATGTCAGTGATCTGAATGTAGTAACAAGCATGGTTTCCTGCAAGACTGGTTGGAATTTGAAGAATCAACAGCTTGCAGTATTTTTTTCATGGACTGGGGAATAATTCATAGTTGCAATGACTGCTAGTAGTAGTTCATTGCAGTAACTAGGAAATTAAGTGCAGAAGTGTCTTTCATTTTTGTCTGTTGGGAAGGGAAAAAATAAATGTAAAATAGTAGTCTGTTTAATACACTCTTTGGAGTCAGTAATTTCCACCATTCCGGCAGAACAGAAATCCTCTTCCCACTCTTAAAAAGCTGACTGCTTGAGCAATGCATAAGGACACCCACTGACAATAAATAAGGCCACATTTCCCAGATGAAGTCCATGCCAAACATACATACCCATGACCGACAATAATGAATGATGTATTATAATGAGGACAGCAGAGTAGTAATAGAAAAATGGGGATGGTCCTGTCGACCATAATCATAATGCAGAATGCTGGAGGAGCGCTCTATTGCAAGAAGCCGCGAAGCATACTAAATATATAAAAAAAAAAATAAAGCTTAACTTAAGGGAATATTATTTAGCAAATCGGGGGGTTAGTTTAAACCCAATTTGCCAACAGTGTGTGAGCTTCTTTCTGCATTGTATTGATGCAAACTTTGTATGATACCTAGAATTTCTTACTAGGAGGCAGACATGTTTACTATGGAAGTGGATTGTTGGATGGATTGCTTGTTGTATCATGAAGACAAACTTTTTTTTCCAGTCTACATGGAGACATTACTGAAACACTGAAACTGTAATCAAAGAAAGGGCCAAAACAGAAAATTAAGCCACTATTTCCATTAATCTTGTTGTCCCATTGTGCTTCTGGATATAATATTGCACTATGTAGTATTGCATGTTTTTTTTATTCCATATTATGAATCCTTGTTATCAGATTTTCTACTTTTCCCTTTTTTCTAGATTACTTTTATATCCAGATACTAACCATTCTTTGTCGAATCTAGTGGCTGAGTCTGATAGCTTCATGAACGTTGCCCTTTGGATTATAAAGCATCTGAAAAAGTGACTTCATCAGGATTATAAAGCATCAGGACAAGTCACTTCGTCTGGTTTCTATGAATGAAGAATCTGGCGGATTGGAAGTTGTAATGCATTCTGTAAAGTGGCTAGTTTATGCCAAGGAATTCTTTTTACAGAATAATAGTAAATTAAAAGGCTAAACATATATATATCTGTTTGTGTGTGTGTGTGTGTGTGTGTGTGTGTGTGTGTGTATATATATATATATATATATATATTACATGATGATCTTCAGTGCAAGTATGTAAAGTTGTAAAGTTCTATCTCTTTTTGTATGGCATAGTTCTTAAGAAAATATTGATATTTATTCTAGAAGTTTGTTCTGACAAAAATACCTATTTTATTTTCACTGCTTGATAAATGATAATGATAAAATATCTAATATTACATTGTATATTACAAAACAAAATCTGTTTTTGAAACATTTGTTGCCTTTGAGTAAGCTTTTACAGTAATAGTGCCTTAAGTCAGGTTCATTTTATATTCGTATGTAACAATTTTACAAATTCTTGAATGGCATTAGCAGCAGTGTTTGAAAACATACATATCGTGTTTTACTATGGATAGGGTAACATACAGAGGTTTGACAAGATTAGTTACTTCCATGGCTAGTAATCAAAGGAGTAAAAACATCACTGAATATTATCAAAAATGACTTGGGAAATCTAAACAGGCTTAAGATATGATTCACTCAACATATGGATAAGTTATGTAGGGAATCTTCTAAAACAGTGGCTAGGGTGCCACAGTTTATCTCAGTAGACTCTGAAACTTCTGCACTTCCCCAACACCTTAATCAAAAATACAGTAGAATATTCTATTGCCCTATGGACACTCTGAACAGATGAAAAGATTAGAAAAAATGCAAAAGCTGTATACCAGAAGTGAAGGACTTGAGTGCATACAACTATAAGGATAAGTTAAAATTATTAGGGGTATATTCTGCTATGTAAGCAGGATAAGTGATGGCTTGATGTTAATATTTATGGCTTTTCAAGATGAGTACTTTCTTTACTGTGTATGATTGAAAGCTTATTGGACTAGAAATAAATAAAGGAGAAGAGATGAAGGTTACATAAAATGCATGCATTACTAAACTTTAAAAAGCACTGGTACAGTCAGACAGTTGCAGATACTTCAGATAAACTGTCTTGTGTTGCAAAATTTTGTAAAGATAAGGAAAAAATTCAAAAATTAAATGGATAGTATGAGACTTAAAATTAAGTTCTAGTGATGACTGCATAGGTAAAGGAAGGGAAATTCCTTAATACCCATATTTTTGGTTTTCAGTTTTATTTTGAAAGGAGAGGAGTGTTGTTCAAACTCTGAACTTTATTTTGTACACATAGGCCACCAACCCTTTCTAACTAGTCACTTACCCACCTGAAGTACTCAGGGAGGGGAATTATTCATGCTTTCTAGTTAATTTTCCTAATGGAAGGAAGAGCGAGTCCCCTTATCTATTCTTTTAACCAGTACTTTCACTCCAGTTTTGTTGACAGTGTATTTTACAATATGTAAACTTGTCTTCACAAGGTTGATTCATATAGTTTATGTTTAGAATGGAGCTTATTTAGTTTTGGTTACTTTGATAGTTTGTAACTTTCTGATGCTCTATTTGTATTATTAATCTGAAAACAATAACTTGTCTTTAAGTTACAAGTTATATACTGTTGCCATTGTTTCAGATTAATATTTTGTAACATTTAAACCTGTCACACAATGCTGAGTTACTTTTTCATGTTTAACACAGTGCCTTCAAATCTAAGATCCATGGTGCAAGTCCACCGTGTTTTACATTCATGATTGTGAGAACCTTCTAATTACAGAGCATAAGAATGATACCTTCTATTGTTATATTTGGATTAGTGATGTTCCTTTGTTGTGCCAGTCTAATGTTTTTGTACAATCAGTAAATTAAGAGGTTGGTAACAGTTATTAACTTATTTGTTATGCCACTACCCATTATGTTAATAATCACCTGGGTATTTTAGGCAATTATATAATTTTCAGAGCTGAAACATGCTTGTGCATAATTTTGTACTGAAATGTCCTATGTTTTGCAAGTTTCCACTGTTTTTTTAATACTTTACATAATTTAATACAGTCTTGCCAGTTCAGATGAAAGAAAACTTTACATTACTTTGTACAGTCTAGCTTATTGTAAAATTTAGATATTGTTTTGTACTTCAGATCAAGTTATGATTTCTTCCTTGTAACTTTGTTTCAAAGAGACTTAAAAAGCAAAAAGAATCTATGTGTCTTACAACTGTCAGTAAAGAAGCTAATTTTTATTCATAATTACTACTAGAAAACCAAGTCTTTATTTATTTATTTTTTTTAATTTTACATTTGTTTACCGGGAAAGTCCGACTGGAACAAGGTCCATTTACAGCGGAGGCCCAGGGAGAAAAGCTCCATAACATAACAGTACAATACAACAAATGTCAAAAAAAGTTTCTGTACAGAAGCATATATACAATCAGAGCTCCTTGTCTTTATATGACAACACATATCCACGACAGGGTTGCCACCTTTTAACAAGGGCAAAGTGGGACATGGGGGTGTGGTCAACATGATAGGGGTGTGGCCAACATGACACTGGCCACACCCCCACCACGACATCACCAGAGTTGTTAAAGGAGATGCAGTATTAGTTATGGATGCAACATTGTGACATTACAGCATACTGAAAACTCAAACCATTTAAATGAAGTGAACTATTACTGCACACACACTAATCGGTTGTAACAATAAACTTTAAAGGAATTAAAAACACACTACTCATTAAACAGACACTTGTTTATTTAAAAAGTAAAATTCATAAACCATCCATTGCTATTCAGAAAGAAAACTTAAAAAATCTACATACCACATACAAGCCAAGTATAAAATTAAGACTGTCAATTAAAGCTAAAGCAAAGAACACAACTACATACCCTAGTACAAATTAATGCTAAACAAAGAAAAACACAAAATTACGTACAATAAATCACTTTTTTAAAAGTGTATTTTGAATTTGATTTTATGGCTTGAAGAAGGGCCCGATTTGAAATAATATTCGAGTAAAAGTCACAACATTTCATCCGGTAATTTACACTCATCATGAGTTCAGCTTTTAACAAGTCCACACTACATCGGTTTCAAGACATCTGTCCATTTACCTTTTACCAGTGAAAAATCTCTTTCTGCAAATGCATTTGAGGGTGGTATAGATAAAACCCTAGCAATTACCGGATAGAGTGTAGTCAGTTCAGGCCCTTCTTTGAAAAGCTTCAGCCACTTCTCTCCTGGGGTCAAGCTTGTGTTACATAACTGTTCGAGAGAGGGCCTAATTGCCAAGTAGTCCCTAAAAAGATAATCTTCATCTACATCCTGCAGACTCAGGGCAGTGGTCACATTCAGCAAGTCACTGAAGGCAAAGGGCTCATTTAAAGATAATTTAGATAGTGTAAACAAGTAGTTGCTTTCAGTATAATCAAACCACTGCTCCAGGTATTTCACTGCTGTCTCCAAGAAAACAATAAAGTCTCTTTTCAGTTTGTTAGCAGAAGTGCTGTCTAATGTGCTCATAAGTGCCTTAAGTTTTCCTCCAAAGAAAGCACCTTCAGCTCTTGCCTGCAGTTTTTGCTTGAGAGAGACCATTACACAATAAGTTTCCATGGCAGTAAGTGCTGATTTTTCTAATGTACTTATGTGTTCATTAAAATCGACAAGAACAGCACAGAGAAAGTGCAGATAGTACTGGGGCAGTGTAGGCAATTCATTCTCACCATGCTCGTTACCTGAAAAGTACGACCATATCTGCCAGGGGGTCTCCTCTTCTCCTGAGAGAGGAAATAGGACTGGAGCACTGGGAGATTTTTCACTACTCTTTCAATGGCTGGGAGTAGTGACAGCCACCTTGTTGGCACATGTCTTAACAGACTCTCAAATTCCATGCCACAAAACTCAAAGAAGTCTTTCAAGTCTCTGGTCCTTGTGGCAGAACCAGAAAAGTGGCTGAAAAGTCTCATTACAAATGCTTCCACATCGTATGGTAGTTTTGCTGCAGCTTTTTTGGCTGCATTGTGAATAATATGGGCAAGACAGTTAGCTTTCTGGAGTGATGGGCACTTTTCTTTAATCTGGTATACACACCAGATTTCTTCCCATAGTTCACACTGGCATTATCAGCCCCATAAGCTGAAATATGGTTCCAGGGCAAGGAATGCCTTTCCATAATGTTGGAAATTTGCTGTGAAATAGCCTGTGCAGATTCGTCAGGGTCTTCATAGAAGTCCAAAAGGCCATTCACCACCCCTTCTTCTTTAGAAAATACCTCACAACAAGGGGAAATAATTTTATGTTCCCCTTGTTGGAAGCATCTGATGAAATTGCAAATGAAGTACCTGGTTTTGAAGGTCATGCAGGAGGCATTCCAATGAGTGTGGCCCCAAAACATTTTCAACTATGGCTTCAGCCTTGGTTCTGCCACAAGATAGTTTCTTTGCAGTGTCTGAGTCACTGTACAACTGGCTGGCCAACTTTACTGCACAGTCCAAGCTGTTATATGAAATATTGTGCTTAACAGCATGGAAAACCTCAGAGGCTTCTGCTGCAATGATTCTAAGTTCTGGTCCCTCAAGGTTTGCATTCCTTGCCCACTTTGTCATCAGGTGAGTGGATTTAGCTTGAAGAATGGCAGTCTTATGTTGTTCAGTTGCCTCATGTCGTGCGACATCATTTCTTCCACCGTGGGTCACTAGAAATTCTCTCTTGCAGTACCTGCAGAATGCTTTGACATCAGTGCATCTCTCGATCCAGTCAAATTCTGTTTTCCAAACGTCCTGCCACTTGCACATTCTCTTTCTGCTGGTTGACTGCGATGAAGCTGCTGCTCTCTTCATGCTTGAATCTGTACTTACCTGATATGCAACATATTGACCAACACTGTTAGTAGGGTTCAGTAACATATTGCTGCACAGCACAAATGAACTGGCTTAATTGGCACAAAAAACTGGCTCGAAAAACATTGGCATGCGAAAGAACTGGCTCGAAAAACATTGGCATGCGAAAGAACTGGCTCGAAAAACATTGGCATGCGAAAGAACTGGCTCGAAAAACATTGGCATGCGAAAGAACTGGCTCGAAAAACATTGGCACATGAAAGAGCTGGCTTGAAAAACATTGGCATGTGAAAGAACTGGCTCGAAAAACATTGGCATGTGAAAGAACTGGCTCAAAAAACATTGGCATGTGAAAGAACTGGCTCAAAAAACATTGGCATGTGAAAGAACTGGCTCGAAAAACATTGGCATGCGAAAGAACTGGCTCGAAAAACATTGGCATGCGAAAGAACTGGCTCAAAAAACATTGGCACACGAACTGTCTTGAAAAACATTGGTACATGAAAGAGCTGGCTTGAAAAACATTGGCATGTGAAAGAACTGGCTCGAAAAACATTGGCATGTGAAAGAACTGGCTCAAAAAACATTGGCATGCGAAAGAACTGGCTCGAAAAACATTGGCACACGAACTGTCTTGAAAAACATTGGCATGTGAAAGAACTGGCTCGAAAAACATTGGCATGTGAAAGAACTGGCTCGAAAAACATTGGCATGCGAAAGAACTGTCTTGAAAAACATTGGCATGTGAAAGAACTGGCTCGAAAAACATTGGCATGTGAAAGAACTGGCTCGAAAAACATTGGCATGTGAAAGAACTGGCTCGAAAAACATTGGCATGTGAAAAAACTGGCTCGAAAAACATTGGCATGCGAAAGAACTGGCTCGAAAAACATTGGCACATGAACTGTCTTGAAAAACATTGGCACATGAAAGAGCTGGCTCGAAAAACATTGGCATGTGAAAGAACTGGCTCGAAAAACATTGGCATGCGAAATAGAGGAATGGAGCAAAGAAGAGAGTTTACAAACAGTTTAAGGTCAAATAGTAAATGAGGTAATGTAGGGGGCATTTTGGCCATTGAAGACTAACATTAACACAGCTTGTAGAAAATGAAATGCATTATTTTTACCACTGAACATGCCCACCACACCCCACAAGACAAAAAAGTTAACCATATTCACTGAACCAAAAAACAGTAAAATGAATGACAATGCACAGTGGATACCATAGACCTAATTTAGCTTTTGACCACAGCAGTTAAGAAATGTATGGCACTAATTTACACAGCGCAATGATCTATTAATAAACATGCCCAACAGCAGCACTGGTCATAATCTGATTATAATGAAAACAGTAAATAAGTATGTTGAAGACATCACTAAAACACAAAATAAAAACTTTGCTACTTAGACAAACTACCCTGTAACATGGTTTAGCACAATCTGAAATACATTGCATTAACTTCAGAGCATCCATCCACAAAAATAAAAATAAATGGGAAAAAGTCCAAACATTTTAACTTTTAAAAATACTTCTTGCAAGAGAAGTAACAAACTACAATGTACAGCAGACTCCATGGGCTCCTTTTACCTCAAAACATAGCAATTAATCCAGCACAGCAATGCAATAAACAGGCCCAAGTAAAAGTAACACACCCATATTCACATTACAAGCAAAACAGTACATTTTAACCTTATTAAAATGCATAATAAATTAAATGCACACATTTACAAGTATAAATGAAAACAATCTTGAAACAGCTTTGGCAAATTGGCAACGTGTACCTACTAGAATAATAAATGAATTACATTAACTGTTAACATTACCCTCAAAAGGTAGACTTGTACCACAGACATGGACTTGCAGGAACAGGAAAAGTTACCTAAACAGTATATCGTAACTTCCTGAAAACAGCATTATAGTGCATATTTCCATACAAAAATACAAACTATGCTCAAACAATTCCTATATGCATACAGACAATACCCAGAAAAAGCTACGACAATAGAAATGCATCACACTAAGTTTATATTTCACTGCCCCCCAACAGAAACAAACAACTTCTATACACAGTTCAGCCTTTTAAAAGTAATGCTTCCAAATCATACCCCCCAAGCATAATAACAATTACATATACATTCAGGTTTTATCTCTTTAAAACTACTACACAAAAATATTAAACTAACTACTACAGATTTAAATATTGCGTACTGCACCCACCATCCGCCTTTAAACATTAAAAAAATTAAACCACAATATATTCCCATTTTAAACTAGTACAAAAGTCTCAACATAACCACTGCACAGATTTAAATACTACATACTACATCCCCATCTACCCCTAAACATTAAAAACTTAAATAAAGCACACTATTCCCATTTTAAATAACTAAAGCCACAAAATGCAATTATCTACTTACCACTCAGTTATTGCTGGGCTGGCTGGCTCCCTTGCTGGCTGGGCTGGCTGGCTGGGCTGGCTGGCTCCCTTGCTGGCTGGGCTGGCTCCCTTGCTGGCTGGCTGGGCTGGCTCCCTTGCTGGCTCCCTTGCTGGCTGGGCTGACTCCCTTGCTGGCTGGGCTGACTCCCTTGCTTGCTGGCTGGGCTGACTCCCTTGCTGGCTGGCTGGGCTGACTCCCTTGCTGGCTGGCTGGGCTGACTCCCTTGCTGGCTGGCTGGGCTGACTCCCTTGCTGGCTGGCTGGCTGGGCTGACTCCCTTCCTTGCTGGCTGGCTGGCTGGGCTGGCTGGCTGGGCTGGCTCCCTTGCTGGCTTGGCTTCAATGCTGGCTTCAATGCTGGCTTCAAGTTTAATGCTGGCGAAAAATTCAGATCTTTTGTCCGGGCTGCTATAGAGCTTAGTGCTCTACAGCTGCGACCTTTATGGGGCTCTTCACAAGAAGTTCCCGCCCCCTACAAATAGCTGCAGCCAATTACTGTGCTGCATTACCACCCGGACCTAGCAGAGAATCCCTCTAACTGCAGGTCCGGGTGGTGACGTAGCCGCATTGCCGTGGAAAAACCGGAAGTATTTTCGGCTTTTCCGCGGCAATTTTAAAATGCAAGCGCAAAGGGGAAAAAACGGGACTTTTAAAGTCCCACGCTTGGTGAGCGCGGGAAGCGGGATGAGAGCACTCAAACCATGAGTGTCCCGCTGACAACGGGACGGGTGGCAACCATAATCCACGAATGACAGAAAATTTCTATACAGTGGCATATATACAGTCAAGGAGATTTTTCATACCTTAGTTTGAGCAAGCTTGGTGTATAGATAGCAAAACTTTGAATTTCCTATTGGTACTACAAAGCATAAAAATGAAGGAATGGAATCTGGAAAATAATGCTATTCGGGAGATATGTCATAACGTGAGAAATAGTTTGTAGGGTAGTAGTTCCTGATAGGGAGTATTTGAGTAGCACAGAAATAGCGGAGGTAAGCAGTGAGGAAATGAGGTGTGACAAGTTAGGAGGAGAGAAGAAAAGATTTTAGTCTGTTTCTATTTTACCCAAAGATTCGTCTGCCAGTTGAATCCATTTTAACTTCTGGTTTGAAGTTGATTTCATCTGCATTTCATGAACTTGCTAAACTGAAGATATTGAATTTAATCGAATATAAAGTCATGTAAAGAAATGTGTTTATCTATATGGAAGATACAGAATTATTTGTTACTGCTGTCAGCTGATTGTCTTTCCAGTTCTTCTTCCATATCAAAACTTAGAACTTTATATAGGAACTTTTTATCTTGAACAGTCTTGCTTGTAGTACAAAGTATTTATGAATCTAGACATGAACCATTAATTTGGAAACTGGGAAATCAGTTTTCTTTGTAAAATTGCTGTATATGTGGCATTCATTTCTGGGACAATTACCCTACAGTATGACTTTTTTAAATTACTTTATAACCCTTGCACTGTGAAGGTAATAACTTGAGAATGAGTATTTCTTTATCAAACCTAACATTGATTGGGGAGTTTATGCCATTTAGATATTATCTTATTAATCTTTATAAGTGAAGTATTATACTTACTTGTGTTAAGTTCCTATTTATATGTGATGGCTAAATTCCTAGAACATGTTAATAATTTAAGTACTGGAATTTTAGTTTGAATTTCTCCTCTCTGAAAATCATGATGAAATAAAACAGAAAGTGTAGATTTGGTTGGAATCATAAGATGTCCAGATAAACATTAATGCTGTATAGCCTTGTAAGTACCTGAATACTTTTAATATTATAATGTGCAAAGTGTTATTGGGCAGTGGTTCTAATGCCAGAATAAAAAAAGAGAGTGAACAACATATGAAGTCAGAGTCCACTCTGCCTAGGATTCAGAGAAACTGAGTCTAGTAACAACAAATAAAGAACTCTTATCTAGAAAAATAAAACCTAAAGCGAGCTGGCTGTGCTGTAGTTAATGACTACAAGAAGTATTTAAAAACAGACATGTTTGCATGGAGAAATCCAAAAGGGAATTTATAATATGTGTAGAGCATGCTATTAGTTCTGCGTTCATGTATCGGGGTGAAGACTAGGAAAACAACAAGTAGGCTACATCCTATGCACATGCAGGCTCACCACCATCTTCCTGTACAATGTGGTGGATGTGCCTCATTCAGAGTGTATAAAGGTAACCCCTTCTGATACTTGTGTTTCCAGGGTCATTATCATCCTGCATTTGACTCATTAACACTCTTCCCCATTATCAGTCCACAGTAGCCCATTCATTTTTGGATCTATATACAGTGCAACAACCTTGCACTTCACTAAAGATAATAGACTCTGAAACTGCTCCACTCCACTTCATAGCAGTGTTTTTTTTTTCATGAACCTGACCAGTTTATTTTCACCTGTTTTGTAATTATAAAGGTAAACTATATGCATGTAAGTACACTCATAGAGACACCTTTCAGATTTAATGGTGCTAAGCAAAAGCTTAATAAGCATGGAATTGTGCAATGCAAGGTACTATGTCTAAGTACCTAGGCTGACTAAAGTTGCTCTTTTTTTCCCTGGTGCTGCACACTGATATATTTTGTTCAGTATTTTTTTAATAAAATGGGGTAAAATGTAATAGTTAATCCTCACAACACTGGAAATATGAACATACAAATTAGTGGTAATAATTATACGTGTGTGTAGATATTTCTAATATTTTAAAAAATGAAAAAGAGAAAATGTAATATTATTGAAAGTCTTGAAGGCATTAAGTGAAAGTAAAATAATTTTATGCATTAACATTGAAGATTGTGGGGGAATTTACAATTATAACTAGTTTATATGTCAAAGAAGTTGGTTCCAAGAAATTCACCTTTAACAGCGATGCTTGAGAGATAAATTTCTTTAAATCCATTTCAAGAATACATAGCCTGAAGTTATGATTGGTAATCTGGTCATAATTATTTATGGTCACTTTTCCCAGTTCTGCTTTAGTAAAGCTTGTTTTGTTCATAAGATGTGGCAAAAGTGAGCGCTGGTCTTTATCAAAATTTTTCTGCAATACTCTTTCTTGGGGAATGCTGTATATACTTTAGAATGAGACCAAAGCATAACAGCTGTGAACAAAATTTCTGATCAGATCAGGGACGTGCATAACAAAGTTGTCTTTTTCCTGATTTCAGAGTGTAGCCAGTGGTGCCCCATGTATTACAAGATTGTTTCAGCTGGATTTTTATATATAAACCTCAGTATAACAAGTTGCATAGTTTTTTCTTGATTTTTGAGTGTAAGTACTATACTCCATGTATTACAAGATTACTAATGGGCTTTTCTAGTTGCCTTAACTATTAACTTGCCAGAAGCATACCCATGCTATTCTTTGGATATAGTATTAGAAGTAACCATTAAATAATGATAAATCAATAACTTTATACTCTGCTTTTAATTCTAAAATTAATCTGTAATGCCCGCATTATTGTTTTTCTCATTTCTCTTTAGCAAAATCACTTAGTCTGAGCTACAGATAGTGGAATTTTCCAGTGCATATAAGGTCAAGCTAGATTAGATACATGATTATTTTAAGTATTCTTTTTGCTTTATTTTCTGATAGCCTTCTTGTAATGTTAGTTATATCTTGATTCATGGCTCTCAGCATTTTACCTCAGGAACTAGGGGCAAAATAAGAAGCAATCAGGAGTAAAGGCTGGAAATTGTGGGCAGTTTTTAAATATTTATACAAGTCACTCAGAAAACTGGTAGATCAACAGTGTATATGTTCATATGCATTTTTTAAATATAGACAATCTGCAAGTGTCATTTTGTACATTATTTAGTGACCATAATAATCACTGTCTTGTTTTAAATTTGATGCTTTTATGAAAGAGCAAAATTTTAAAGCAAAATCACACAAATTCTGCAAAATCAGTGGGACAGTTGAAATGTACAATCTGATTTTAAGGACCACAAAACATGATAGTTATGTTAGAAGTGGTAATTAGAAACTTATTTTTGATATAGCCTTGGAATATTCTTACTGACTTTATTGTATTGTAAATTTGTTTGATTTGCATTTTGATTGTATTTGTGAATTTCATTTTAAATGATTTGTGAACATTATGTTTGAATGATTTTGATAAGCTTATTTTTCCCAGCTAAATCTATTAATAAAGTTTTACATTGTTCTAAGGCTTTGTAGTATTACTGTTTTTTTTTCATATCATTAAGTACATCAATTGACTTGAAGCTGAAGTAGTTTGTAAAACATGCCACCATGATCCTTTTCTGTTTGTGGGAAAGATAGAAACTTACAAAGAAGAAATCACAGACAATTCTAGCAACTAAAATTTTCATAACTGGTTCTGTCACAAGAAATGAAAACTGAAAAACTGATAGTCAAGCGCTGCAAAGAGGCTGCTTTACTTTTATCTCCAAGTACAGCTGTAATGCAACAAGAATTGCTCCAAAGGAAATAAAAACGAGGTGTCCAGTGTAAGTAAAAGTTTTGTAAAATATTCCAAAAGAACATAGAAAAACATACAGATGTTACATAGATGATAGACTGGGCCTAGCTTTATTACCTCTGGTGAGGATTCTTCGACTACTGATACTGAGACACCTAATATTGGTGATTCTCCAAATGCTAAAAGGGGTCGAAGGACTGAGGTCCCTTTAGGGGGAAAAAACACAGGGCAGGAAGGAAACACAGAGGTCAAAAACTTAGAAGAGCTCTTCATGTCGATAGTGAAGTAAATCATTCATGTACTAATGTTTTAAATATTTCAAGTCATATTTTGACTGATGATCAATATTCCCTTCTTAATAAAGGCCTTGGTTTCATACCTGTTTTTTCACTGAGGAAAGTATTTTGGTTTCTGATACAATGGATTTTTGTAGGAAAATTAACTTGAAATTATTTGTTCAACAACAAGATCAAACTGACAATGCTCAAAGATCATCTGATTTTAGATTTCACAAATCTACATTTAACCCTCCCATGGATAAACATGTTGCTGTTTTCCAGCAGGCGGTTATAAAGGATATACACTTCAATTTGGGTTCTGTTGACACTATAAAGCATAACATGTCTAGGAAGGAACAAATAGCACTCACACAACTCAGAAATAATACGGATATTGTTATTATCTCTGCCGACAAAGGGGGTGCGGTGGTGGTGATGGATACTGAGTATTATGTGAATGAAGGCCTTAGACAACTTTCCAACCATCATCATTACATGAAGATGGAGATTGATCCTACTCCAGGTTTTGCCTTGGAAATTAATGAATTTTTGGAAAAGGCTGTAGAATCTGGAATTATCTCTGATAAAACCAAAACTCATTTGACGGTTAAGGATCCTACGAAACAACAACTATATCTACTTCCTAAGATTCATAAGTCCATTGATCAGCCACCAGGCAGACCGATTGTATCTGGCATTGGGTCACTCACTGAACCCTTGTCTGTTTTTCTAACTGAAAAATTGAAACCACTGTTAACATGTGTTAGAGCAAGAATCAAGGACACGACTGAATTTTTGCAGATAGTCTCCGAGTCTCAATTGGACCCTGAATGGCTTATGTGTACCCTTGATGTATCCTCGCTTTATACCAGCATCCCTCATTGGGGTATTAATGCCTTGGAATACTGGCTAAATAAAACCAATTTATACCCCAGGGATGAACACCTTATTGTTGTGTATGGCTGAACACATTCTAACTAAAAATGTTTTTATTTCCAACAAAACTGCTATTGGCAACTACAGGGTGCGGCTATGGGTGCATCCTTTGCACCCATTTATGCTGATCTTTTATGGGCTACATGGAAGATATGATTTTATATGACCCTTTGCACAACATATATCTACCTGAGATTGATATATGGAGAAGATACCTGGACGACTGTTGGCTTATATGGAAAGGAGGTGAGGAATACCTCCAGGAATTTATTCAACATTTGAATGGGAACATCTGGGGTATCGAATTCACTGTGGAATATAATAGGAGTGCAATCAGTTATTTGGATGTCAATTTAATTCGACAGGAGGATAACACTCTTAGAACGTCCGTACACAGAAAATTCTCACAATATAATACCCTTCTACATGCTGATAGTTTTCATCCGAAACATATTATTCGAACATACCGAAATCACAGTTTGTGCGGATGAAAAGGATTTGTTCCTCAGTGGATGATCTTCAGAGTCATCAAATGGATCTAACCAAGAGATTTTTGTCCAGAGGTTATTCCACTCGTACTATTGAGTCAGCAGTCCAATTTAGTAATGCTAAATCCAGGATTCTCTTCTCCAATACAATACTAAAACTCATAATGAGGAATCAGATGTATGTAGATTTGTCACCACTTATGGCAGGAATAGTGCCAATTTAGTAAATATTATTAATACTCATTGGAATATATTGCATTCTCATCCATTGTTGGAAGATTATCTCGGAGAACGATGTTATTTTTCCTATAGGAAAGGCAAAACTTTAGGAATTTATTTTCACACTATAAAAAAACAGGGTCATGGATCACACTCCAACTCAAAGAACACTTACTGGAGATAAACTTTCAGGCATTTATCCATGTGGACATTGCAGTTTTGTAACTATATTTTCAAAACTACTTCTTTCACTAGTAGGAACACTGGACAAATATACGACATACAGTTTTTGGTAACTGCAGTTCAGACTGGATTATTTATCTTGCCACATGTACATGTCATGCATTTTATATTGGCCAAACGTCTAGACAGTTTCATGTCAGGATCTCTGAGCACCTTGGTGACATTAGAAACAGAAGATTAACTAATGCACTATATAGACATGTTATCAAACATCCCACTGCCAAATTTACATTCACCATCATTGATCATATCATAGGGAATCGATCTTTTAAAACAGGTTGGCATGATATCCTAAATACCAAAGAAAAAAGGTGGATCATTAAACTTGGGGGGCTTTTCCCTCCTGGATTAAATGATAAATTATAATTTGTAATTAACCAACACTTGCATTACGTATATGTACTTATTTCTTATCAGGTTGCATTGCTTAGGTTTTGCATTTCAGCTCATTTTAGGATACTGTGGCTGGTATTCAACACCAGAATTCTTATAACCTGACTTTTGTTTCGGGTTTATTTTGGGCATTTACCCTTTATTGTATGTTTTTTATTAAGTTTGTTTATTATCATTGATATACCAGTATACTGTGTCTCTTTGGATTTTTCCATTATAATCTGGAGATATGCATGCAACTCAGGCAAACTTTTTTGCTTACTGAACTATGTATTTTTCAATTACTTTTGCCTTGATTGTATTTTTCAATTACTTTTGCCTTGTTTGCATTTTTGACTTATCAGGAAGTGATGTCATATAGATGCCTTAAAGAACATTATATAAGATGATGACTAAGTGCTTTTTGCTGACTATACTACTGATGAAAGCCTTGCTGCTGAAACCGGTCTAGTTTCAGTTTTATTAAACTACTTTTGAACCTTCCTTGGTGCTGGCCTTTTTTCTGATTTTGGGTCTAACAAATGCTCTTGCCGTGCACCAGCCTAACTTGCTAGCTCCTATACACTACATTACATAGATGATACAATGTTCTGTGCTTACTTATTCTAATGGGAGTTATATTTATTAATTTAAGGTGTATTTTTCTTATGTTTGAAAGTTAGATGGGTAAGAGGAGGCGTAATGACACTTTTCCTGCTGGTCTTCTTCTGCAAGAGGAAGGGAAGAGAGGGTACATGTGTCATGGAGGGCACATTCCCATTTCACATTTTTGGTGACAGTTAGGGATTGCTGAGATGGCACTGGCTTGCTAATTAAGGGAAAGGAAGATGTCCTTCAAGGATGCATCTGCAGTCCTAACAAATGGGTTGTCCTGCCTCAGGCAGCCATTCGGTCGGCCGGATTCCAAAGTCTGGGTCTGGCCTCGGCTGATGTCGCACTTCACCCGACGTCACTGCGGCAGTCAATTGGGTATAAAGGCATCAGCCGACGCCATTTTCCTCAGTCTTTCTTGCCGCGCGGTGCCCGAAGCAGAAGCTGTTCGCAAGTGCCGGTCGGTCAGATCCAGAGATTTCTACTACCGAAGACTTCTAAAAAGCTAAGTACCCCATTGGGGACTCTTTCTTGCCTCAGCCGATGTCAGAAAAAGTAAATAATTGTTTAACTTGTGGGAAACAAATACCTCATAAGGATTTCCACTCTTACTGCCTTCCTTGCTTAGGCCCAGACCACGACGTAGCAGCTTGTGTAGCCTGTGCTTCCTTCAACCGACGGACACTTAGACGTCGGTCGGAGTTTGCGGAGGAGTTTTTTGGTCCCGCTTTTGCTTACAAAATGCCGTCGGAGACTCCGACTTCACAATTAGCTAAAAAGCGTAAGGAAAAGGACCGACACTCACGGTCCACGGTTTTGGCCGAAACCACGGTTAAGCCAACCGCGAGTGTCTCAGTTTCGGCTGGAACCGAGTCCTCGGTTCTTCCTTCGGCCGAAAGCATTCCTCCTGCAGCCGAGGCCTCACACAGCATGACTGAATCTGCTACTGAAATTTCTCCTGCTGTAGCAGGCACCCAGGATTTATCAGATACTATTCCTTTAGACATATCCACTCCTGCACGTGGAGCTGCTAGGCCCCCTGCATCCATGTCTATCAAGGCTTTCTCTAGGGCTAAAGCAGCTAAATCTTCAAAGGCCTTGCCTTCTAAAACCCCTTCCCACAGGCCTAGCTCTAGTTCCCAAATGCTTAGCCTGGCAGAGGATCTCATTTCTTTAATCAGGGGATCCCAACCTCACCCTGACAGGGCCTCACTTCCCCCTCCAGAGAAGAGGCCTAGAGCAGAGCCCCCTGAACCAGTTTCTACGGATTATTCTTCTGATGATTCAGAAAACTCAAATCCTCCAGAGGGCCCTTATTCTCCATATGAGGATTCTGACGCAGAAGACTCCATTCCTTCTGCCTCTCCTCCTGAGGAATTTTCTTTTGGGGAAACCTTGCATGCTATGAGGGAACAATTTCAATGGCAGGGCCAGGATTTTTCAGTTTCAAGGAAATGGCTCAGGACCTTTTTGCATTTACCACAGCATAGGCCTTTAGCCATTCCTCTAGTCCTAACAGTTGTGGATGATGCATTCAATGATGCTTGTTCTGCCCCTGACTCTCTTCCTCCGGCCCCTGCTAAGCCCGACAGATACTACAGGGTCCCGGACACACATTATCACCTGTATAAGGCTCCTATTGCAGATCCTGAAACTATTTCTCAAGTCCCCAAAGCTGTAGCAACTGCCAAAAACCCCCTCCCCTCTGAGAGAGAATCTAGAGCATTAGAGAGATGGGGTAAAAAAGTTTATACTTCTGCTACTCTTTCGGCTAGGGCTTTAAACTGTCAATTCCACATGATTCAGTACCAGGAATTTTTGTTAGACCAGTTAAATAAAAAACTATCCTCTCCTGAACCTATAGACCGTAAGTCCCTTCAGGATTTGGTACATAACACTCAGCAGGTCAGTAATCATTCCTTAAAATGCGGCTATGATGCACTGGAGGCTTCCTTTAGATCAGCTATGACTGGTACAGTGATCAGAAGGCATGCATGGTTAAAAGAGCAATCCTTACCAGACCATGTAAAGTCAAAGCTCCTAGATGCTCCCATGGAGAAACTCAGTTTGTTTGGCTCCCCTGCACAGCAAGTCTTAAAGAAGGTGGAGGAAAAAGCAAAATCTGTCCAAACAGTCAAGGACTTCTTACAGGTCCAGCCTCCTAGGTTTAGTAGAAATTGGCCTTCGAAGAATTGGTCCTTTCCAGACTCCAGAGCACAGAGAGGCAGAAATAGGCGCTCAAGAGGCAGAGGTCAATCCAGAGGTGCCTACAGGGGACGTCAGTGGCAGCCTAACAACCAAAGAAGTACTGCCGCAGATCCAGCTACTGCCACCTCCACAGGACAATCACAGTGACTTGGCCCTGATACCGCCTACCAGGGAACAACTGGAAGCACCTTTAGGCGGAAAGCTAGCCTTATTTTCAGTAAACTGGCATTCCATTACAGGAGACAAATGGATTTTACAGACAATAGACAAAGGTTACAGGTTTCACTTCCATACTCTACCAAGGAAGAGAGGAATGCCAAACCTACCACCAAACCAAAAGACAAACGCTCTAGGACAAATCAACCACTTACTAAGGATGAGAGCTATAGAAAAGGTACCGGCTATGGCACAAGGACAAGGATTTTATTCCAGACTTTTCCTGGTGCCAAGAAAAGAAAACCAATGGAGGCCTATTCTCGACCTGTCCGCTCTCAACACATATCTCATTGTTCCAAAATTCAAAATGCTGACCCTACAGCACCTTCTTCCCATGCTGGGCAAGGAGGCTTGGCTGGTGACTCTAGATCTCAAGGAGGCATACCTGCACGTCCCTATTCGACCAGATTGCAGAAGATACCTCAGATTTCTTGCAGGATCAGAGCATTATCAATTCTCAGCATTGCCCTTTGGCTTATCTACTGCGCCCAGAGTATTCACGAAATGCCTGGCATCAGTAATTGCTCATTGCAGGCTTCAGGGAATTCAAATTTATCCATACCTGGACGACTGCCTGATACAAGCGGACAACAAGATCAAATTAACAAAATATTTGGAAAAGGTTATCCACCTACTGCAGGCCTTGGGATACACAGTCAACATAAAAAAGTCAAGGCTGGTACCATCCCAAAGGATTACATTCTTGGGTGCAGAACTGGACACATCAAATCAAATGGCATTTCTCACAGCAGAAAAGCAAAAACTACTACCACTCTATTTCAAGGCATTAGCAATGCAGAACCAGCTTACAGCAAGGAAAATCCTGCAAGCTCTGGGTTACATGGCATCCTGCATAATATTAATCCCACATGCCAGACTGCATATGAGGAAGTTGCAATGGTACCTACGGAATTTATGGTCTCAGCACAAGCACAGCCTAGAAACCCAAATTCCAATAATTCCATGCCTGAAGCAAGAATTCCTGTGGTGGGCTCAGGCCTGCCAGTTGAACAAAGGACTGCCTTTCCACAGCCCTCACCCAGGCCAGACTATCACCACGGACGCCTCAGACCTCGGTTGGGGGGCACACATGGCAGACAAGTGTATACAAGGCCTATGGGCACAGGACCAGCTGAACCTACACATAAATCAAAAAGAGATGCTGGCAGTCAAACAGGCAATTCAGACATTCAGACCTTTTCTTCAACAGGGTCATTTGCTGATAAGGACGGACAACACCACAGTTATGTGGTATATCAACAAGCAGGGAGGCACACATTCATACCCTCTATGCCGGATGGCAATGGACCTATGGAATGTGGCCCTGAACCTCAACATACAGCTCCAGGCCTTATTTGTGCCAGGAAAAGAAAATATATTAGCAGACACATTAAGCAGAACTACCACGGATGCCCACGAATGGATGCTGCATCCGGACATCTTCAAAACCATTACAGAGAAATGGGGCTACCAGAAATAGACCTGTTCGCATCCCCACACAACCACCAATTGAGAAAATTCTGCACAAGGACATACCACCCACTTGCTTGGAAGGTGGACTCCTATCCTTCAGTTGGGAAAACCTAACAGCATATGCATTCCCACCTCTACCTTTGATGCACAAAGTGCTACTGAAGATCAAAGAAGATCACCCAAGGATCATACTGATAGCTCCAGAATGGCCGAGGCAGCATTGGTACCCGCTTCTGAGAAGTATGTCTCGGACACACGCATGGCCTCTACCTCTAGTTCCTCTGCTGCTAACACAGAACAACTTCAAGATCTTGCATCCAAACTTGAAAACACTGCAGCTAGCTGCTTGGAATCTTACATGAAACAAAATAACCCAAATTTATCTCAGAGGGTGAAAGACATTATCCTGGAGGCTCGCAGACCCTCCACAAGGAAGACTTATTCAGCAAAATGGAAAAGATACCTCATTTGGAGCACAGCAAAAGGAGAAAACGTATCATTGGCAAACATAGCTAACATCCTGGAATATTTAGCAGAACTTTTCCACAATGGCCTGTCTTACTCCTCCATCAAGATTCATGCATCAGCAATTTCAGCAGAATACAACATGGATCCTCCAGTCTTCTCGCATCCTCTACTCAGGCAGTTTCTGAGAGGAATTAAAAATGTAAAGCCTCCAAGAAAGCCACCTCTGCCTACATGGGTCCTGAACTTTGTGCTGGAAAAGTTAACACTTCCCCCTTTTGAACCAGCAGCAACAGCAGAATTACAGTTCTTATCTTGGAAAACTGCTTTCCTGCTTGCAATCACTTCAGCAAGAAGGGTCTCTGAATTACAGGCATTAATGGCAGTACAGCCCTTCCTTATCTTCCATCAGGATAGAGTGTCCTTGAGAACTAACCCTACTTTTATGCCAAAGGTGGTTTCCAGGGTATCATTGAACCAAGCAATCCACCTACCAACATTCTTCCCCAACCCACAGAACAGGGGGGAAAGGCTACTGCACACCTTGGATGTACACAGGCAATTGCGCTACTACCTGGACAGAACCAAGAATAATAGAAAAACTGACCAGCTTCTGGTAGCATATGCAGCAGGAATGGAAGGAAAAGCAATTTCAAAACAGACAATTTCAAAATGGATAGGAAATTGCATTAGATTTTGTTACTCCTTTCATGGGAAGACAACTCCAGAAAACATCAGACCTCACTCCACAAGGGCTACAGCCACTACTACAGCTTTCTTACGAGGAGTGGCTACCAAAGACATTTTAGAGGCTGCTACTTGGAGCTCTGTGCATACATTTGCCAAGCATTGTAATCTGCCTTTATACTCCAGATCCCGAGCAGGTTTTGCCACTGCTGTTTTGCAAGGGATCTTAGCTACACCATAATCTTCTTAGTGCCTCCTCCCCCAGTTTGGCTATGGTATTCTACCCATTTGTTAGGACTGCAGATGCATCCTTGAAGGACATAGTACAGTTTTGTACCTACCATAAATGTAGATGTCCGAGAGGCATGCATCTGCAGTCAGGATTACCCACCCTCCTTCCCCTCTGTGGTACTCCTAGGGTATTTGCCCATCTTGTAGCTAGCTGGGGGAATCTATTATGGTGTATTTGTTTGTATATATGTACATACATGTTTATGTTTTGTGTGCTCTCTACTGTTTGGAATCATTTGCATTTATCCAAATTTAGCCTTCCTAGAGGGCACCTGGCATCTGGGGCAAGAAACACTGAGGAAAATGGCGTCGGCTGATGCCTTTATACCCAATTGACTGCCGCAGTGACGTCGGGTGAAGTGCGACATCAGCCGAGGCCAGACCCAGACTTTGGAATCCGGCCGACCGAAGGGCTGTCAGAGGCAGGACAACCCATTTGTTAGGACTGCAGATGCATGCCTCTCGGACATCTACATTTATGGTAGGTACAAAACTGTACTGTTTGCATGCAGTACATTAACAAATAGGCAGGGGAATTTCAGCACTGTACCCATTGCACAGCTTACTGTCTAAGGCATCGTATAGTTTAGGGTAGCTAAGTAAAAAATCTTGTGATGGCTGCATGGATAATGGCCATAATATGATGATTCCTTGCCCGGTAAGGAAAGAATGAACAAAGGTTGTATCCTAAAGGTAGCTTGTCAGCAGGCATAGGGGGCATTGTAAAAAATATGTTCAAATGTATTATAATACTCTCCCACAGTGAACAGGAAGGAAAGACCCTGTCTACCATAGGGATTCACTTTTCTACTCCTCAGCGATCCTTCACTCAGAATCAAAGAGGGGGCAAAAAATGTGGCTCTGGAAATCCCAGTGTTCTTTCCAGGACTCATGCAAGGATAACTCTTCTAGGGGCAGAGGGGATAGTGTGAATGGAAGACACCATCCTCACAGCAGAGGAGACCCTCAAAACCCAGGGGTTCCAAGAATCCTTTCTAGATAGACCCTTTCAGTGCTCATGAAGGGTTGCCCGACTGCACATCTATAAAAGCAGTTGGGGGCACTTGTCTTTGTACCCAAATGCCTAAGATCTTGTAACAAAAGATTCTTGGGTGCTAAAAATAATATTGAGAGGTTATTTCATACCATTTTTTCAGACCCCCCCCCCTTCCAAAAGAAGAAAACTTCCCGACATCCAACCTAGTCAGAGAGAATCTGCAGCTCAAGAGATTATGAAGCTGCTGAACAAGAGTCATCCAGGAGGTCCAGCCAGACCAAAGATGATTCGGAACTTACTCAAGGTTTTTTTTAGTTCCAAAGAAAACTGGAAACCTAAGACCAATTTTGGATGTAAGCTTTCAGTTGGGAGCCAGCCATATTAAGTTCAGAGCCCTCCCCTTTGGTCTCACCACAACTCCCAGTGTGTTTACCAACTGTATGGCAGTGGTAGCAGCTCACCTGAGACTGCTAGGATTCCTAGTGTTTCCATATTTAGATGATTGGCTCCTCAGCACCCCAATCAGGCATCTCCTACAACAGTTGTTCCAGGTATGTCGAACAGTCAACATTTCCAAATCCAAACGTCAACTGGTACAGAGTCTAGAGTTCATTAGTGCCCAGTTGAACACAGTAAGTCAGATTGCTTCTCTGCCTGCTCATTGTATAAATACAGTCAAGTTCCAGTTTCAGTAAATCCTTGTATATCCTGCTCCCCCAACCAGACATACCCTTCAGTTTCTAGGTTTGATGGCAGCAGCAAAAGTCATAATTCCTTAAGCATGTTTCTATAAGTGTGTTCTCCAATAACTCTTAACTGTTCAATGGTCTATTCTGCAACATCCTCTGTCCTTCTCAGTCAAACTCACTCAGGTATTCAGAAACCATTTTTGTTGGTGTATACACTCAGATGACATTTACCTGGGACGTCCCTTCTTTCTCTCTCCCCTCCAGTGGCCGTGGTAACAATGGATGACTCCCAGCCTGGGTGGGGGGCATTTCTTGGGAAGGATGGTGTAAGGCACATGGTCCCCTCAAGAGACCAATTTGCACATCAGTGTCCTAGAGATGAGTGCAGTCCTACTAGAGTTGTAGGCATTTCATGATGTTCTCCCTCTGGATTCTTTTGCGATTCAAACCAACAACATGTCCATGATCTGGTACATAAATAGACAAGGAGTAACCTGATCTTACACTATGAGAGTTTGGCAGTGGACAATCTCCTCTAACTAGTGGCAATACATATTGTGAGAAAATCCAATGTACTAATGGAGAAACTGAGCAGATCCTTTCTGATGCCTTATGAGTGGTC
Organism: Protopterus annectens; assembly: GCF_019279795.1. Taxonomy (NCBI): domain Eukaryota; kingdom Metazoa; phylum Chordata; order Ceratodontiformes; family Protopteridae; genus Protopterus; species Protopterus annectens. The sequence goes on along the minus strand of NC_056739.1, from coordinate 1,722,154,832 downwards.
TCCCAATCAATCATGGCAGACAAGATTTTTTATCATTGGGGCAAACCTTGCTGCAATCTCTTTGCATCTCCCTACAGCAACAAGTGCAGTAGGTATTTTGCCCTAATCCCCCCTTGGGAGGAATCAGAGAGAGATGCTATAGTCCAAATTTGTCCCAACAGTCTCCTTTACCCCTATCCCTGGTAACTCTGATTCCAAAATTTTTACAGAAAGCCAGTCGGTTGAAGAGCTCTGTTATCCTGATTACCCCTTTTGGCCTTGCCAGTGGAGGTTCCCCCTCCTTTGATCTCATATTTGTTATCCTCCATAGATACTGGACCCCAGACCAAACCATCTGTCACATTCCTTGGGGATGAAACATGCCAATATTCCAGGCCTCAAACTAACCGCATGGTTTCTCCAGTTCCATTAATAGTTAGACAGCCCAGACTTTCCTCCCCAGTTCATCATATACTTTGATCTTCCCAGAAAGGTTTGTAGGTTCATAGGTGTTTACTAGGCTAACGACCACAAGGGCCTTTTTAAGCCTAGCCATGCAACCCAAATCTCTGACAAGTTCTGATGCCCTTGATAAGTGTAAGCAGGAGCTTGGGAGATGAAACATGTACAAGCTAGGGCCTAGGAGATGAACCATTTACAGGTTGCCTCTGTCCATTAGAGGCATAGGTGCCAAACCAGGGATGAATTTCCTGTTCCCCATCCAATCTTCCCACAGGAATGTGCTATATTAATCAGAAACACACATATAAAAAAACAGTGTAACAAAAATTGTATAAAAATACACACATTATCAAAGAGACTGACTAATTATGTCACAAAATTCTACCAAAAAAGCTATTTATTTTTGCTTCAGAAAATGGGAGTTGTAAGATTTGTGTCCACTTTCTTTAAACTATGTTGGCACTAATACTCTGGTCATTTATTGTAGTTTTCTGTGTACCAAACAGCTTAAGAATCACATGTGATAAGGAGTATTCAGAAAATTGTGTTAAGGGGTAAATCAAACCTGAAAATAGTGACATTCCTCCAAAATAGGTACAATTGAGAGATCTGGTCCCCTAAACTGCTTCCCTTATTAAATTACTTTATATGGCAGAATGTCAAGCAGGCACCACCTCTTTTCAAGTTGTTCAAATTACAGATAACAGAAATGAAACTGGCATTTTCAAGAAAAAAGTATCTATATAATGAACACTGAATAAAAGCATTTCATAAAGTGAGACTAGTACTACATCATATACACACTTTTTTAATTTTCATCGTCAATCAAGTACCATACAAAACACAATTAAGTGAAGTGCTACAGAAAAGTCACTGAAGGAGGGCACTAAACATTACCAATGCCTACTTGCTGTGTGTGTGTGTGTGTGTGTGTGTGTGTGTGTGTGTGTGTGTGTGTGTGTGTGTGTGTGTATATATATATATATATATATATATATATATATATATATATATATATATATATATATATATATAAAACAAATCAGAACAAATAAACCTATGACCACTAAAATATGATGCTGTAGAAAATATTGTAGAACTTGAAACACCAGTATCGCAAAACAGCCAAGAGCATATATCCAGTGACTCGCCCAGTTAGTTGTTAAATTCTTCATAAATCTTTAATAAAAATTATGTAAAATAACAATAAAAGCAAACAGATAAGCGCTTTTGGATTGCTACACGTATCCTTCATCAGATCTAATGACATCATTCATTATTCTCTTTAAAAAGAATTTCTTATCCAATCAAATGTGTCTCCTTAATCTACGCCCTTTCAGTGCTGGTTTCAATGGAAAATTTGAGTTTAAGCCCTAGTATTGGTCTGCCTGCAACCTAACAATCCACTGCATCTCAGCCATTTCTGTCCGATTACTAATATCACCTCCTCATATATTTTCTCTTAAAACTTGAATGGCCTTGAAATAGAATCTATGTCCCGGATGTTCTTTAATATGTTTTGCTAATGGATTTTTAAGGGCATTCAGTTTAATGTCACTAATATGTTTCAACACCCTTTCTTTAAGCTGTCTGTTGGTTTTCTGTATATAAAAATTATCACGTGTCACATGTGGCAAGGTAAACAATATGTTTAGTGGTACAGTCAGCATATAATTTAAAGACATAGACTTTGCCAGTTGTTGGATCTGTGAAGTTCTCTTCTGTTGAGATATGTATTCACCTAGTGCATCTCAGTCAGAGATATGTACCGATCCTGTCTGATACATTTTTGATGAGATTTGGACTTATGACATAAAAAGCTGCTTATGAGTATTCTGGTTCTTATACACAAAATATGTTTTTTCTCCTACAGTCTGTCTCATTTCATCATCAATTGTGAACAGCTTCCAGTTCTTTCGTACTATGTCACATATATATTTGGTGTCATTTGAGTATGTCACAGTCATTCTAGGACGCCTTCTCCTTGACTGTTTATAATCACTTCCTTCTCCATTCATCACTTTTGTTTCCTTAAACAAATATGGTTTGCCTTCTTTGTTCCATAATTCCTTAACACATCCCTTCATATTTCGTATTTCACCTTCCTTATAACCTCTATCTTTAAACTAATCTGCCATCAAATCCATTGCTTCTGTATAATCCTTCTGTTTTGTGTGGAGCCTAGAAGTTCTTAGAAACTATCCCTTTAAAATATTATTATATACATGTCCTGGGTGCATACTAGATCTTGATAATACATTATTTCACCAACAGTTCTTCCGATACAAACTCATATCTATTCTGCCATTATCATTTTTAAGCAGTCGAACATCTAGGAAATCCATGACACTTTTATCCTGTTGGATCATAAATTTCAAATAATCTGTAGTTCCCTCTAAGTAGTCTCAAAACATTAATAGTCGTTTTGTGGTGCCAGCCCATAACATGTAGATATCATCTACAAAACGTTAGTAGAATCTTAGGTCCCCTTGAAAATAATTGTTGTTAAGCACATGGCTTTCTTCCCACTATGCCAACACTAGATTAGTGTAGCTGTTGGCACATATACTCACACACAAACACATGCATACATATATATATATATATATATATATATATATGGGTCTACTTCTTTTGACCAACTCCCATTTGCCCGACACCCATTTGCCTGAGACCGAATGACTGAAATGTCAGTTGCCTGACACTTCATTTGCCTGACACTTCATTTGACTGACAAGTATTATTAGCAAGAAAATGGAATATGCCCCCTTCCCCACTGTAGTGCGACCCTGGAGTTAGAATATATAGTTAGGGGGGTGTGGGGGGCGAAGCCCCCCACTTACTTTTCTTTTACTAAGCAATATTACATCAAAAGTTAACAATATCATATGAAATGAAGTGGGGGGCTTCGCCTCCCACACCCCCCTTGTGGGGGGCTGTGCCCCCCACACCCCCCTAACTAAATATTCTAACTCCAGGGTCGCACTACAGTGGGGAAGGGGGCATATTCCATTTTCTTGCTAATAATACTTGTCAGTCAAATGAAGTGTCAGGCAATTGATATGTCAGGCAATTGTAAATTCAGTCATTCGGTCTCAGGCAAATGAGTGTCGGGCAAATGGGAGTTGGTCAAAAGAAGTAGACCCATATATATATATATATATATATATATATATATATATATATATATATATATATTGTGATGCTATGAGGTAGTACCACCTGTGCCAGGAAGAAAGTAAATTCGGGCCCTTAAAAAGGAAACCAACCCTTTTACTGCTTATATTTCATTGGTACTGGAGTTTTTAGCTTCTCTTTTTCAGGAAGGTGCTAGTTTTTCCACAGTCAAAATACAATTAGCATCCATATTAAGTTTTCATTCAGGAGAGAAGCTTCTTGTTTCGTTTCTTCTAAATTGTGCAAGGCATTTCTAAAGGGCACCTTCTTACTCAGGCCTCCAGTGAAAGATCCATCATCTCCTTGGGATTTGACAGTCGTACTTCAGGGTTTGACACAACAACCTTTTGAACCTTCAGTCAAAACTGATTAAAAATATTTGTCTTGGAAAATAACATTTCTGGTAGCTATTACATTGGCGAGGAGAATTTCTGAACTCCAGGCACTGTCATCCAAATCCCCTTACATTTTTTTTCACAGAAACAGAGTTATTTTATGAACCAATCCATCTTTCCTACCAAAAGTAGCCTCTGAATCAAATATCACTCAAACAATTTATCTGTCTGTCTTCTTCCCTAATTTTTCAAATAAGGGAAAGTACATGTTACATCTTTAGATGTACATAGACAACTATGTTTCTCTTTACACAGGACAAAGGATTTCAGGAAAACAGACTAGTTGTTTGTTTTGTTCTCAGTGAACAGACCTGGGATCACCAGTTTCTACAGTTACCCTGGCTAAGAGGATTACTGAATGTATTTATTTTGTATAGACTCAGCAAGGTCTGTCCCTATCAAAGCCTGCTAAGACACATTCAACCAAATCCATAGCCACTTCTTCTGCCTTCTAGTCTAGAACTTCCATTGATGACATTTGTGCAGCAGCTACCTAGTCTAATGTTCATACCGTTATTGCTCATTACAAGCTAGATTTGACTTCTAGAAGCCAAGCTTCTTGGTTTGCTACTTTTCTGGAATGTCCTTCCACGAGGGCCACACAAGATTCACGTCGCTGGAGACTGTGTCCCATGCACTGAGGTAGAATGAAAAGGACATCATCATCTATTAACGTTATGTACTGACCATAACTATGCATCTGTGTTGTCCATTTTCATTCTTTCTCAACTCCTCATCCTCCTTCCCCCTTCCTATTACCTTCTAAAGTGATCTCATGGACTTTTTGGAACTTTTTAGTTCCAGGTTTGAGACCTGGCTTACTGTTACTTTCCTCCTTCCTAATCTACCTTATATATTCATAAAGCAGGAAACTCAGTCTGAGGTATTGTAGGCTAGTTGGTGCTTTATGGGTAGATGGATGAGCTTGAGTGCTGGATCTGTAAATCTGTGGTATGTGGCTGAGTCGGATCCAAGGTCAGATCTGGTAGCCGTAAGTTGAGGAAAATGAAAATGGACAACACAAACGCATAGGTATGGTCAGTACGTAACTTTAATTTCATGCCAATGCTCCACATTTGTAAAGGCTATTTTTTTATGTAGTACTATAACAGATTATCTGTCACCACTGCTTCATATTTTATTGTTGACTGAATGTTTTGGGTTTTCTAATCTCTTATCCAAGCCATCAGGAAAGTAGACGTAATACTTATTTCTCCTACAGGTCTTAAAGTTCTTACTGATGTCCATCTATATTTTTCAGCATAGGGATCTCCTGACAAGGATAATCCAATGTGCAGCCAGTATGCCAAAGTCTTTAGCTGTTGTATGCACCTTATGTCATATGTATGCTCACCGCACAGGACCTAGGGCATAAACGTGACATACACAGGCATTTACCCAGAATGTCTTTACTGCCAGTCCTATTGCCATCATTGCTTTTCGATCTGAATGCGCTTTGCTGTGCTGAATACCTGTCAGTCATATAAGTGCCCATTGGGGGTCTTTTTTCTTTCTTTCTGTTGGTTTTGATTTTTTTTGGTTACCTGGAGCTCATGTCATTCAAAAAGGGGAAATGTCAGTCTGGGAGGTAGAGTACCCATAATGATCATCATGAACAGTGTCCATTTTGTTTGGATACTTACCACGACTATACTTTCTGTAGTATTTGTAAGACATTTGTGCTTAAGACTCTTAGAAGTTCATTGTCTTCCCTGGCCACTTATCTTGAGAACCAGTTACTTAAACAGTTAGCCCAGGGTAGCATGGCAGAATCGATTAACCCAGAGGAACTACCGTTAAGTAAGAAGGCTGAGAAATCTCAACCAGATTCTTTGGCTGTCCAGCCTCCACCGGACTTCTCTCTAAAAATGGGTGATAGCTCTGTAGGCCATCCAGTATCAACTTCTGATTCCTGTGCTGAGATCCCATCAGAACCCACCATAGATCCTTCCTTTCACATGCACTCTGAGGCTTTGTAGGCATTTGTTTTGGATATCATGGATGGTTATCTCAAAGGGTCCTAGAGGGATTCCACATTCTGATCGAGATGTTCCAGCTACTCTTACCGAATCTCATCAGGGATCAGAACCTCCAGTGTTTGTTAGGGTGGATGTCCTTACCAAGAAAAGACAGAAGACTAAACATTCTTTACATCCTAAGGGCTCTCAAAGGGAATGGCATGAGTTTACACAGGGCCTTTTTAATGCCTTATTGGCCCTGCAGCCTCCCCAAGGGGTTTCTGTGCCTACTCCACCTTGGACTTTAATTCCTTCTAAAAGGCCTAGGGAACCTGATTCCTCAGATGAGAATTCAGAGTCTGATGAGGAGTCTTTGTCTTATTCTTCTGAGATGCCTCCTCCCTTGGCTTATGGCTCTAATAGAGAGAAATCCATTAACTGCAAGTCTCCTTTGAATGAGCATCTTTTGGGGATGCAGTAGCCAGCATGACTGAGTATTTTAAGTGGGATTTTCATCGGGTGTCTGATATCCAGAAGAGGTGTGCTTTGCTTTAGGTAGACACACCTAAACCTTCTGCTGTACCTCCTGTATCGGCTGCCTTGTTAGACACCTTTATAGCTGCCTCTAAGACTCTTGATTCGCAGACACCTGCTCTAACAGGTTCTATAAGGTTCCTGAGGATTGTCAATTCCAGTTTAAGTGTCCTTCTGCTGATCCTGCTGTGGTGTCGGTCTCCTCTGCCTTGGCCCTTAGGGCATGAAGACATTAAGTCCAAGTTGTTGGATGCTCCTTTGGATAATAAAAATCTCTTTAGGACTACTGCCACTAATATGTTACATTCTCTTCAATATAAAGGTAAAGCTTTGCAGGACCTTAAACATATTTTTGCGTACCCCATCCTTAAGTTCCAGAGGAACTATTCTACTAAGTCTGCTTTTATTCATAGGCAGCCTTGTCAGGCCACTGAAGGCAGGAAGGGTGGTAGGAGAGCATCTCCTGCTAAATCTTCTCAGGCTGCTGTGGCCCAGAAGCCTCCTCTGTCTGACAAGCCTGCCTGTCTTTGACATTTTGCCCCCCCCCCCAACCCTTGGCTAGGTTCCTTTTATCTCTTTGGCTCCCCCTCTGTCTTCCAAACTGGCAACTCATCACTTCATATTTTTGGGTTCTGCCTGTTATCCGTAAAGATTACTTCATGTTGTGGAAGTCTCTCCCTCCTTTTCCAGGGATTCCTCAATTCTTGAAAGCAGCTTCTCCATTTCTCAGAAGTTTGTGGATCCCTGGTGAACCAGGGAACTATTCAGCCTGTCTCTCCTTCCCAAGTAGGAAGGGGATTCTATTCCAGAATGTCAGTGGTTCCTCCAAAGGAGGGCACTTGGAGTCCTGCACTGGATCTCTTCTTGCTCAACACCTTTCTCAATGTCCTTCCTGTTGGATGCTTTCTCTTCAAACCCTCTTTCCTCTGTTGCTGCCCCAGGCTTTTCTGGTGTCCTTGGATCTGAAGGATGCTTACCTTCATATTCATATTCACTCTGTTTTCAGGAAGTTTTTGCATTTCTCTGTTTCCTCCTGTCATTTTCAATTCTATGCATTGTCCTCTCTACTGCCTCAAGGGTATTCACAAAATGCCTAGCTCCTGTGATTGCCTTTTGCAGGCTCCATCGCATTCAGATGTTTCCTTATCTAGACGACCTTTTGCTTCATGCTCCTTCTCCCAGTTGCATGTTACAGGCTATGGAGTTCACCATATCTCTCCTTGAAAGTCTGAGGTTTACTCTCAACTTGCAAAAGTCTGTCCTGACTCTTTCTCAGGATCGTATGTATCTGGGCTGCAAGAGTCAGGCAGTGCCAATATTAGCCTCTCTTCCACCTCCAAAGGTTTTGTTCTTGACAGTTTTCTTTCAGTCTCTTCTTCCTCTGCCTGCCATTCCAGGCAGGGAGTATTTTCAGGCTGTAGGATTCATGGCCTCTTCTATTCAATGCTCCCTCTTGCCACACTGCATATGCTTTAGTGGTACCTCAGTCAATTTGGCTTCAGTATTGCCACCCTCTGTATTTCAGAATACATCTCCTTCCTTCTCCAAAGTGGGAATTCGAGTGGTTGATTCAGAAACTTAACCCTCAACCCAGACCTGCCCCTTTCAGCATCTGGTTCCTTCTCAAGAACTGTTCCCCGACCCTTCAGACATGGGGTGGAGTTTCCTGTGGTCACCGGAAACTTCAGGGTCTCTGGTCCCCCATCAGAAGTCAGACCATGTCAACATCAAAGAGATGAGAGCTCTGATTCTGGCCCTTCTGGCTTTTCACCCCTTGCTCTTTCCAGGTCCTCTGAAGGTTTACACTGACAACACCACAGTGATGTATGTCAACAAGCGGGGAGGGGCCAAAGTCTTACTTTCTTTGCAGACTGGCTCTTCAGGCCTGGGATATGGCTATCAGCTAACTCTTCAGGCAGTGTATATTCTTTCAGAGCACAATCTAGTGGCAGACTCCTAGAGCAGGTCCAAAACACAGGCTCAAGAGTAAATGCTTCACAGAGATGTATTTCTGGACATAGTCCAATGTAGGGTATTCCCCAGGTAGATCTTTTTGCCTCGCCTCTGAACAGACAGCTCCCCCTTTTCTTTTCCAGAGTGCCATGCCATCTGGACTGGAAGACGAATGCCCTTTCTTTTCCTTGGAAGGATATGTTTCTCTATGCCTTCCCTCCCTTCAAATTCCAAGAGTCCTGCAGAAGATTCAGCTGGACATCCCAAAAATCTTGTTAGTGGCTCCCTTTTGGCCAAGACAGCACTGGCTCCCCCTCTTAATGTTGTTTATTTATTTATTTGGATTTGTTAACCGGGAAAGTCCACTGGGTCAAAAAGTACCATTTTTCAACAGAGGCCCGGGGAGAAAAGCTCCACATAATTCATACAATACATACATTTTGATAAGAACACAACTGGCAAATATGATTATTTGTACAGTACATACATTTAGATAAAGAATACAATTATCAAATAAAAAATACAATTGTCAAATGAACAGTGTACAGTTTTTTTTTTTTTTTTTTGAGAAATGAATGCAATGCAGCTGAACATAAATGTGTCTACTGGCAGTACATGTATACGTAGGTACAGAAGTATATTATCCTTCAGGGATATAAGTGAAGTTTTACAAGGTGATATAGGATAGAGGTAGGAAAAGTGGGGGTATTATTAGAAGAGAGATAATGTCAGGTTATACATTGCGAGGAACTAGCACATGAACATAGCCATTGTGAGGAAAGATGTTATCTTAAAGATTTTTTTTTAAAGACAGATACATTGCTGGTGGATCTAAGTGAAGGTGGAAGAGAGTTTCATAGTCTAGCAATGGAAAAGGAGTGGAGCATTTGACCTGTGGAGAGGTTAGGTTTTGCTACTTGCAAGAGCATTTGCTTATCAGAGTGGAGAGGTCTATTAGGGTGGTAAAGAGTAAACAGAGAAGAGAGAGCAGGGCTGCTGGATGGGTTGAATATAAGTTTGTGGGCAGTTAGTTGTATATATGTAATATGATGAGAAAGTTCTAGCCAGTTAAGTAATTGCAGAGAGGTGCAGTGGTGAGATAAGTGTCATGCATTAGTGACGAACTTTGCAAGTTTGTTATAGCAGAAGTCTAGTTTGGATTGAAGACCAGCTTGTAGGTTGGTAAAGAGAGGAGCACCATAAAGAAGAGATGGGAGCAGGAAGGAGGAGGCAAGGGCTAGCTTTGAGGAGTAATTGAATGGTTTATGTTGGTATAGCTTGCCTAGTTTCTGGTGTGCTTTTCTAGTATTGTTGTGATTATGGATGTTGAAAATTAGGTGTTCGTCTATGGTGACACCTAGAAGTTTAGTATGTGTGACAATCTCACTGGTAGTGTGATCTTGAGAGAGAATAGTATGTAAAAGTAATGGTTTTCTTAGGGGTGAAAAGCATAAGTTTAGTTTTCTTAGGATTTAAGGCAAGGTGGTTGTCAGACATCCATTTTTCATTGGAAGTGAGGGCTGACTGGGTAAGTTTCAGGAGTTCGGGTGGAGAATTGGCAGCGCAGATGATAGTAGAATCATCGGCATATTGGATAACTTTACTTTGAGTGAGAGTAAAGTAGAAGTCATTGATGAAAATGTTAAATAGCAGAGGTCCTAAGATGGACACTTGGGGAACACCAGTAATGGTGTTTAAGGGAAAGAGTGTTGCCACTTAGTAGCTTGTTGCCTGTCTGTGAGGTAGTTAGAAAACCAGTGTATCTGAAGTAGTTAATTAATTTGCTCTGCAACCTGTGGGTATCGGATCCGATCTTGGATCCGAGCCGGCAGCTTTCCAAGCTACAAGATCTGAGCTCCTAGCTCCTCCCCCTACCCATAATCCCCTGCTATGTGCAACATTACCTCAGATCGTTTTTTGCCGCGGCTGAAGCAGCTACGTATGAAGAGCTCCTTGGCTTTTGGTGAGATTGACCCTTTTTTTTTTTGTGACCAAAAAAAAAAAAAAAAAAAATATCTTTCTAGTTGTGAGAGCGTGTAGTTCCTGGGGTTAGTTAGGTTAGTGTAGTTTAGTTAGATACCTTTATTTTCCCCTTCTAACTAGTTTTCTTGTAGTTCCCGCTTTTTCACCCCCCCCCTTAGTGTTTGGGTGTGTTTGGTGTGAGTGGTGTTATGGCTGAAGGGCCTAAGGCGGTGTTCTCAAAATGTACTGAGTGTGGCCATAAGCTTTCACCGGCGGATGGCCACACTCAGTGCGTTTTATGCTTGGGGGTGGCCCACTTGTCAGTGGCCTGCACAATCTGTGCGGCCTTTAATCCCTGAGCTCTCAGGGACAGGAAGAACAAGCTGATCCTGGCGGCTTGTTGCCTCAGGAATCGGCTTCTTCTTCTTCCTCCCCCTCTCAGGCACAGGCTGTCTCGGCAGCCCTCGCGCCTTCTGTGCCCCCGACTCAACCTGGGACTCAACCTCCCTCTTTGGTTGCAAGTTCGGGGGACTCAAGTACCTCCACTACGGTAGAGAAAAGACACAAAGACAAGGGACATAAGTCCCACAAAAGGCGGGCTGAGACTCGACTCTCAGCCCTGCCGTCTAAACTGGCTAGGTCTCCCTCGAGGGTCTCTGGATCCTCCCCCTCTTGGCTCTGTTCACCTAGCTTTTCGCCAGAGCCGGAGGAGGAGGATCGGTCTCCCTCGAGGTCATCGAGGCGGCCCTCCTGGCCCACCTCGATGACTTCTTCAAGATCAACGAGAAGCCTCACTGAAGCTGATATGGATCGGATGATGCGCCGATTCATCCAGACCCAGAAGCAGATCGGGGTGCTCTTGCCCCCCCCCCTGGGGGGAGGGCGGCCCCCATGTTTGCTCCGATTACTCCTTCTCCGACCCGTTTTCAGGTCTCGGAGTCATCGGATCTGGGCCCTTTTGGAACCGGGGATTCATCGGTGCCGATAGCTCTGGTCGCTTCGACGCCGACTGTGCCTTCGAGTCTGTCGGATCTGAGCTCTCGGGGCCGAGGGTTGAGCATCGGATCCGGGTGAGCTGGTGCATCTTCGGCTCTGTTGGGTTCGGAGGACATCTCTCTCTCGGCTCTGGCTGCATCGGCTCCGACCCTGATCCCTACCTTGGAGCCAAGGAGGTTGCTCTCGGAGCCTGGCAAGAGTAGCTCTCCTTCGGCTTTTGAGGTTGTGGAGAGGGTACTGTCGAGGACCTCCAGGACCCCAGTTCGGGCGTCGGATCCTCCCGTACCCCCGCTGCATGTGGGTCTATCCTCCATCATCCAACCATCGGGACAGCCTGCTCAAGCCCTCCAGTTGGTTCCCTTGGAGGAACAGGACCCCATTGATGAGCCCTCTTCGGACAGTCCCACCGAGGAGGTCCCTCGTAAACGTCGGTGCAAGAGGAGACACCTGGACTCCCTCAAGTCCGTTACAACTGACACGGATTTAGATGAAGGGGAAGGTTCCCCAAGGTCACCCCCCGAGGATGTCGCCTTCGGAGACATCATGGAAATGTTGCGTATTAGAGGGGGGTGGTCTGCCCAAAAGCCTTCCGCGGATGAATCCGTGTTCCTGGATGCATTTGAGGCAGGCCCTTCTACCTCCTGGGTGTCCCCTCCGGCTGACCCCCTGGTAGACCTAATTACTACCAGGGCGTGGAAGGAGCCCGACACCGTGGAGCCTATCCCGAAGCAACCCGACAAGATCCTTAGCCCCCCAATGGATAGACAGTCTTGGACCAAGGGAACCCCCGTGGATGCCATGTTGGTGGCGGCTGCCACCAAGAGAAAACTCGCGCAAGAGAGTTCTTCGGTTCACCCACCAGATAAGGAATCACTGGCGCTGGACCGGATTTGGAAGCGGATGTTTAGTTCAGCTACCTTTTCTATAAGGGCGCTGAACTATATGGCACATACCATTAGACTGCAACGAGACTTAATTAAGGAAGACGCTGCAGCCCCCCCGGAGTCCATGTCGATCAAGGACAAGAAATTTTTCTCGACTCGGATGGCCACTCTGAAATCCATCTCTAACACGTCCATGCGTCTACTCTCCCATGCCACGGAGGGAGCCGCTAGGGCCAGCGGAGCCGGGGTCATCTTGCGACATCACTCCTGGCTCCGTCTTCGCGATTTCGCAGATCCTTTCAAGGCGTCCTTCGCGAATGCACCCTTTGATGGATCTTCGCTCTTCGGCAAGACCGTTCGCGAGACGCTGGTCCAAAGGGAAAAGGATGGGAAGACGCTGTCTGCCATCGGGGTCCGCATCTCTAATCCCCAACGATTCTTTTCTAGGAATCAGAGGGGACAAAAGAAGCTGTGGTTCCGTAAGTCCCAGCAATCCCATCCAGCTTCGGACCCCTCGTCCTCAAGAGGCAGAGGAGGACAAGGTGGACGCCGGCCCAGAGGCAGAGGGGGACCGCGTAACTTCGGGTCCAGGGAACCCTTCCCGGATAGACCCACGCAGCAGCCCTGAGGGCTTACCCGGCTTTCCCTCTCTGGAGGCAGTCAGGGGGCGGTTGTCGGAGCACCTGTCAAACTGGGAGTCCATTACGACAGATTGATGGGTGCTCCGCATCATATCCAGAGGTTATACTATCCCCTTCATAAGCCACCCCCCCTCGACCAGACGCCTCCCCGATGTTCCACCCGATCGAAGGGAGGCAGCGGCTTCAGAGTTCCTAAAGTTGCTAGAAAAAAGAGCCATCCAGCCCGTCCCCCCAGACCAGTCTGGATTGGGTTATTACTCCAGGTTCTGTTTAGTGCCAAAAAAGACGGGGGACCTCAGACCCATTCTAGACCTCTCCGCTTTGAACCTGTTCATTCCCAAAGAAAAATTTCGGATGGTCTCCCTCCAATATATTCTCCTTCTGCGGCAGAACGACTGGATGTGCTCTATAGACCTCAAGGATGCGTACTACCACATTTTGATGGACAGATGATCCAGAAGGTTTCTCCGCTTCTGGCTGGGAGCCAGTCATTACCAGTTCAGGGTTCTCCCGTTCGGCCTCACCTCAGCCCCCAGGGAGTTCACCAAGGTCATGGCAGTGGTTGCAGCCCACCTGAGACTTCAGGGCTTTCAGGTCTTTCCGTACCTAGACGACTGGCTCCTTACCGCCACCAACAGGCATCAGCTCTGCGTGGCAAGAGATTATGCTCTGACCCTTGCCCAGAGCTTAGGCATCTCTGTGAACCTTCAGAAATTCTCTCTCTGCCCCGTACATGTCCTGGGGTTCATAGGGGCCAAGTTAGATACCCGCATCTCTCGAGCTATGCTAACTATGGACAGGCTGAACAGCTTGTCGTTTCAGGTGCTAACCCTCCTTCAAAGTCCGGCTCCAGTGGCGGAATTAGTCCTGAGGACACTAGGATCTATGGCAGCAGCGATCAGTCTCTCCCTTCATGCGCGTCTGCGGATGAGGGTTCTGCAGTGGACCCTTCTAGTTCAGTGGTCTCTACTACTCCATTTGTTGTATATCCCCCGATTCCTCTGAGCGGAGTGTGCAGGGACTTCCTTCTTTGGTGGCTCCACGCCCCAGAGCTCACGTGGACTCCCCTGGAGATGCTTTGCATATCAATGTCCTAGAGATGAGGGCGGTGCTTCTAGAATTGCAAGCTCTCCACGACCTTCTACCTCTGAGGACTATTGCAATCCAGACGAACAACATGTCAGTAGTCTGGTACATAAACAAGCAAGGAGGAACCAGGTCCTACCCCCTTTGCCGCGAGGCTATGAGAGTGTGGGAATGGACGATATCCAACAACTGTTTTCTGGTAGCAATGCACATTCCGGGTCGGTCCAACATTTTGGCGGACAAACTGAGTAGAGTGCTTCTCACTCCGTACGAGTGGTCTCTCAATCCATCAGTTGCGAAGCAGATCTTCCGCAAATGGGGTTGGCCTCGCTGCAATCTTTTTGCTTCTCCCTTAAACACAAAATGCAGCGAGTACTTTGCAATACTTCCCCCCGAAGGGAAGAATCCCAGAGACGCTCTAGTCCATGCTTGGCCGTCCAGTCTACTTTATGCTTATCCCCCCCTTCCACTCATGACGAAGTTCATACAGAAAGCCCATCGGTTGGGGAGCAGAGTTATCCTCATAGCCCCGTTCTGGCCTTGTCAGATCTGGTTCCCTTACCTGCGGTCTCGCAGTGTATCTCCGCCATGGATACTGGATCCCATTCCAGACCTGATTTCACATCCGGCGGGATACCAACTCCCAAATCTGGTGAACCTCAAGCTTGCGGCTTGGTTGCTCCAGTTCCACTGATGGCTAGGACTCCCGGTATCTCATCTCCTGTTAAGGCCATTCTAGTCGCAGCACATAAGCCGACTACTAGGAAAATTTACTACAGCAAACTGAAACGTTTCTATGTCTGGGCTAAAGACAGAGGCCTGGATCCATTTGCAGTTCCTATTCCTACTATTCTAGACTTCCTGTCGCTGATCTTTAGACAAGGAGCAAGTGCTTCTACAGTTAAAGTGCAATTGGCAGTCATCTCCCATTTCCATGTGGGAGACGGACTAGGATCTTTGGCTTCTACAAGATTATATAAAACCTTCTTGCGGGGCGTTTTCCTCTTGAAGCCTCCAGTGAAAGTGGTGGTGCCCCCATGGGATTTGACCTTAGTCTTACAAGCCTTGACAGGCCCACCCTTTGAACCCGCGGCTTCGATTCCACTAAAATTCTTGTCTTGGAAAACAGCCTTTTTGGTGGCCATTACTTCAGCCAAAAGGGTTTCAGAACTTCAAGCTTTATGTATGAAGCATCCTTATCTCATTTTTCACAAGGATAGAGTGTTCCTCAGGACTAACCCGTCGTTCTTACCTAAGGTGGCTTCAGAGTCAAATATCAGTCAATCAATAAATTTACCCGTGTTCTTCCCAAATTTTCAGAATAGAGGAGAATACAAATTGCATAAATTGGATGTGCACAGACAACTGCATTTTTACCTGCACAGGACTAAAGATTTTCGCAAGTCGGACCAGTTGTTCATGTCATTTGCTAAATCGGCCATGGGTAAGGCCATCTCCAAAGTGACTGTAGCAAATTGGATTTGTCAATGCATAGTTCATGGGTACTTATCTGCAGGCAAACCGGTTCCTACTGGAATTCACTCTCATTCTACGAGGGCTGTGGCCACCACAGCAGCCTTCTGCTCCAGGATCCCCTTGGATGACATATGCTCAGCAGCTACCTGGTCCTCTTCTCATACGTTTATTTCTCATTATAAGTTGGATATGGTATCGAGAGGTAGGGCTTCCTTTGGCTCTGCGGTGCTTCGGAATATCCTTCCATAAAGTCGCCCAGGGTTTTCCCTAGGTAGCTGGGGACTCTGTCCCACAGGTTGCAGAGCAAATGAAGTAACTACTTCAGATACAGAAGTTATGTACTCACCATAACGTTCCATGTGAGTAGGTACTTCATTTGTCTGCAACTGACCCCCCCTGCCATCCCCCGATCCTTTTTCGGGACTCCTTATCACCAAAGAAATCTTTGTTCTGCTGTTAGGGCAGTGATCTGGTGTTGCTTCCTCTATCGAGGGTAGGAGTAGTGTAAGAGGCAAAAAAGCTCGATCTGAGGTAATGTAGCACATAGCAGGGGATTATGGGTAGGGGGAGGAGCTAGGAGCTCGGATCTTGTAGCTTGGGAAGCTGCCGGCTCGGATC
The DNA here is from genome assembly GCF_019279795.1 of Protopterus annectens. Lineage (NCBI taxonomy): Eukaryota > Metazoa > Chordata > Ceratodontiformes > Protopteridae > Protopterus > Protopterus annectens. The sequence continues at coordinate 1,722,138,711 of NC_056739.1, read as the reverse complement.
CAATACCCATAGGTTGCAGACAAATGAAGTACCTACTCAGATGGAACGTTATGGTGAGTACATAACTTCATTATAGCAGAGGGAGAGAGTCCTAGGATGGGGAGTTTTTTAAGAAGAAGAGGACGGGAGATAATATAAAAGGCTCTGGAGACATCAAGAAAAAGAGACGAGACAAGTTTCCTGGCATATCGAGCCTGATTGACAGAGTCACAGAAGGATATGAGAGCTGTAGTGGTGCTATGTCTTGGCCTAAATACATGCTGGGTTACTGACAGTAGGTAATTGTCAAGTAGGTAGTTAAGGAATTGTTTATGGATACATTTTTCAAGGATTTTTGAGATAAAGGAGAGTATGGCAATGGATTGAAAGTTGGAGATGTCTATGTTGTTTCCACCATTGTGCATTGGGAGGATAAATGTTTTATTCCAAATGGTGGGAACATAAGACTCTTGGATGGACCTATTAAGAAATAAGCTGACAGGGTAGGCAATTAAATTTCCGGCTTTTTGAAGGAGCTCTGGGGGCAGGTTGTCAGGGGCATTAGGGAATGGTTTCAATTTCAGAAGTAGTTTTCCTTACATTGAGAGTGGGGATAAGGGCTAGAGAGAAGTTTTTTTGAGTGAGGAAAGGAGATAGTTGTTGTTGGAGGGTCTGATGGGTTAGGATGTATTTGATGGATGTTGGTTGCGGGGTTAGCTATAACATTTATAAAATATGTGTTGAAGAGTGTGGCAATTTCAATAGGGTTTTTTTCTGGATTTGGACAGGGGTTGTTGTCTGACCCTGGGTGAAGTAGGCTGTTGATTGAGCACCAAAAGCTTTTTGGGTTTAGTTTGTGTTGGTTTTGTAAAGTATGATAGTATTCTTTTTTATCCTTAATAACTAGGTGCTTAACGTGGTTGCAGAGGTGTCTGTAAGTTGGATCACATTCACATTGCCGAAAGTCCAGTTCTCTGAACTGAGACCATAACTCCAAATTTACACTTCTACGAAATGGTACTTTGCCAAAATGGAAAAGAGTTAAACCACACTAACTAATTTTCTCTAGATTTTGCAGGGGGCAAGCCCCCCTGCACCCCCCACACCCCCTGCTATTTATATATACTAACTCCGAGATCGCACAACAGTGACAACAGTATATTTGTTCATACATACTGCAGTGCAATCGCAAAGTGCTATTTCAGACAAGGGTAAATTCGGAGTTATAGTCTAGGCAAAATGTAGTTCGGAGAACTGTACTTTCAGCAATGTGAGTGGGAACCCTGTAAGTTTTAAGGTCGGAGGTTTTTTGTGCTTTTGCCAAAGCCTCCAGGCTTTGTCTCTGGTGGCCATGTTCTGTTTGGTTGCTCTAGTGAGCCATTGGGGATTGATTAGCTTGTACTTGTTTTAGATGGGGAGTTGCAAGGCTATTTAAGATGTTAAGGAATGTAGAATTGAAGAATTCCACTGCATCATCTAGAGGAAGTATTTTTAAGAGATCCCAGTTAATGCTGTTTAAAGCAATGTTGAAGGTTGTAGGGAAAAAATGTATTAAGTCCATGGTATTTCTGTAGTGATATATATTTAACGTGGTTTTATGTATTATGGCAGGTATGTGTTCACGGATGGTGTTTGGGAGACTTCCTGTGATGATGATTTTATTGGGGTTAGAGACCATGATCCAATCTAAGGTTGTCCCACAGCTGTTGTTTTTGCTGGGTAATATCAGTGATTAGCTGGCTGTAGTTATATAGGTTGATGTATGTGGAGGAGTTCTGTTGTGAGAGATCTAACCAATTAATATTAACATCATCATGAATTATTGTTTCTGTAGTGATGTTGTTGGATGTCCAAGCTAGGATTTCCTCAAGTGATGGAATGTTATTGCCAGGGGACAATGATACAGAGGTTTTTGCTTTCATTCATTTTTAGGAAGGCTATTAAGATTTCTACTGTGGAGAAGTTAGGTATGGATGAGTTGAATGAGACAATATTGAAGGTGTTGGGGTAAAACAGTGCTACTCCACCACCTTTTTGTTATGGGGCCTATCAGTGCGCAGGCATGCAAAACCGGTGGGAAGGAATTCTGAGCTTTTGATGTATGTTTTTAACCATGATTCTGTAGGAGCAATAATGTATCTGGCCAGGGGCAAAAACCAAAGTTAGCTCACTGGTTGGATCTCCTCACACAGGACAAGGGATCACTCATCCACCCTCACTTATCCACTCTTCAAGTGACACTGTGGATGATAGGGTTTTGATACCTTTTTGGTACCTCTTTTCTGAGGATGTGCTCAGGGTATTACAGAGGGCAAGAAAACCCACAACCAGAATGTGTTATATGTTCAAATGGAAAAGATTTTCTATCTGTTGCCATGCTCATAGCCAGGACCCTTTTTCAGTGGGGGATCCCTCTGGTTCTCTCATCATTGTGTGATTTGCTCCAGTCTGGCTTGGCCTATTCTTTTGTAAAGGCCCATTTGTCAGCTATTTCTGCCTGCCTGTCCTTCAGTCCTCGTTTTGAGGTCAAATAGTTTCTTAAAGGCTTCCTACATCTTAGGCCATCAAGGAGGTCATTCCTCATTCTTGTAACCTTATTTTTGTTTTGGAAAAATTGACTCATGCTCTTTTTGAGCCTGCATGTTCAGCTTCTCTACAACACTGTACCTGGAAGACTGTCTTGTTGCTTGTGCTTCCTTCTGCTCAGAGGGTTTCTGAGCTTCAGGCCTTTATGGCCATTCCTCCTTTTTTGATTTTTTTTTATGGAAACAGGATGTCTCTTCGTACCAATCCTTCTTTTATGCCCAAGATTGTTAATGAGTTGTCCTTGGATTAGGCAGTACAACTCCCTTCCTTTTTTCCTTCTCCTCAGTCTGCTAGTGAGAGGATCCTACATACCTAGAATTTGCACAGACATCTCGGGTATTACTTGGATAAAACTAAGGCCACTTGTGAGTCTGACCAGCTTTTTGTTTCTTTTCATCCCAGCACATTGGGTTTGGCTGTTTCTAAGCAAACCATCTGTTCCTGGATATCTAAGGCCATTTTCTTGTTATTCTTTTCATGGCAAGTGTCTGCCTATTTATGTTAGAGCTCATTCCAGTAGAGCTGTTGCTTCTGCTGGTGCTTTCTTCAAGGGTTTGGATACCAATTCAATCCTTGAAGCTGCTACTTGGTCTTGAGTGCATACCTTTACTGAACATTATCAATTGGATATGGTTTCCAGTGTCAGAGCAGGTTTTGCTAGGGCCATCCTACATGGGTTTGTTGAGGGCTCTTCCCAGCCTTCCACCTCCCACTCCTTTTCTTGAGCTTTTGTACTCTCCCTAAGGTGAAGAGTACTGAAACAGTGATATAGATGGGCATAGTACTGTTGTGGAAGATCTTACCATAACAGTAGATGTCCATTGTTGCAGTATTCAGTCCCTCCCTCCATCTCCATTTTGCTTTTTGGTTTTGATTTGATTAACCTCCTGGTCAAGGGTCCCCATTTTTCCTTCTGCATTTTCTCCCCTTGGATTTACATAGCCTCCTTTTGTCCTATGGAGACTGTTCTTTACAGGGGAAATTCAGTTCTAGTTATGTCCATACCTCATCTTTAGGCCCTATGTCCTTTGTGGGGACATACAACATCTAAAGGTTTTGGTATACTGACCAGACATTAGTCTGTCCTTGGCAGGAGATCCCTAAGGTGAAAAATACTGCAACCGTTAAGAATAGGACATCTACCATTATGGTAAGATTTTACACAACTGTACTTTATGCTATGATAGCAATATAGTAGTCTAACAGCATTAAAGGAAATCTGGCTTTCCTAGGGATATTGCAGGGACTTACGTTCCTGAAGATATCATGCTTGTTCTAAATTGTTATAGAGTAATGGCCTGTTTCTGAGCTACTCTAGCAATTTAGTTTCTAGTTTTCCATCCCTCAGAATATTCTGCTGTCTTTCCACAAAGTTATATATATCCCAGTTGTAGTCCTTAACGTGTTACTTTTCATCCCTAAATGTCTGATTTATGTAGACCCGTCTTATAATTAATAATTTGCCTGCTTTGGAGCAGTACTACCTTTAATATTTTCTTACTGTATTCACTCTTAACTTATAAGTCTGTTCATTCTGTTTTCAGTCCCTTACCATGGACTAATTGATTTCATCCAGCTGCCTGTTGTTTCCAGGTTTCTCCTTTCAACTAAGTCCCTAGAACCTCTCTGCCTTCAGTACTTTATGCTTTTTATAATCTTTAACATTGCCTTTCTCTCTTGCACATTTATCCAGTTTCTCTGTGTATGCCCCTAGTTTTTGGCTTTCCTATATCATGTGAGCTGTTTCTTTCTGTAAGAAGTCATGCATCTACATGTGCTGGGATCTTGTCGGTATGGCAAGCTCAGTATTGCTTCTGACCAAACTTAGCTGACTGTCCTGCAGGCACCAGTTGCCTAAGATACAAGTAATTACCCATTAAAAAACTACTCTGGTTCTTTTCATTTACCTTATCAGGAGAATTTGAAGTGCCATTTATATTACAGCTAATGTTTACTGGTATACATTATAAGGCTGAATACTTCATATGGAGAAATGCTTCTCAAAAAACATGATTCCACTACTGCCATAGTCTGCTATAATTTCCACCATGTATATGCTGCACTGTTTATATGAGTGTACTGGTCTGACTTTCTTCCTGGTGTTAAATATTATATGATGTACACCAATATGCATGTATGGTTGTAACCATTATCTGTGAGCTGCTGTAAGGCACTTAATACTGATAATTTTGCCAACTTCAGTGGTGTACAGGGACAATGCCCATGGTACAGCCCTAGTGACTCAAGGTCAGAGGCTCAAGTGGCTGGCAGAGTTGACAGGGAGGATGGGCAGGGTGGAGCAAGACTCATACTGCCATAGTTACACAGAGGAGGGGCAGCATTACAAAGACATCCTGGGAATGGACTTTCAGCTTACCAAGTTATCTGGTGGTGGCTTTCAGTAGTGTGCTGACAGGGGGAGGGCACTGTGGGTAACCAGGATGATGGTAAGGACACAAACAACCCTTATGTCTGCCTGAATGAATGCCCATCCTGATGGCTCTCACTTCTGTGGTTCTGGGGAATCCTCACCACAGAAGAATGAATGGTTGACTTCACTGTGGGTGACTTCACTTCAACAAAATAGAAACAAAAATGTAAAACTGCTATTTAGCATTGTAGTGTCTTTTCCCTCCAAGCAGTATTATGTTCCTTAAAGCACCAAGCAAACTTAACATATTTGCAGCCTTGCTCAAGATCATCTAATAAATCTGCCATCCACTCATAATGTATTCCATTCTCTCCTCTATCAGTCATTGAAATCATATTCTCCCTCCCCACCATGCATGTAGTTTTATTTACTTTGTCTGTCATTAAAATGTAACCCTTATACCACAACATGCTTTCCCTTTGTCGTATTCTGCTATGTACTTCACTAGTTTTTTTTTTGTTTGTTTATTTTGTAATTGTTCATGTAACCATGCCGCCAACCTAGTATAAACTTCCAATTTGAAATATCTGGACTTGTACTGTGTGGGTTATTGTTCAGCCCTTAAGTGTTTTTGAATACCACACTGCTTTCTGTGAACCTCACCCACATGCAGGTTTTCAAATTATCTGCAACAGTTCTTACATTACGCTATAAAGTACTGATTATAGAGTCACAGTACATTTCTTGCTTTCTGTAAAGTGTGGAATATAAATGCATTCTGTGACTATTGCAATATTGTTTTTCTCTGGTAACTAATAGGAACTGCAGTAACAGAAACAGTAGTAGTGGTAATTATAACATCAGGAGCTGATTTCAAGTCAGGCAGATAAGAAAATGTTATGCACTTGGCTAAACAACAGTAAACTGATGCTTAATTCTGCTCAACAAGAAAGGAATATACTAACCATAGTGGTGTAACTATTTGAACATACAAACATCCTATGCAGAGCAGCTATGAACCTAGTATTGTATTAATGACAAAAGGAAAGAAAAATGCTGAATTATGTATGTTCTCTATTATCTTGAACTACATACAGGCTCATGCAATCAGGTAGTCTCTACTACCAACCCTGAAAGTATTTCAGTTAATCAAGTAAATAACTTCAGGTATCTCATAATGTTGTTTGACTCCTCTATTTTATTTAAGTACTTTACTGATACAGTGATTGATACTATATCAAAAAGTTTAAAGATAAGCTACAATCTCACTAGATGTCCTTACATTCACTGCTGCAGTATTCATAACTTAGGGGGTTCTCTGCAGTGGAAGCCCTTCACCTGGCCAGTCTACCAAAGCCTACCATTGCTTTAAGGTATGCTGAAAGTCACCTAATCGTTCCTAATGTAGCATAGGGCAAAAAGGTGACATTCAGGCACACCATCCTCAGAACTTCTTTGCTGCCAGTCCGAGTGCTGTTTTTAACTGTCGGTTTGTTTGCCTCCATCCATTTTCTGTCATTTTTTTTCTGTATGTTTGTATTCCGGTGATTACTCCTGTTTGCTGAAGTCCTCACCATTGCAGATAAGTACCCAGTTATGTTTTTTTTTCTTTTTCCTGAAATTTTGTGCTGTTAGGGGGGGGGGGGGGATAATCTCATTCAGTAAGGGTAAATGCCAGTGTGCGAGACAGATCCCCCATAAAGACCACCACGGTAAGTGCCTTTTTTGCCTATGAACTTCTCATGACCATACGTCTTATTCGATTTGTCAAACATTTGTCCCGAGAACCCTTTCTAGTAGACTTTCTTCCCCTTCATTGTATCTTGAGAACTAGCATCTAAAGCTTCTTGCTAAAGATACTATGGATGGAACTTCCCGCCCAAAGGGTCAGCTATCAGGGAAGAAGAAGGTGAAAAAGGTAAGACCAGAATTCTTTCACTGCTCAGCCTCTGCTGGGTGTTTCTCCTGAGGTTGTTACAAACCTAGAGGCTTGCCTTGCTGTGTTGTTGGATTTCTCTGCCATGTCTGGGTTGGAGGCTGGTGAGGATCTGGCAGGCAGCACATCCGATGAGGCTTTGCAGGTGTCCTTTTCAGATGTTCAGGGGAACCACAGTTGATTGTGTCCAAGAGGTCTGGGGGGGGGTCCACAGGTTTTTCTTAGGGAAGTAGTTCCTATTACAGTTGGTGGAATGCCATCCTGAGTTAAAGCCTTCTCAGTTCTCTAGGATGGATGTTCCCTTAAAAAAGAAACAGAAAGCCAAACATGTTTCTTCTGCTCCTAGGGATCCACAAAGTGAGTGGCAGGCCTTTACTCAGGAGTTGTTTAATGTTTTACTGTCATTAAGGCCTACTCAAGGGTTTTTGGTTCCTGCTCCTCCTTGGTCCTCCTCTACACTTAAAAAGCCAAGGGAATTAAATTCTTCTGAGGAAGAGTTGGATTCTGATGAAGAATCCCTTGCTTATTGTACCCAGATTCCTTTTCCTTTAGACAAAGGTCTGAGGAGGAGGAATCTAATAGTCCCGATACTCCTTCTGAGGAAATTTCCTTTGGGGGACACAATCTCTAGGATGATGTAATTTTTTAAGTGGGATTGTGCCCAGGATTCTGATATCCATAAGAGGTACTATGAGTTACTGCAGATGGACTCTCCTAAACCTGCAGCTATTCCTCTTGTCTTAGCTGCTCTACTGGATGTTTTTTTCCCCATGATTCTAAAGCACCTGATACTCTGCCCCTTGCTCCCAAGAAGTCTGGTAGGTTTTATAGGGTGCCTGAGGATTGTTCCTTTTGGTTCAAATGCCCTGTTGCTAACCCTTCTGTGGTGTCTGTTGCCTCTGTTAAGCCATCTCAGTTGCTTCCTTCATCCAAGTTACTGCCTTCTGAGATAGAACAAAACATAGGCTGAGTAAGAAGGTTTATACTTTAGCTACTCTAGCTTTTAGGGCTATTAATCATCAGATCCATATATGTAGGCATGTGTTGGCTCTTCTTTCTCAGGCTTGTCAGATTTTTTCTGATCTTCCAGACTCTGAGAGTAAATCTTTTGCTCTTTCCTTTCTAGAGATTTCCTTTCAATTAGTTCATGATTCTATCATATGTAGTTATGATGCAGCAGATGCCTCTTCTAGGGCTGCTGCTTTTTGGTTCAGTACTGAGGAGGTATTCTTGGTTTATGCTTCAACCTTTAGGCTAAGTTGATGGATGCTCCTCTGGATAATAAACTTTTGTTTGGGGAAGCAGCTGCTGGATTGTTTAAGCCTCTTCAGGACAAGGGGAAAACCTTACAGGAGCTCAAACATGTCTTCATTTCTCATGTGCTTAAATTTCAGAAAAACTACCATTCTAAGCCAGCCTTGGTTTGTAGGCAATCTTGCCCTCCTGCTAAAGGTAAAAAGGGTGGTAATGGGCTCCTCCTGCTAAGGCCACTCAGACTGCAGGGATTCAAAAGCCTTCCTTTCCTGACAAACCAGGGGCTGTCTGACAATCCACCTGTTCCCAGCCACATTCCTCTTTCTCTCCTCCTTTCTGTTTCTCTTCCTATTTGTCTTTGAATCACCCAAGATTCTTAGGTTCTGTCAGGCATTCATCAGGGGCACTTCATGGTGTGGATTTCCCCGTCCTCATTTTATGGGCATTCCTTAGCCTCCTTGGGAGCAGCTTCCTTTTTCCCAGAGGTTCTTTGAGATCTCTTGTCTCACGGTGCTATTCAAGAGGTGCCTGTGTCCCAAAGAGGGAAGGGGTTTTATTCAAGAGTGTTTCTAGTGCCCACAAAAGAGGGTACTTGGAGACCAATTCTAGACCTCTCCCATCTAAACAGTTTTCTGAAGGTGCCTTCATTTCAGATGTTGACCCTTCAGACCCTGTTTTTTCTCTTGCTCCCACAGGCCTTTCTGTTGTCTGTGGATCTCAAGGATGCTTATCTCCATATTCCAATCCATCCTTTTTTCAGGATATTTTTTATTTTCTCTGTTGCTTCCTGGCATTTTCAGTTCTGTGCTTTGCCATTTGGCCTTTCTATGGCCCTAAGGGTGTTCACCAAATGCCTCACTCCTGTGACTGCTTTTTGCAGGCTTCAAGGGATCCAAATATTTCCTTTCTTGGACAACTTGCTGATTTAGGCATTCTCTCCAGATGTCATTTTGCAAACTCTTTGTTTTACCATTTCTCTTCTTCAGATCCTGGGGTTCTGGAGTTCACTAAACTTCAAACAGTCTTGCCTGACTCCTTCTCAGTATCATGTCTTTTTGGGTTGCAGGATTCAAATGGTGCCAGTGTTGGAATCCCTGCCTCCTACAAAGGCCTTAACTCTTGTTTCTTACTTTCAAACTTTTCTTCTCCTGGCTTGCATTACAGCCAGGGAGTTTCTTAGAACTCTGGGTTTCATGGCTTCCACTATTCAGATGCTCCCTCTGGCCAAACTCCACATGAGGAAGTTGCAGTGGTTTCTGAAGTCAGTGTAGCTCCAGCATGTGCATTGTCTAGACTTTACAGTTCCTTTTCTCCCTTGTCTCAAGAAGGAACTTCTATGGTGGTGGTGGATTCAGCAGTTGTCTCTGAATTCCAGGGCTTCCTTTTCATCCTCCTCTTCCCTCTCAGGATCTTTTCACAGGCACTTCAGATGTGGGATGGGGATCAATATCTGGTTCCCTGAAGGTTCAGGGAGTGTAGTCATCTCATCAGTAGAAGGAGCACATCAACGTCAAAGAGATGAGAGCTGTTATGCTGGCTTTTCAGGCTTTTCATCTCTTTTCTCTCTGGGGTCAGTCAAGGTATTCACAGACAATACCACAGTATATCAAGAAATAAGGCAGAATGAGATCTTATCTTCTTTGCTGGCTGGCACTTCTAGTAAGGGATCTGGCTGTCAAGTATCAAGTGACTCTTCAGACAATTTATATTCCTTTAGATCAGAACATTGTGGCAGACACTTTGAGCAGGTCCTTCACTCAGTCCAATGAATGGATGCTTCATAGGGATGTGTTTCTGGACATTGTTCACCAGTGGGGCACTCCTCAAGTAGATCTCTTTGCTTCCCATCTGAACAGACAACTTCCTCTGTTTTGTGCCAGAGTCTCAGGTCCTCTGGTGTGGAAGGTGAACACCCTCTCATTTTCTTACAAGGGGATGTTACTTGATGCATTCCCTACCATTCCTCTCATTCCGAGAGTCCTGTTTGAAATTCAACAGGATGCTCCCAAAATCCTGATAATTTCCTTTTGGCCATGACAGCACTGGTTCCCTCTATTTCTGCATCTAGCCAAGGGCAATCATCACAAGTTACCTCACAGGGTGGATCTACTCACACAAGACAAGAGATCGCTCATCCATCTCCACCTGTCCACGCTTCAACTGACACTGTGGGTGATAGGGTTTTGATTCCTCATAGACACCTTTTTTCTGAGGACGTGCTGCAGGTCCTGCTGGAGGCCAGGAATCCTACTAGGAAATCGTACTTATCTAAATGGAAGAGGTTTTCTATTTGGTGTCTTTGTAGTGACCTGGACGCACTTACGGTGGATGTTCCTTTGGTTCTCTCTTTGTGTGAGTTGCTCAATGCTGGTTTGACCTATTCTTCTATTAAGGCTCACTTATCAGCTTTTTATGCTTGTCTGCCTTTAATTCCTCCATTACCTTTTAGATTTGAGGCTAAGCAATTTCTTAAAGCCATCCTTAAATTATACCTCACATTAAACCTGTTCCTCCTCCCTTTGATATTATTTTTGTTCTGGAGAAATTGACTCAGGCTCCTTTTGAGCCTGCTGTTTCAGCTTCCTTGCAACGTTGTTCTTGGAAGACAGTTATTTTGTTAGCTCTTACTTCTGCCAGACAGGTGTCTGAGTTGCAAGCCCTTATGGCTTGTCCACCTTTTTTGATATTCCAAGAGGACAGGGTATTCTTGCGTACTAATTCTTCTTTTATGCCCAAGGTGGTTAATGAGTTGTCACTTAATCAGTCTATTAATTTGCCTACTTTTTTCCACTGTCTGGAATCTGATAGTGAGAGAGTGCTGTATACCTCAGACATGCATAAACAGCTCAGATTTCATTCTAAAGCTATCAAAAACCTAATCAATTGTTTGTTTCCTTTCATCAAACTATTTCTACTTGGATTCAAAGGCGGTTTATTTTTGTTACACTTTTCGAGAGCCTTCCTTTTCTGTAAAGGCTCATTCTAGTAGAGATGTGACTTCTTCTGGTGCTTTTTTCAAGGATTCAAGGCACAAATTCTACTCTTAAAGCAGTTATCTGGACTTCTGTGCATACTTTTACCAAACACTACAAGCTGGATGGTATCGAGAGCTACAGCAGGTTTTGCTAATGTCATTCTTCATGGCTTCTGAGAGGGCTCTACTGCTGCTTCCTCCTCCCAAGTTTCTTGAGCTTTAGCACTCTCCCATAAGTTATAAATACTGCAGGGGTGAGTGGAAGAACATAGTATAGTTGTGTAAAATCTTACCTTAATGGTAGATATCCTTGCCTTCACCCCTGCAGTCTAGTCTTTTTTCCTTCCTGAATGTGCAGGTTCTCTTTAGTTTTCCTTGGACTGCTGTTCCTACTGGGGCAATCAGTTCTGAGGTTCTGAGGATGGTACGCCTGAACATTACCTTTATGCCCTACACTACGCGAGGTTTAGGTGGCATTCAGCATACCTTAAAGCAAAGGTAGACTTTGGCAGACTGGCTGGATAGCAGGGAATCCCATAAGGTATGAATACTGCAGTGGTGAAGGCAAGGACATCTACCGTTAGGGTAAGACTTTACACAACTGTACTTTTCCCAATATTAACAATGTCATAAGCTTGGAATGCTGTTGGAGTGAATGTACTAATACATAGGTTAGATTACATACTATCATTAGGGCGTATTACATTCCTCCTATAACATATGAGTGCTTCAGACATCAATGAACAATGCATATTGATTCATTATTCCGTTAGACGGTAGCCCCACTGCCTAGTCATGCAAAGGGTTGAGTGGCATGCAGTATTTGCCAGAATCACACTACTTTTGAAGTTATGTCCAAAACAAAAAGAGCAACCAGCAAAAGACCAAAAACCAAATGTAAAATCGAAAAAATAGCTGGTCAGGCAGAAGTGTAGAGCAAACAGGAACTTTAATAAAACTTTGCAAACTGAATAAAATCTATAAAAATAAAAAACAGGATAAGGGCTTTTGTACACACAGGTACGTCTTCAGATCCATAAAATACTGCATCAGGAACCAAATGTAAAATCGAAAAAATAGCTGGTCAGGCAGAAGTGTAGAGCAAACAGGAACTTTAATAAAACTTTGCAAACTGAATAAAATCTATAAAAATAAAAAACAGGATAAGGGCTTTTGTACACACAGGTACGTCTTCAGATCCATAAAATACTGCATCCATAGTGGGTTTTATATGACAGCCTAGTGTTTCAAGTCACGTGACTTCAATAAAGGCTTAATTGGAATAACTTAATTTAACCCTTTACCTTCATTGGCTGTAAGCAAATGCATCCCTTTTATTTCAATATAATCTGTCTTAGTTTTTACATCACCACCTCCCAAGTCTAGTATATACATATCCAAAACTATAAACTTAAACCAGTCACGTGAAGCGGCGTTTGTTATCAGTGAAAGCGCTTACCTGTTTGTACTTTTTAGAATAAAAGAATCAACAAAACAAAGCAAAGATCGCATTTACCGTGGTTGGAACCTCTGTGGTTGTTTTTGCTGCTACTATTCTTTTCCTTGGTGGTTCCTTTATCAGAAACGAGGTCTCCATTGTATCCCATTTCCTGAAAGGTTGCCTGACTGTTTTTCTCTGGAGACAGTCAGGGGATGCTTATCTTTGAACCTGGAAATCTGGGCAGCCATCACAAAGATACAAGGGTGCAAAGAATCATATCCAGATGATATTTTATCCCCTTTTTTACAAATTCACCAAAGATAAGGAAAAGTCTCCCCCATGTTCCACACAATCAGTTGGAGCAAGCAGCTATGGAAATCCAAAAGCTGCTAGACAAAAAGAGTCATTCAGGAGGTCCCACCAGACCAAAGAGGGTCCAGATGTTCTTCGTGTTTCACTGTTGCAGTCATTACATTTGGGTTATCTGTTTGCAGGTAGCCCTCAGTCGGCCTGATTAACAAATTCTTGGGTCCTGCGTCAGTTGCTGTCCCTCCTTCCATGATGTCAGGTCGTCAGGGGTATAAAACATGCAGCCGACGCCATTACATCAGTCTTTCTTGCCGTGCGGTGCCTGAAGCAGAAGCAGTTCGTAAGTGCCGGACGGCCAACTCCTGAAATTTTCATTTTTGAATTTCAGAACCAAAGTCTTCAACTAAAGCTAAGTACCCCGTTGGGGCAACTTTTTCTTGCTCCTTACCAATGTCAGTAAAAGTTAATAATTGCATTACTTGTGGAAAGCAAATACCTCATAAAGATTTTCATTCATACTGTATTCCTTGCCTAGGCCCTGACCACGACGTACCTTGCTGTCAGTTTTGTGCTTTATTTAAACAGCGTACTATCCATCGTCGGTATATCTTCACCTCTAAATATTTTGGTTCTCGGTTTAATTATCCAGAAATGTCGTCGGTTAGCCATCCGACTACCAGAATTCTGAAAAAACGCAAAGATAAAGACAGAGACAGGCCACCGAGGTCCAAAACTGCCGGTGATGCTTCTCCTAAGCCAGTCGCCAGTACTCAGTGAGGCGCTTTTGCAGCCCCTGATACCCACTACGTCTGATTCGCAGGCCTCTACTGAGACCCATTCGGAGTCAGGTATGCCGCGAGATGCTTCAACTATGGAACCCGGGGATGTCTCTACCTTGGATGGGTCCGGAGCCACTGTGCAGGCACCAGCTTCTGAGGGTGTATTCAGGCCTACGGACTTGCATATTAAACCAACACCTCCTTCTTTACTTAGGCCTAAGTCTCGATCCATGCCTAAAAACCGACGCCCAGGCCACATGCTCAGGTCTCTATGCCTAAAAAACAAATGATAAGAATGGCTGAAGATCTAATAACTCTAATCATGGGTAGCCAACCCCCCCCCCCTTTCTAAGAGGCCTAGGACTGAAGTTGATTATGAATCTTCTGATCAGGATTCTGTGTTTTCTGATTCTTCTGATGATCTGCATTTGCCCTTATGTACTTATGAAGATTCTGATGCAGAGGACTCCATTCCCTCTGCTTCCCCTCCTGAGGATTTTTCTTTTGGGGAAACCTTACATACTCTAAGGGAGCATTTCCACTGGGAAAGCCAGGATTTTCCTGATTCAAAAAAGAGGCTTAGGGATTTCCTTCTCCTACCTCAGCATAGGCCTTTAGCTATTCCTCCTGTACTAGACATTGTTGATGATGCTTTTTCGGAATCTAGTTTGGCCCCAAATTCCCTGCCTCCTGCTCCCAGAAAACCTGACAGATACTACAGGGTCCCCGAGACCCACAAGTTCCTTTTTAAAAATCCTATTGCAGATCCAGAGACTATTTCACAGGGACCCAGTGGCATTAAGGCTTCTACTGCTAAAAATCCTACCCCTTCTGATAGAGACTCCAGGGTTTTGGATAGATGGGGTAAGAAGGTTTACACTTCTGCAGCCTTGGCCATTAGGGCTTTAAACTGCCAGTTTCATATGTTAAGGTATCAGCAGCATGTTATTGGACTGCTTAAACAGAAAATGATGATTCCTGACTGTGTGGAAAATAAAGAATTACAGGATTTAATACATTCTGCTGACCAAGTTGGAAAACATACTTTGCAATGTGGTTTTGATTCATTAGAGGCCTCTTGCAGAGCTACTGCTACTAGGTCTGTGCTCAGAAGGCATGCTTGGCTTAAGGAGCAATCTTTGCCTGATCATGTTAAAGCTAAATTATTGGATGCTCCTTTAAATCAGGACTGCCTGTTTGGCAACAAGGCTGAGGAAGTTCTTAAAAAGATGGAAGATAAAGCTAAATCTATGCAAACTGTTAAAGATTTTTTACAAGTTCAGCCTCCTAGATTTAGTAGGCACTGGCCATCTAAGAATTGCTCCTTTTCAGCCCCTTCCAGGTCTTTTCAAGCCAAACCCAGACACAGCAAAAAACCCAGGTTTCAGTCCCAGGGGGACAGCAGAACTAAGCAGTGGGGGGCCTCCATGTCCAAATATGGGAATAGTAAGATTCCCCCTATGGTAAACTGTCTCAATGACTTCCTTTTAAAATTTCCAAGCACTTATCAACTGACTACCCCCTTGGGGGGAAAGAGTGCTCTTCATGCAAAGAATTGGGAACTCATTACCCAGGACAAATGGGTTTTAAATATAGTGTCCCAGAGATACAGATTTCACTTCCATACATTGCCAACACCAAGTGGGTGGCTGGACCTACCCCCAAATCAGTGGGCAGAGGCCCAAAAACAAGTACTTTCTCTCTTAAGCATGGGGGCTATTCATCTGGTACCAGAAGAGGAAAAGGGACAAGGTTTCTACTCAAGGCTTTTCCTGGTACCCAGAAAAGACAATTCATGGCGTCCTATCCTGGACCTGTCTACTCTAAACACCTTTTTGGAGATTCCAAAATTCAAGATGCTGACTCTTCACCAATTACTTCCTATGCTAGGCAAAGATGCCTGGTTGGCAACACTAGATTTAAAAGAAGCATACATGCACATCCCAATCAGGGAATCTTGCAGAAGATACCTACGCTTCAAAGAAGTCTACATGCACTATCAGTTCTCTGCACTGCCCTTTGGCTTATCTACTGCACCCAGGGTATTCACAAAGTGCCTAGCTCCAGTTATTGCATTTTGCAGGCAAAGAAATATTCAAATATACCCATACCTGGACAATTGTCTAATTCAGGCAGAAAGCCAGGACATACTTTTGAATCATCTGGCCTTTGTACAAACTAACTTGACTGGGGTACACCATAAACATAAAGAAATCACACCTGGTACCCTGTCAACAAATTATATTCCTGGGAGCAAGCTTGAATACAACTTCCCAGATGGCTTACCTCACGCCAGAGAAACAAATTCATTTGACAACCTACTTCAAACAATTGGCCACAAAAACCCTGCTATCTGCAAAACAAATACTGCAAGCCTTGGGGTTCATGGCCTCATGCATTCTTCCAATTCCATATGCAAGACAGCATATGAGGAAACTACAGTGGTATCTAAAAAGCCTATGGTATCAACATCCTCAGGATCTAGAAACAATGATTCCTATCATACCTTGCCTATGCCTAGAGTTACTTTGGTGGGCAGAGTCCTGCCACCAAAACAAGGGACTACCCTTCACACCACCCCCTGCCACCCAAACCCTAACAACCGACACATCAGACTATGCATGGGGGGCTCACCTGGCATGGAAGTGCATTCAGGGCAAATGGAACCCAAGTCAAATGCACCTGCGTATCAATCAAAAAGAAATGTTAGCTGTACAGAATGCTCTGACAGCCTTCAAGGACCACATTCTTCCAGGACAACTAATGGTAAAGACGGACAACACCACTGGTATGTGGTACATAAACAAGCATGGGGGTACACATTCTTACCCCCTCTGCAGGCTAGCCATGGCATTGTGGAACGCAGCCTTGAGCTACCAAGTGCACCTACAAGCTCAATTCCTGCCAGGAAAATTAAATACACTGGCAGACGGACTAAGCAGAAACCTCATGGACCCACACGATTTTCAACATGTTGACAAGCAAATGGGGGAGCCCAGATATAGACCTGTCTGCCTCTCCCCAAAACTACCAATTGGACAAATTTTGCACAAGGATTCCCCACAAACAAGCCTGGAAAGTGGATGCTCTGTCCTTCAGCTGGAAAAACCTATCAGTCTATGCCTTCCCTCCTCTGCCTCTGCTCTTCAAAGTACTACTAAAAATCAAACAGGACAAACCAAGGATGATTTTGATTGCTCCAGACTGGCTGTGCCAACACTGGTACCCCCTCCTGCGCAGTGTGTCACTGTTATCCCCATGGCACCTGCCTCAGACTCCTTCCCTGTTGTCTCAGCAGGAGAACCAGATTCTGCACCTTCAGCTTCTAACACTGAACCTTGCAGCCTGGCTAATTACATAATCTCTCTTTTACCGTCCCTCAGTAATCCTGTGATGGATATCATTTTAGAGGCAAGGAGGCCTACTACTAGAAAATCTTATGCTGAAAAATGGAAAATATTCTGTGCCTGGAACCAATCTCAAGGGATGAGCACAGTAGCACCCAGTTTACCTCAGATTTTACAATTCATAACTGAGATGTTTTACAAGGGCCTGTCTTTTTCCTCCATTAAAATCCATGCCTCAGCCGTTTCAGCTCATTATAACACAGAACCTCCCATCTTCTCTCATTAACTGCTCACAAGCAGTTCCTCAGAGGGGGCCAAAAATTTGAGACCACCCGGGAGAGCTCCAACCCCAGACTGGGACCTTAACTTTGTCTTGGAGAAACTTTCCTTCATGTCCAAGTGGTATCCAGTGTGGCTCTTAATCAGTCCATTCATTTGCCAACCTTCTTTCTCAATCCACAGAATAAAGGGAAATGGATACTGCATTCCTTAAATGTGCACAGACAACTCAGATTCTACTTGGACAGGACTAAACCTCAAAGGAAATCTGAACAACTGCTGGTGGCATTTGCTGCAGGGGCAGAGGGGAAGGGTATTTCATAGCAAACCATTTCTAAATGGATAAGCCATTGCATTCATTTCTGCTATAAGCACCATGGAAAACCTATCCCCCATGGGATCAGACCTCACTCCACCAGGGCTGCATCTACCTCTACAGCCTTTCTCAGAGGCGTCCCTACCAGGGACATCCTAGAAGCAGCTACCTGGAGTTCTGTACATATTTTCACCAAGCGTTATCATTTGCCAATTTTCTCTAAATCCATAGCTAGCTTTGCCACTGCAGTCTTGCAGGACCTTATAGCTGGACCTAATGCTATCTAAATTCCTCCTCCCAACCAAAGCTTTGGGAATCTCCCCAAATGTAATGACTGCAACAGTGAAACATGTAGAACATAGTACAGTTGTGTACACTTACCATAAATGTAGATGTTCAAGTGTATTCACTGTTGCAGTCCTGGTTACCCTCCCTTCAGCCCCCTAACTTCTTTTGGCTATACCTCTGCTTTCCTTTACTATGCTTAAAAGCCTTTTTGGTGTATTTGCTTTTTTGCTGGAGGTATATCATTGTACTTTTATATTTAATTGCTTCCCATTGGGGGGGGGGGCACCTGTCATCTAGGGCAAGAAAACCTGATGTAATCGTGTCGGCTGCATGTTTTATACCCCTGACAACCTGATGTCATGGAAGAAGGGACAGCAACCAATGCAGGACCCAAGACTTTGTTAATCAGGCCGACTGAGGGCTACCTGCAAGCAGATAACCCAAATGTAATGACTACAACAGTGAATACACTCGAACATCTATATTTATGGTAAGTGTACACAACTGTACTTTTTTACTAAAGTTTCTTTTTTGTGCCATAGAAAACAGGGTCCTGAGACCCGTTCTGGATCTCAGTTATCTAAACAAATTTATAAAGAACTCCAAATTATGGATGGTCACTGTTCAGTCCATTCTACAACTGCTCCAGAAAGGTGACTTGATGTGCTCTGTAGATCTGAAGGCTGCATACTATCACATAAAAATGAACAGACAATCCCGAAGATTCCTTCACATCTGGATGGAAGCCGGTCATTATCAGTTCAGAGCACTGCCCTTTGGTCTCACCACAGGCCCCAGGGTGTTTACCATATGCATGGCAGAGGTTGCACTTCATTTAAGACTGCAGGGATTCAGAGTGTTTCCTTATTTACATGACTGGTTTCTCACTGGATCAACCAGGCATCTATTGATAACAGCCAGAGACTATGTTCTTCAACTGACTCATTCTCTAGGTATCACCATAAATCTTGCAAAATCCAAACTTTAACCACTACAAGTCTTGGAGTTTATAGGGGCTTGCGTAGACACTCTGAGTCTTCAAACATTCTTACCACAGAGCAGAATTCTTGTACTAAGTTTACATGTCAATCAGGATCTATCTCATCATCTCCCTCCAACCAAACTGATTTGCTGAGCTCTGGGACCAATGGCTGCTGCAATCACATTAATACCAACAGCTCATTTTCATATGCAAATCCTTCAGTGGACTTTACAAGTGCAATGCTCCATTCTACACCAACCCTTACAATGGCTAATAAAAGTATCCAGGGTATGCAAGGACTAGTTACTATGGTGGATCCAGTCAAATGAGATTTGTCAAGGTCACCCCTTTATCCTTTCTCCACATATCGCCATGTTGACCCCAAGTTGGAGTGGGGGGGGGCATTAATTGAGATGGACTGTTCAAGGCACATTGACCTTGGTAAAGAATGAATTGCATATAAATGTGCTGGAGATGAGAGCAGTCCTATTAGCATTGCAGGCCTTCCAGAACTGTCTTCCTATTTAATTGAACAATATGTCAGTGATTTGGTACATCAAAAATGGAGGGAACCAGATCTTACCCTCTTTGCTTAGAAGCAATAAGAGTTTGGCAATGGGTGATCTCATCCAACCGCTTTCTTATAGTGATGCACATCCTGGGGAAATCAAATGTACTAGTGGACAGGCTCAGCAAAACTATTCTGATGCCTCATGAGTTGTCATTCAATCAGTCAGTGGCAAAGAAGATCCTCCACCAGTAGGGTCAACCATTCTATGACCTATTCGCCTCTCCCCTGAACAGCAAGTGCAGCAGGTTTTTTGCCCTAATTCCACCTTAGGGACTTGAAAAGACTCACATGGGGAGATGCTTTAGTCCACATTTGGCCAAGCGGTCTTCTTTATGCTTAACCTCCCCTACCCCTAATTCCCAAGTTTCTTCAGAAAGCTTTTTTTGGCCTTGCCAGATTTGGTTTCCCTTCCTATGGTCTCATATAATATGTCCTCCATGGATACTGGACCTCCATCCAGATCTCCTCTCACATCCGTCAGGTGCACATTCCAGGCCTCAGATTGACTACATGGTTTCTCCAATTCCAATGATGGCTAAGACATTCAAGGCTTTCCTCTCTGGTTCAGAGAATTTTCTTTACATCTCAGAAACCCTCTACAAGAAAGATTTATAAAAGTAAATAGTAGAGACTTTTCATTATGGGCTCAGCAGAGAGATTTGGTTTCTGTCTCTGCTCCAATCCCTGCTGTTTTAGAATTTCTAACATTTCTTTTTCAAGGTGGGACCAGGTTTCTCTACTATTAAAGTTCAACTCATTACCATTTTGAATTTTCATGTCGGATATAATGCTTTCCCTTTGGCATCATCTAATCTGTGTAAGGTATTTCTTAATGGTACCTTTTAACTTAAACTGCCTATAAAGGATCCTATACTTCCTTGGGCTCTTACTATAGTTTTACACAGTTTGACGCAATCACCTTTTGAACCATCTGTAAAAGTGGACCTCATACCTCTCAACCGTACCAAATTTCATGGAATTGGAGGCTAAAATAATGGGGTGCCATGAATTCCCAAGTGGCCCCTTGAAATTACAATTTTTTTTCTTTATTTAAAATTTTTTGTTAATGCTGACAGGTTGACTTATTTAAAGTAATATTCATTTTGTGTCTAAACTGCTGCAGATACGTACTTGGATAGTTAATTTAAAGGGTCCCTATTAGAAGAACAAAAGTCCAAAATATCGAACGCTGTAAACAGTGAAAATGCCAGACATCTATGTGTTTTTGTGAGATCACAGTGCAGTGAAGAAAGGGCAATTTGCCCTTTCCTCACTGTAGTGTGATCTTGGAGCTGGTATATATAATTAGCGGGGGGTGTGGGGGTGCAGCCATCCACTATAAAGAGTTCGATGTCTGGCATTTTCGCTGTTTGCAGCATTCGATTATATGAACTTTCGTTCATATAATATACACCTAATTTAAATATCATCAATATTGTTTTTTTTTATAAAGTACATTTTCTTAAGCTTGAGTGTATAATGTTTAATACAAGACAAGCAGAACACACCATTACCATTATTTTAACAAACTAAATGGCATTTTAAAGTATGTGGCAATTTAGGTGTAGTTAGAGAGCATTTTTGCCTCACACGATATGTCTGGCTTGTTTCTCAATTGGGGTGCTTCCTTGCAAAGTCTGTACACTTTCCTTTAAATTGTACTTTGGTATACCCACTCCTGCACAGTGGTTACCGCTTCCATCTCAGTTTATGTAGCAGGTGGTATTAGCAGCTCTATAAATTAGGTGTGTGTGTGTGATGTGACTGGAAGCAGCAAATTAAGTTTAAAATGATATTGTTCATCAGTTGTGGATATGTTTGTCCCTGCAAAATGTCACTTTTCTGAGTTTACCTTGGTCAGCTCAGACGAAAGTATGGTAGCCCTGAGAACACTGCTATTGTTCCCAAACCATACTGCAAATATGTATACTACACATTCCCTTTCAGTTATTTGTGCAAGTTCTTGTTTCTGCCAAAAGTTTGAACAGGTGTTTTGTAAAGGTGAAACTTCATCAGAGACCCAAAATGCTTTCCATATTCCATTTCTGAATGTATAAATATTGCCCAAGATAAAAATTCTTCTTGATTGTTGTGGACCCATATTAATAAGAACATCATTTTTTAAATGTAATACCGTATCTGTTTCAGTAGAGGATGTGTCATACAGGTTTTCATGAGCGTGACACCAGAGATTGTATTTCTCGCTCATGTGTGTCATATTACTTAACTGACTGGCATCCAGTTTTTAAGACTGGCAGAGCAGAGAGAGTCAAAGACTTTTTGAAGTGTTTCGTGCTTGTTACAGTAAAGAAATTTACTTTCAACGAGTTTGTCTTATGGGCCCCGTCTCCCATAATTTTTTAGCACTTGCATTTAGTTGGAGAGTTCTTGGTCACATGTCACATTCAGAACTAGAAGAAACATTGATATTTGTTACAAAGTCGGAAGAAGATGGAAGCAAAGTGTGAAATGGAATATTCAGAAAAGCGATCTCTGGTAGGTAGGTAGGTGTTATGACTCTATTGTATACAGAAAGGATGGTAATAGGCTGCACTCGCATCCATCGGTGGTGATTGGTGAATAGTTGTAAGTATACAGCAATGTGTTCTTTCCACTCCACTTGTTGCTTCATGTTAAAGGAATGAAAATAAATAAATGAAAGAACTGTATGCAACCCCCCCAAAAAAAAAATCGCCATGAAACTTGCTTGTTTGTCAATGACTAATTGTTAAAAGTAAAAAAGGTAGATGTAAAATTCAGATGTCATTTGGTGTATACAAGAAACCTGTGATGTTGGTATTAGTTGTGAGGAGATGACTACGAAGTTATTGGAACTGCCCATGTCTTACTATAAGATGCACCTTAGCTGCCTCCTTTTACAGCTATTTTGCATTCACGTGACGTGTTTTATATATTTTCTGGTGTTATAACAACCTGTGTAATCTTTAAGTTAATATACATAAGTAAATCCTGAAATGTTTAGGTGGAATGGAAACTATCTGCTTCCTAATTTATCACAGAATGATGCATGGGGCGGTTCCATGCATAAGTCTGAATTCCCAAAAAGTACTACTACAGTTAAAAAAAGAAATTTAATTATTTTTGTCAAATAACAGGGAACACCTCTGTGATGATGCCATACAAACAGCCAAGTTAACGGTTCAAGCTAGACATTTTTTTTAAATACCCTTGCATACAAACTACTACTACATAAAAACTGCCACCCGCCCACCCTAATACAATCTAAGAGGAGTCAGGACAGCCAACAAATCTACAGAATGTTCTAGTTATATTTTTTGTTTAATTATTTTGTCTATTCTTCCATAGCTCTCAACCTTCCATACCCAAAACGAGGAACACCAGCCTTCATAATGTGGAACAAATGGGCAAATGTGGATCACATACTAATGGCTTACTGACAACTTCAACTAGGAAGATCATAAAATGGTTAAAACATGCTAGTTTTACTTATAAAAAAGATATTTTAATGAATTAATATGATTTATTTCTATTTTCCATGGATATTAGTTAAAAAATTCCTAACGCAGAATATGTGCCAAACCCTTTCAATGTGGAACTTCAAGGAACATGAACTTTT